>NC_086449.1:784741481-785057802 GCF_028390025.1 Pseudophryne corroboree | reverse complement strand
ATGGGGGCGGCATGTGCCCCCACGTACGCTAACCTCTTCCTGGGTTGGTGGGAGAAGGAGGTAGTTTTCTAAGATAACTCTGACTGCTATAATCAACATATAGCTTTATGGTCACGATATATCGATGACATCTTGGTCATCTGGGACGGAACACCTGAACAACTAATGGAGTTTGTGCAATTCTTGAATACTAACCAGCTTAACTTATGATAATGTCGATATTATCTTAAACCATAAAGCTATACCTTTAAACACACTTTTACCATGGAGCCGCTGCGGCCACTAGACTTAATACACACACTACGTACTTTGTACGCTACTTGCGTACTGAGTCCCGTACCTTGTACGGTCTTAGCGTACAAAGCGCCGCGCTGGGGGTACAAAGTACACACAGCGCGCACACACTCTTGATATACTTTAAACCTTATTAGAAATGCGATGCAATGATATTATTACACTCTAAACCTTATGCAGCAAAGCACTGCAATGATGTTACACCTTAAACCTTATACAGTTAGGTAATGTAATACGCTTTAAACCCTAGCAGGGAAAAGAGGACACAACACCGATTTGTAGTTAAACACTGGGCTCCAAAACCTCAGCGTATATATCTGGAAGGGGATAACAATACAATTTATACACTACAATATACAACAGAGTAAATGGCTACAGTCAATGCACATACGTGAGAATATTCGCTTGCGCAACCTGGTCCAGTCCTCCGCTAATCAGGTAGATAGCGTTCAGAGTCTTCTGACTGGCCAGGCAGCAACAGGCTTTTTATACACTACTTCCAAAAGCAATACAATGGATACTGTAATCCCTTTGTCCATTGGACACAGAGATGCATCTTTACATTACAGGAGAGGTCATAGGTTGATTTGAAAAGGTGGGCGATGTCTTTCTCAACTGCTCTTGTGGGTGGTCTCCTCTGGATTCCCGCCGCATACATAATATACAGTAAATACAGTTTATATCTATATTCTACTTCTGCACATAACTATACGCAGGAACATGCGATCTTCCTCTAACCAACATCGGAATGTTACCCTTAAAATACCCTACAGCTGGATACTAGACATCACCTTATAACCTTAGTCTGTCCCTTCCTATCATGCAAAGGTGAATCCCTTAGTCCTGGAATCATTTAAACTGTTGATACTTGCTGATGTGGTGCAGGGGGGCTATGTGTACAATGTGCACTATTTGGATTAAATATGTAATGTTTTGATAACCCTCTATGCGCTCCCAAACTACGCCGTAAATACCCATACCATGCGCAGGACCGCAGGAGCAACCATACGCAAATTGCGGATATGTGCACTCACGGCGGAACAAGTGCACGCGCAGCGGGCATGTGTGTGTGGTTAGTACGTGATGGGTGTTCTGGAATATTTTTCGACTTTGACAGTCCACCCTTTGGCAGTCAACAATAACTGCCACTATCTAAACACTAAACAGAAAAATATACAATACAATATCTACAGCTGATTGGATGGTAGGAGGAGAGGTGTAGGCGGGAAATGTATGACCTAGTGGGATAGTAAAAGCATGTATGTATGAATCCATGTCTGAGGGGCATGTATCATCGTGCCATATATGTTCTAGATAAGCTTCGAGGTATTGCGAAGTATACATTAAATCCTTCTTATCCCGTATTAAGGGTCTGTAAGTGGGCCAACAAACACTACCGAGCTCTTTTCGGCTTCTTGTTCCAACAAATGGGGTGCACATTTAGTTGATGATACCTGGCGGGGGAACATATGCGAGTGCAAGTTAGAGATAAGCGGGTTCGGTTTCTCTGAATCCGAACCCGCCCGAACTTCATGGTTTTTTTTCACGGGTCCGAGCAGACTCGGATCCTCCCGCCTTGCTCGGTTAACCCGAGCGCGCCCGAACGTCATCATGACGCTGTTGGATTCTCGCGAGACTCGGATTCTATATAAGGAGCCGCGCGTCGCCGCCATTTTCACACGTGCATTGAGATTGATAGTGAGAGGACGTGGCTGGCGTCCTCTCCATTTAGATTATAAGAGAGAGAGATTTACTGGAGCTTAGGACTAGGAGGAGTACTGTAGAAGTGTAGAGAGTGCAGAGAGTTTACTAGTGAGTGACAACCAGACAGTGCAGTTTATTTAATATATCCGTTCTCTGCCTGAAAAAAGCGATACACACAGTGACTCAGTCACATACCATATCTGTGTGCACTGCTCAGGCTCAGCCCAGTGTGCTGCATCATCTATATATATTATATATCTGTCTGACTGCTCAGCTCACACAGCTTATAATTGTGGGGGAGACTGGGGAGCACTGCAGTGCCAGTTATAGGTTATAGCAGGAGCCAGGAGTACATAATATTATATAGTGAGTGACCACCAGACAGTGCAGTTTATTTAATATATCCGTTCTCTGCCTGAAAAAAGCGATACACACAGTGACTCAGTCACATACCATATCTGTGTGCACTGCTCAGGCTCAGCCCAGTGTGCTGCATCATCTATATATATTATATATCTGTCTGACTGCTCAGCTCACACAGCTTATAATTGTGGGGGAGACTGGGGAGCACTGCAGTGCCAGTTATAGGTTATAGCAGGAGCCAGGAGTACATAATATTATATTAAAATTAAACAGTGCACACTTTTGCTGCAGGAGTGCCACTGCCAGTGTGACTGACCAGTGACCTGACCACACTGACCACCAGTATAGTTAGTAGTATACTTATATTGTGATTGCCTGAAAAAGTTAAACACTCGTCGTGTGACTTCACTTGTGTGTTGTTTTTTTTTTTATTCTATAAAAATAAAACTCATTCTGCTGACAGACAGTGTCCAGCAGGTCCGTCATTATATAATATATAATATATACCTGTCCGGCTGCAGTAGTGATATATATATATTTTTTATATCATTTATCATCCAGTCGCAGCAGACACAGTACGGTAGTTCATGGCTGTGGCTACCTCTGTGTCTGCACTCGGCAGGCAGTCCGTCCATAATTGTATACCACCTAACCGTGGTTTTTTTTTCTTCTTTATACATACATACTACTACGACATCTCTTTATCAACCAGTCTATATTAGCAGCAGACACAGTACAGTACGGTAGTTCACGGCTGTGGCTACCTCTGTGTCTGCACTCGGCAGGCAGTCCGTCCATAATTGTATACCACCTAACCGTGGTTTTTTTTTCTTTCTTCTTTATACATACATAGTTACATAGACATCTCTTTATCAACCAGTCTATATTAGCAGCAGACACAGTACAGTACGGTAGTTCACGGCTGTGGCTACCTCTGTGTCTGCACTCGGCAGGCAGTCCGTCCATAATTGTATACCACCTAACCGTGGTTTTTTTTTCTTTCTTCTTTATACATACATACTACTACGACATCTCTTTATCAACCAGTCTATATTATTAGCAGCAGACACAGTACAGTACGGTAGTTCACGGCTGTGGCTACCTCTGT
Source organism: Pseudophryne corroboree (assembly GCF_028390025.1). Classification (NCBI taxonomy): domain Eukaryota; kingdom Metazoa; phylum Chordata; class Amphibia; order Anura; family Myobatrachidae; genus Pseudophryne; species Pseudophryne corroboree. The sequence goes on along the minus strand of NC_086449.1, from coordinate 785,054,333 downwards.
GTCTGCACTCGGCAGGCAGTCCGTCCATAATTGTATACCACCTAACCGTGGTTTTTTTTTCTTTCTTCTTTATACATACATAGTTACATAGACATCTCTTTATCAACCAGTCTATATTAGCAGCAGACACAGTACAGTACGGTAGTTCACGGCTGTGGCTACCTCTGTGTCTGCACTCGGCAGGCAGTCCATAATTGTATACTAGTATCCATCTCCATTGTTTACCTGAGGTGCCTTTTAGTTGTGCCTATTAAAATATGGAGAACAAAAATGTTGAGGTTCCAAAATTAGGGAAAGATCAAGATCCACTTCCACCTCGTGCTGAAGCTGCTGCCACTAGTCATGGCCGAGACGATGAAATGCCAGCAACGTCGTCTGCCAAGGCCGATGCCCAATGTCATAGTACAGAGCATGTCAAATCCAAAACACCAAATATCAGAAAAAAAAGGACTCCAAAACCTAAAATAAAATTGTCGGAGGAGAAGCGTAAACTTGCCAATATGCCATTTACGACACGGAGTGGCAAGGAACGGCTGAGGCCCTGGCCTATGTTCATGGCTAGTGGTTCAGCTTCACATGAGGATGGAAGCACTCAGCCTCTTGCTAGAAAAATGAAAAGACTCAAGCTGGCAAAAGCAGCACAGCAAAGAACTGTGCATTCTTCGAAATCCCAAATCCACAAGGAGAGTCCAATTGTGTCGGTTGCGATGCCTGACCTTCCCAACACTGGACGTGAAGAGCATGCGCCTTCCACCATTTGCACTCCCCCTGCAAGTGCTGGAAGGAGCACCCGCAGTCCAGTTCCTGATAGTCAGATTGAAGATGTCAGTGTTGAAGTACACCAGGATGAGGAGGATATGGGTGTTGCTGGCGCTGGGGAGGAAATTGACCAGGAGGATTCTGATGGTGAGGTGGTTTGTTTAAGTCAGGCACCCGGGGAGACACCTGTTGTCCGTGGGAGGAATATGGCCGTTGACATGCCAGGTGAAAATACCAAAAAAATCAGCTCTTCGGTGAGGAGGTATTTCACCAGAAATGCGGACAACAGGTGTCAAGCCGTGTGTTCCCTTTGTCAAGCTGTAATAAGTAGGGGTAAGGACGTTAACCACCTCGGAACATCCTCCCTTATACGTCACCTGCAGCGCATTCATAATAAGTCAGTGACAAGTTCAAAAACTTTGGGTGACAGCGGAAGCAGTCCACTGACCAGTAAATCCCTTCCTCTTGTAACCAAGCTCACGCAAACCACCCCACCAACTCCCTCAGTGTCAATTTCCTCCTTCCCCAGGAATGCCAATAGTCCTGCAGGCCATGTCACTGGCAATTCTGACGATTCCTCTCCTGCCTGGGATTCCTCCGATGCATCCTTGCGTGTAACGCCTACTGCTGCTGGCGCTGCTGTTGTTGCTGCTGGGAGTCGATGGTCATCCCAGAGGGGAAGTCGTAAGCCCACTTGTACTACTTCCAGTAAGCAATTGACTGTTCAACAGTCCTTTGCGAGGAAGATGAAATATCACAGCAGTCATCCTGCTGCAAAGCGGATAACTGAGGCCTTGACAACTATGTTGGTGTTAGACGTGCGTCCGGTATCCGCCGTTAGTTCACAGGGAACTAGACAATTTATTGAGGCAGTGTGCCCCCGTTACCAAATACCATCTAGGTTCCACTTCTCTAGGCAGGCGATACCGAGAATGTACACGGACGTCAGAAAAAGACTCACCAGTGTCCTAAAAAATGCAGTTGTACCCAATGTCCACTTAACCACGGACATGTGGACAAGTGGAGCAGGGCAGGGTCAGGACTATATGACTGTGACAGCCCACTGGGTAGATGTATGGACTCCCGCCGCAAGAACAGCAGCGGCGGCACCAGTAGCAGCATCTCGCAAACGCCAACTCTTTCCTAGGCAGGCTACGCTTTGTATCACCGCTTTCCAGAATACGCACACAGCTGAAAACCTCTTACGGCAACTGAGGAAGATCATCGCGGAATGGCTTACCCCAATTGGACTCTCCTGTGGATTTGTGGCATCGGACAACGCCAGCAATATTGTGTGTGCATTAAATATGGGCAAATTCCAGCACGTCCCATGTTTTGCACATACCTTGAATTTGGTGGTGCAGAATTTTTTAAAAAACGACAGGGGCATGCAAGAGATGCTGTCGGTGGCCAGAAGAATTGCGGGACACTTTCGGCGTACAGGCACCATGTACAGAAGACTGGAGCACCACCAAAAACTACTGAACCTGCCCTGCCATCATCTGAAGCAAGAAGTGGTAACGAGGTGGAATTCAACCCTCTATATGCTTCAGAGGTTGGAGGAGCAGCAAAAGGCCATTCAAGCCTATACAATTGAGCACGATATAGTAGGTGGAATGCACCTGTCTCAAGCGCAGTGGAGAATGATTTCAACGTTGTGCAAGGTTCTGATGCCCTTTGAACTTGCCACACGTGAAGTCAGTTCAGACACTGCCAGTCTGAGTCAGGTCATTCCCCTCATCAGGCTTTTGCAGAAGAAGCTGGAGACATTGAAGGAGGAGCTAACACGGAGCAATTCCGCTAGGCATGTGGGACTTGTGGATGGAGCCCTTAATTCGCTTAACAAGGATTCACGGGTGGTCAATCTGTTGAAATCAGAGCACTACATTTTGGCCACCGTGCTCGATCCTAGATTTAAAGCCTACCTTGGATCTCTCTTTCCGGCAGACACAAGGCTGCTGGGGTTGACAGACCTGCTGGTGACAAAATTGTCAAGTCAAGCGGAACGCGACCTGTCAACATCTCCTCCTTCACATTCTCCCGCAACTGGGGGTGCGAGGAAAAGGCTCAGAATTCCGAGCCCACCCGCAGGCGGTGATGCAGGGCAGTCTGGAGCGACTGCTGATGCTGACATCTGGTCCGGACTGAAGGACCTGACAACGATTACGGACATGTCGTCTACTGTCACTGCATATGATTCTCTCAACATTGATAGAATGGTGGAGGATTATATGAGTGACCGCATCCAAGTAGGCACGTCACACAGTCCGTACTTATACTGGCAGGAAAAAGAGGCAATTTGGAGGCCCTTGCACAAACTGGCTTTATTCTACCTAAGTTGCCCTCCCACAAGTGTGTACTCCGAAAGAGTGTTTAGTGCCGCCGCTCACCTTGTCAGCAATCGGCGTACGAGGTTACATCCAGAAAATGTGGAGAAGATGATGTTCATTAAAATGAATTATAATCAATCCTCCGCGGAGACATTGACCAGCAGCAATTGCCTCCACAAAGTACACAGGGAGCTGAGATGGTGGATTCCAGTGGGGACGAATTGATAATCTGTGAGGAGGGGGATGTACACGGTGATATATCGGAGGGTGATGATGAGGTGGACATCTTGCCTCTGTAGAGCCAGTTTGTGCAAGGAGAGATTAATTGCTTCTTTTTGGGGGGGGGGTCCAAACCAACCCGTCATATCAGTCACAGTCGTGTGGCAGACCCTGTCACTGAAATGATGGGTTGGTTAAAGTGTGCATGTCCTGTTTTGTTTATACAACATAAGGGTGGGTGGGAGGGCCCAAGGACAATTCCATCTTGCACCTCTTTTTTCTTTTCTTTTTCTTTGCATCATGTGCTGATTGGGGAGGGTTTTTTGGAAGGGACATACTGCGTGACACTGCAGTGCCACTCCTAAATGGGCCCGGTGTTTGTGTCGGCCACTAGGGTCGCTAATCTTACTCACACAGTCAGCTACCTCATTGCGCCTCTTTTTTTCTTTGCGTCATGTGCTGTTTGGGGAGGGTTTTTTGGAAGGGACATCCTGCGTGACACTGCAGTGCCACTCCTAGATGGGCCCGGTGTTTGTGTCGGCCACTAGGGTCGCTAATCTTACTCACACAGCTACCTCATTGCGCCTCTTTTTTTCTTTGCGTCATGTGCTGTTTGGGGAGGGTTTTTTGGAAGGGACATCCTGCGTGACACTGCAGTGCCACTCCTAGATGGGCCCGGTGTTTGTGTCGGCCACTAGGGTCGCTAATCTTACTCACACAGCTACCTCATTGCGCCTCTTTTTTTCTTTGCGTCATGTGCTGTTTGGGGAGGGTTTTTTGGAAGGGCCATCCTGCGTGACACTGCAGTGCCACTCCTAGATGGGCCCGGTGTTTGTGTCGGCCACTAGGGTCGCTAATCTTACTCACACAGCTACCTCATTGCGCCTCTTTTTTTCTTTGCGTCATGTGCTGTTTGGGGAGGGTTTTTTGGAAGGGACATCCTGCGTGACACTGCAGTGCCACTCCTAGATGGGCCCGGTGTTTGTGTCGGCCACTAGGGTCGCTTATCTTACTCACACAGCGACCTCGGTGCAAATTTTAGGACTAAAAATAATATTGTGAGGTGTGAGGTATTCAGAATAGACTGAAAATGAGTGTAAATTATGGTTTTTGAGGTTAATAATACTTTGGGATCAAAATGACCCCCAAATTCTATGATTTAAGCTGTTTTTTAGTGTTTTTTGAAAAAAACACCCGAATCCAAAACACACCCGAATCCGACAAAAAAAATTCGGTGAGGTTTTGCCAAAACGCGTTCGAACCCAAAACACGGCCGCAGAACCGAACCCAAAACCAAAACACAAAACCCGAAAAATTTCAGGCGCTCATCTCTAGTGCAAGTATATGTGGATATCACCTGTCGACTATGTGTGTCACAAACTGAAGGTTGTAGAGATGAAGATAAGACACATATCTAAAATACATTCACATAACATTTTCGTAATCATTCTTGGGTGTAGTTGATGTCTTTTCCGTATCGATGTATCTGGGCCAAGGGGGAGATAAAGGAAAAACAGGTGAAAGAAACGGGCCATGGAATTCATTTGCAATCCTTATCATAACATTGTCTCTATGGATGGGTCGTAAATCAAATCTGCTGCTGTAACAATGCCCCCGCTCCTTAAACTCATCAAATTTGTGCCGTGCTTGCGCCACGTTAGAATTCGAACACACCTAAATATCAAGCCAATAATTATGACGACTACCAGGATACAAAGGAGAAACTTTCCTACACTCATAATAACATTTTGAGCCCATTCTCCTAAACCTGAGAACCAATTGCGTGGGTTCAGCCATGAGACCCAGCCGGTCAGTTCACTACTCACAGCAGTCAGGGTAAGGTTGTGTCTCCTTCGGAACTCCCACTTCAACTGCAAGATATTGTCCATCTTTTGATCGATGATCTCGGTTGGGTCATCAGTGCTGTTTGTTATATACGTGCAGCACTTCACACCATGGCCCTCATTCCGAGTTGATCTGTCGCAAGGCGAATTTAGCAGAGTTACACACGCTAAGCCGCCGCCTACTGGGAGTGAATCTTAGCTTCTTAAAATTGCGACCGATGTATTCGCAATATTGCGATTACTAACTACTTAGCAGTTTCAGAGTAGCTCCAGACTTACTCTGCCTGTGCGATCAGTTCAGTGCTTGTCGTTCCTGGTTGACGTCACAAACACACCCAGCGTTCGCCCAGGCACTCCCACTGTTTCTCCGGCCACTCCTGCGTTTTTTCCGGAAACGGTAGCGTTTTCAGCCACACGCCCCTGAAACGCCGTGTTTCCGCCCAGTAACACCCATTTCCTGTCAATCACATTACGATCGCCGGAGCGAAGAAAAAGCCGTGAGTAAAAATACTTTCTTCATAGTAAAGTTACTTGGCGCAGTCGCAGTGCGAACTTTGCGCATGCGTACTAAGCGGATTTTCACTGCGATGCGATGAAAAAGAACGAGCGAACAACTCGGAATGAGGGCCCATATTGAGTTGCCAAAGTGACACAGTACCCACCCGTCATGGCTGTGATATAATTAAGGACCATCCTGTGCTGGATCAGTTCCGTTTTGTAGCTTGCAACTCCCTACCCGTATACCTGAAGGTGTCGTCATACATCTCAGTGATATTATCTATCAGGTTCGCTAGCGCATGAATGTACCTATAATTTATAATTCCTCTGGCAGTATGGGTGATGTCTAATGCGAGAAGGAATTGAATCCCGGTGGATTCGTGGATCAAATCATAGGCTACGTGCTCTGTCCTATCTATGAGGTGTCTCTTGACGATGTGTTCATAGTGAGTATGAGTATAAGGAGCCTGAGCACTGTGGTGAACGTCTTTCATCTTATCATGGGTTATGGTCTTGACCTCTGGCAACACTCTTCCAACATAACACAATCCCTCTGAGTTTGGGGCAAGCCACTTATACGCCTTCCTCCCACATATGAAATAGGCATCATCGGGGAGAACATATGGGACAGAATATGACATTACCATATTACAAACTTTCCAAGTGAAAAACCCAATCCCTAGTTCTCTCATCTGTTCAGTACAAGTATCAGGCTGTATGATATGAGCACAGTACCCTGGTGATACTTCTCCAACCCGCATGGTCTTGCTACCTTGAGTTTACCTATACCGAAAATACCTTCCACTGTTGGCTATTTGGCGTATAAGTTCAGAGTCTATGGGTATCCTATCAGCTCTATGCGAAAAGGCCATGGTCTGGTTATTCCATGTCACCTCCCAATTTCCTGGTTTTCGGGAATTGGAAATGTTGAAACACACTAAGGATCTATCTACATGATACTGGTGGAGCTTCAAACTAGGGGGCCTAGAAATATTACATTTCTTGTCCACTGGTCTCCCACCCCGTAATTCGAGTACCTCATCTATTGCTAAAGGGTACGGTACTAATCCTGACTTGCTCTGACCTTGAGGTACTTGTGAGCACACCCAGCATTCTGTCTGGTTTAAGACCTTACCCACTAGTGAGTGGTAATCACTCAATGGATGACGGTCCATGTTGATATTAAGGCTGGACTGACCTCAGTCAGTGGTCTCTAGAACACCCACCTAACCTGTGCCTCTATAGTATTCCCATGCCAGTCCTAACCAGCAGACGCCGCCCCTCCTCTGGATGCACCCATCCTCAACTATGTTCTCACAATTTTTACAAATGCAATTTTCCTCAGCCAATAATCCTTCACAGTGCCTCCTAGTTCCCTGACTACCAGATCGTTTTCTGATACTCACCTTTGCTCGAGTGATGTGTTGCTCTTGGAATTCTACAAATCCGTCCTCGCCATCAGAACCCATTACAGATCCTTTCTCGACCTCTCTGGTACTCTCACCGAAACAGACTGTTCTGGTCAACAACAGGGTTAACAGGAAAACCCGGAACGCAGTCTCTTGGGGTAAGTCCATCTTGTTTAAGGGAAGAGAAAGGAAACAAGAAGGGGGAGGAAAAGGGAAGGAGAGAAGGAGGGTAGTGGGAGATGGAGAAAATAATAAAAAGAAAAAACTGGTGTGACAACCGCCTCTGGTCTTGTTGTTCTCCGCGCTCAGGTGCCGTGACAACAGTCCTGCCTCTCAACCTTCCCGGAACAGACACTCCAGTGATACGATGTTTTCTACACTCTGCTCTTTGTCACGGGTTCTCTCTGGGTCAGCGACCTTCCTACAGTGGGACGAGTGGACCCAAGTCTCTCTTTTGGCAACCTTTAATGCTGTCGTGCTGGTTAGTAAGAATTGGTACGGTCCTTCCCACCTGTCAATGAGGCAACCTGAGCGTAGAAAATTTTGAATCATTACATAATCCCCAGGTTCAATGTCATGACAATTACTGTTTGGTAGGTCAGGAATCACCAGCTTTAGATTTCTGTTTTGATTCCTCAGCTGCTGGCTCATCTTAAACAAATATTTTACAGTCACTTCGTTATTGCATTTCAAATCATCCTGGGGGTCTATCATTACATGGGGTTGTCGACCAAAAAGAATCTCAAAGGGTGATAGGTTAAGTGGGGACATGGGAGTGGTTCTGATGCTGTACAATACTAGTGGCAAAGCTTCTGGCCACAACAATCCAGTTTCAGCCATCACTTTGCTCCACTTGTTCTTAATAGTGCTGTTTACTCTTTCCACCTTCGCACTCGCCTGTGGGCGGTACGGAGTGTGCAGCTTGCTATTGATTCCCATCAGTTTGCACATAACCTGAAAGTCTTCACCTGTAAAATGGGTACCCCTATCGTTTTCAATTATTCTAGGGATACCATATCTGCACACAAATTCCTGCACAATTTTCTTTGCAGTGAACGTAGCAGTATTTGTGGCAGCAGGGAATGCTCCTACCCAATTGGAAAACACATCAATACAGACTAACACATATTTTAAATTCCTGCAGGGTGGTAACTGTATGACATCAATCTTAATTACCTGATAAGGGCCGTCTGTCGGCGGGATATGGGATGGTTCTGTTGGTATTGACTTTCCAATATCTTCCTCAAGCAAATAAGACATGTCATTGCTCTCTTACCCGCATGAGAAGAGAATCCTGGCGCACACCAGTAGGCTCTCACCAGCTTACACATACCCTCTTCACCCAGATGAGTCAGACCGTGTGCTGCCTCAGCTAAGCTTGGAAGATATGCTCTGGGGGCCACTGGCTTACCCTGTCCATCTGTCCAGAATCCTGAGGACTCCTGGCCATACCCCTTTGACCTCCAGACTGCCTTTTCCTGTGGAGAACACAAATTTTGCATTTCACTTAACTTTTGTGTGTTGACTGTGATGAATATCATCAGTGATGTGATATCTGTTTGTATGGGGGTGCTGGCTGCTGATTTAGCAGCTTCGTCTGCCTGGCTGTTACCAAGTGACACTGGGTCTTGACTGTAAGTGTGGACTTTGCACTTGATAACAGCCACTCTGTCTGGTTCTTGTATAGCTGTTAGAAGCCTTTTTATGTGGGATGCATGCACTACAGGTGTGCCAGCTGCCGTCATGAAATTTCTGAGGCGCCATAGGGCCCCGAAATCATGCACTACTCCAAAGGCATACCTAGAATCTGTATATATATTGGCTGACTTTCCCTTGGCCAATTCACACGCTCTGGTTAGGGCGACCAGCTCAGCAACTTGTGCTGAGTGCAGTGGGCCCAGGGGCTCAGCTTCTATGATACCTCTGTCATCTACGACTGCGTATCCAGTACACAAGTCTCCCGAGTCCGACTATCTGTGGCAACTACCGTCAGTGTAAAAAGTAAAATCTACGCCTTCCAGTGGGTTATCACTAATGTCGGGTCTTGCAGTGAAAGTCTGGTTCAGATATTCCATACAATCATGTGTGTCAGGGTCTATACTAAATCCTCCTTCACCATCATTCTCATCCTCCACCCTTTGTGCCTGTCCAGGCACACCTGGGAGATAAGTTGCAGGATTTAGTGCGCTGCATCTCTTTATGGTGATGTTTACAGGGGCCATTAGTGCTAATTCCCACCTTGTAAACCGTGCAGATGAGACATGTCTGGTTTGGGTAGAGTTCAGTAAGGCTGACACTGCATGAGGTGTATGGATGGTCAGGTTGTGTCCTAACACTACGTCTTCGCTTTTACTTACTAGCAAGGCTATCGCTGCAACACTTCGCAAGCATGTGGGGATAGACCGCGCTACGGTGTCCAACTGTGCACTGTAGTAAGCTACCGGCCTGCTGGCATCACCATGTCTCTGGGTTAGGACACCTGCTGCACACCCAGCACTTTCCGTACAATTCAAAGGGTTTCCCATAATCTGGCATGCCTAATGCAGGTGCCTGTGATAGGCACTGTTTAAGTCTCTCAAATGCCAGTTCGGACTCATCTGTGTGAGAGATCCGATCTGGTTTGTTCGAGAAGACCATTTCTTGCAAAGGTAAAGCCAGTATGGAGAACCCTGGGATCCAGTTTCGGCAGTACCCACACATTCCAAGAAAAGTGCGGATCTGTTGCTGGGTTTGTGGCAGAGTCATGTCGCGAATCGCCTGTATTCTATCAGCGGTGAGGTGTCTAAGTCCTTGTGTCAAGCAATGTCCCAAATATTTTACCCTGGTCTGGCACAACTGCAACTTATCCTTTGAAACCTTGTGTCCCGTATTAGAAAGGTGAAACAGAAGCTGTTTTGTGTCTTTCAAGGATGATTCGAGTGAATCAGAACACAGCAGTAAGTCATCTACATACTGTATTAATACTGATCCGCTCTCAGGTTGAAAGGATTGTAAACAGTCATGCAAAGCCTGGGAGAAAATACTTGGGCTGTCAATGAAACCTTGGGGTAGGGAGTCCAGGTGTACTGTACTCCCCTGTGTGTAAATGCAAACAGGTATTGGCTGTCAGGGTGCAGAGGGACAGAAAAGAAAGCAGAACAGAGGTCAATGACAGTGAAAAATTTTGCGGTAGGGGGAATTTGCTTGAGGATGACAGCTGGATTTTGCACTACAGGGAATTGGCTCTCAATTATCTTGTTTATCCCCCTTAGATCCTGCACTAGTCTGTAACCCCTCCCCCACTCTTTTTCACAGGGAAGATGGGACTATTGGCAGTGCTGGACGTCCTAACTAGGATGCCCTGTTGTAGCAAGCGCTCTATGACTGGGTACACTCCTAATTCCACCTCTGGCTTCAGAGGATACTGAGGGATTTTTGGAGCTATCCTACCATCTTTTACTTGCACTACTACAGGAGCTACATTCGCCATCAAACCAGTGTCTTGTCCATCTTTGGTCCAGAGGGATCCCGGTTTCTGGGAGATCATTGCCTCTACCTTGGATATACACTTGTCTATAACAGCAGAGTGTGACATTAACCTTTGTGAGGTGTCTAACATATCCTGCACTTCCTGAACGTGATTCTCAGGTATATCCAAGAAGACACCCTCAGGAGAACAATATATGACACACCTCATTTTACACAATAAATCTCTCCCAAGTAGATTAGTCGGAGCCGATGCAGCCAGCAAAAAGGAATGCTTGGTCTGCAAAGGCCCTATCGTAATCTCCGCTGGTCTACTTAAAGGGTAGTGTTGCACTATTCCTGTTACTCCCATTGCTGAAATTGTTTTACCCGTGGTTTTCATACCTACCGTCGAATTTAACACTGACCTGGCCGCCCCTGTATCTACAAGAAAAGGTAATGATCTACCAGCTACATCAACTGTGACCTCGGGTTCACTACCAAGGCTAGCAATCTACTTCACTGGCTGCAGACTACAGGTGGCCCAACCCCTATTGTATATTGTGACCCTCCCGCAGCGCGCTGGCAGCTACAATATGTGAGGGGGGTAACTGAGAATTTTTGAAAGCCTGCCAGTCCCTCCTAGGTGGATACCTCCTTGTTTCCTCTGCGTGTGGCTCATAATTTTTCCTATGTGATCCCTGATCCCAATTACGTGTATCATAATGTGGTTCATATCCTGGTCTAGGGGGTCGGTATACCTTATGTGTGTCCTTATACCTACAATTCCGTGCATAATGTCCTTCCTTCTTACAGTTATAGCATACCACTACACGTAACTTACCATCAGGGGTCTGGGGTTTTGGCTGATGCGGCTTCGTTGTAAGGGCATTTATACTTACTGTCATCAGCTTATCCCCCTGTGACTCCCTGTGCTTAATGATGTTCCGATCATGCTCGATAGCGGACTCTCTTAATGCAGCCACCGAGATACCTCTCCAGTTAGGTAGAGAGGTTTGTACCCTTGTTCTCAATGTTTCTTTTAACCCATCCATTAATACTGACACAGCTGCCTCCCTGTGATGTACATTTTCCTTAATGTTCTCGACCCCAGTGTATCTAGCCATTTCCTGCAGTGCTCGGTGGAAATATTCAGTGGAAATATTCAGATGCCGTTTCACCTTCGGTGGAAATATTCAGATGCCGTTTCACCTTCTTTTTGTCTTATGGAAAAGATTTTATTCCATTTGACAACAGTAGGGAAATATACTCCTAATTGCAGATTGATCTGTCGTACATTCTCCTGAGTGTACTCATCAGTGAGAGGTACTTCTGCGTCTAATTTACAATCAGTAATGAATTTCGTGGGCTCAATATTGGAGGGTAAACTTGCCCGTAGCACTGTTCGCCAATCTTTGTTTGTGGGTTCGGAGGCATTACCTAATTCTTTAATAAACCTCTGGCATGCGACTAGATCCTTTCTGGGATCGGGAAATTCAGACATAATTGTCCTTAATTCGGTCCGGGACCAGGGACAATGCATAGCAATGTTCCTGATGGGAGTGACTCCCTGAGCGTCAGTCTTCTCATTGGGGACTGCGATTACCCTGACAGGATTTAATTCAATTAATCATTCTGAGTTGACTCCACAATCTGAGGTGCTATTGTCTCTGCATAATGTATGGTACCGTACTTACCTGTGGACACGACCTCACTTATCCCTCCGCTAGGGGGCCTTACAACTGATGTTACTGGTTGGGCCGTGCCCACCTGAGTGTTCTGTATGGTGGCTGCTAGAGAGCGTGCCGATATCGTGCTGGATTCATCTTCTTGCTCGCAGTCCTGAGGAAAGTTTAAAATGGGATACAACTTGCACGGGTTAGCATTAGTACATTTATCAACTATACTCTTATCAGATACCAGTATGCCATTGTCTGTAGCCACTTTCTCCCCTACAATATACGGTGGTGCGGTTGCCATCATTTTCCTGCTAGGTTTGGAACCTGCTGCGTGAGCTAGTTCCCTCTGCATATTGCCCTCTTGCTGCCATAAATTTAAACAGTTTGTGTGTCTGACCCTTTGCTTTCGGGATTTTATCAGACATATCCTAACCCTTAAATTCTGCAATACCTCTGGTTCAAAACTGCCTACCGTATGGAATGGTTCCCTATCTTCCGAAGTCATACGTTCCCATTCATTGCACAAAATTTCTGCGTGTGGTCCATGCTTCTCACACATTATGAACCTCGCTGACCCTTTGGGTCGCGGTATGTCAACCTGAACCCTGGTTGCACGTCCCTTACTTGAGCAACTGGCCCCCATATTTTGCAGGTATTGCCGTCCTGGCTAATCCTAAAAAAAAAACAAAATACTCAATATAAGGCAATGGTGAAAGTACTCTGAGTGCTTTTACCCACTCACCGCCCACGTTGGCCAATACTACCATACACTGTCGTTAGCGAAGGTACGTACCCAACCTAGGGCCCCTATGTAACCTCTATTTACTGGAAGTATCTGGGAGTGACTTACCCTTTCCAGTAAATATTGGTTGTTGGAGATTTCCTGAGAGAGACCAGCGAAATCTCCCTTAACCTTTATTATACACAAATCACGCTTGCGTATGCTATATCCAGCGCTAATGATCCCGCAATTTTACGCAAAGCTCGTAAAAAGGGTATCACGTTGTGCTAAGTATTGCACCCACGAACACGCGGTCCAATCGCACAGCGTATAGGTAATTGTTACTTATCCGCCGTACGACCAATGGAATCGATTTTTCAGGCTGCGAAACCTCAGCCAGAGTGTATCAATCAAAAAAACTAAATGGGTTTCTTCGCTAACCCCCTGGATTGCAGTACTCTAAAACCTCGCTGACCTTTGGTCTGCGGTACTCTAAACCTTCGCTGACCTTCTGGCCTGCGGTACTCTGCTACCTTACTCCTTTGTACTTCAATTTATATTAACGTGAGCCAGCTATTCTCACGCCACCAAGTCTCCACTCACCTGGTGTGGACTCCTACGGGATCCCGAATTCCCTGGGTCCACAAAAACCTTTATTATGTTTGCTCACTCACGCTCGTTCACTCAAATACACTTTGGTTTTTCTGTACAGAAAATTAACTTTCATTCAGATAAGCAGCCTTAGTACCAGAGGTAATACAGTAAAAAAGGTTTTATTTAAACTAAATCTTGGAAACTGAGAAATTTGTGCTATTGTCGCGTGGCTACCGTCCCGCGCCTAAACTAAACAATGCTATTGTGTAATTTGTACTTAGCGGCCGTACCCTTACGCACGTTGCGTAAACACGCGACCGTGCGTATGTCTTTACGTTGCGTATGCAGTCCCGTACTTTGTCCGAGACACGTGTACAAAGATCGTACGTCCGCAGTAGTACAAATCCCACACTTCTATAAATGTAAGCGATATTACCTATAATCGTTTACTTAACACAACACAGTATCTTTCTGTATAAACCTGTTTAACTAGGCCAGACTGTATTTGTGTTTTACGCTTACTTCCATAATATCTAGTCTATATTTTTATTAAATAGCAACAAATTTCTCAGCACAGGTCAAAATGAATCTAATAATCAATACTTATGGCAACAATGCGAGCAGGTATACAAGGTACAAAGTACAGGTGTATGCTTGTGTTGTGTGCGCATTTGGCGCCAAACAGAAATTCACAGACTTTTAAAATAGCTTTGCGTATTTACCTTACGGATCCCACCAGCATCCCTACAAACCATGCAGAGCAGACGCCATCTTATCAGCAATGAGATAGGGTTTACCAGTGTATTCTACTGCCAGGAAAAGGTTCACGTAGGATACCTGTCCGCCATTTGCTGATAGATAAAGTCTGCTTTAACCTGCTAGGCTGCGGGTATGAGGAAAAACCGGACGATGTCCCCAATTGATAATGTCGATATTATCTTAAACCATAAAGCTATACCTTTAAACACACTTTAACCATGGAGCCGCTGCGGCCGCTAGACTTAATACACACGCTACGTACTTTGTACGCTATTTGCGTACTGAGTCCCTTACCTTGTATGGTCTTAGCGTACAAAGCGCCGTGCTGGGGGTACAAAGTACACACAGCGCGCACACACTCTTGATATACTTTAAACCTTATTCGAAATGTGATGCAATGATATTATTACACTCTAAACCTTATGCAGCAAAGCACTGCAATGATGTTACACCTTAAACCTTATACAGTTAGGTAATGTAATACGCTTTAAACCCTAGCAGGGAAAAGAGGACACAACACCGATTTGTAGTTAAACACTGGGCTCCGAAACCTCAGCGTATATATCTGGAAGGGGATAACAATACAATTTATACACTACAATATACAACAGAGTAAATGGCTACAGTCAATGTACATACATGAGAATATTCGCTTGCGCAACCTGGTCCAATCCTCCGCTAATCAGGTAGATAGCGTTCAGAGTCTTCTGACCGGCCAGGCAGCAACAGGCTTTTTATACACTACTTCCAAAAGCAATACAATGGATACTGTAATCCCTTTGTCCATTGGACACAGAGATGCATCTTTACATTACAGGAGAGGTCATAGGTTGATTTGAAAAGGTGGGCGATGTCTTTCTCAACTGCTCTTGTGGGTTGTCTCCTCTGGATTCCCGCCGCATACATAATATACAGTAAATACAGTTTATATCTATATTCTACTTCTGCACATAACTATACGCAGGAACATGCGATCTTCCTCTAACCAACACCGGAATGTTACCCTTAAAATACCCTACAGCTGGATACTAGACATCACCTTATAACCTTAGTCTGTCCCTTCCTATCATGCAAAGGTGAATCCCTTAGTCCTGGAATCATTTAAACTGTTGATACTTGCTGATGTGGTGCAGGGGGCTATGTGTAAGATGTGCACTATTTGGGTTAAATATGTAATGTTCTGATAACCCTCTATGCGCTCACAAACTCCGCTGTAAATACCCATACCACGCGCAGTACCGTGGGAGCGACCATACGCAAATTGCGGATATGTGCACGCACGGCGGAACAAGTGCACGCGCAACGGGCATGTGTGTGTGGTTAGTACGTGATGGGTGTACTGGAATATTTTTTGACTTTGACACTTAAGATTCACATATGAGTGGAGTATTGATAGTATTTCATTCTTGGATTTACGAATCTATAGAGGAGCCAATAGTATGTTGTCGACGGAAATTTTTCACAAAACCACATCTACTAATACCCTTCTGCATCATGATAGCTTCCATTTTCCACCCACTATCCAAAATATTCCAAAGGGCGAATTTCTGAGATTGAAACAGTACTGCTCCAACGATGAAACTTTCAATTTTAGGAGTAAAGAATTGGAACTACGACTAAAGGATAGAGGCTATAGCCGCAGGTGCATTAAAAAAGCGAGAAACGTGATCAACGACATCTCTAGGGAATCTCTAATTTTTCAGGAGAAACCACAAAAACGAAATGACAACACCATTAGGTTCGTGGGTGATTTCTGCACAGAATGGAGATCAATCCGTTCCATTCTACAGAAACACTGGCCAGTCATCTTATCAGACAGTGACCTGGCCAGCAAATTAAATACCCGGATTGACATGAGCTGGCGTCGGGCTCCCAATTTAAGAGATCTATTGGTACAGAGTCATTTCAAAGCTTTACCGCCAAAAGAACCGATTATCAAAGGAAGTTATCCTTGCGGGAATTGTAAAATATGTCAGTATGTTGCCCAAGTACAAACTATCACAGATAAATATGGCTGTGTCATTACAATCCAAGATTATGTCAATTGTAAGAGTAGTAATCTTATCTACTGCATTGAATGCCCATGTCAAAAAAGATATGTGGGGATGACAACCCGTATGCTGAAAATCAGAGCGTTAGAACACATCGGGTCCATTAGAAATGTTCGGACAGATATCCAGAAGATGAAACCAATTACTACGGTTGCACAAAATATTTTGAAATATCATCAAGGATCATTTGAACATTTCAGGATCTTCGGCCTGTAAAAGGCCAAACTAGGCATTAGAGGAGGGGATGTAACTAGGACACTTCTCCAGAAAGAAAGCCAGTGGAAATTCAGACTTAACTCTTTGGCTCCCAATGGAATGAATGAGTACATTAATTACAGTGTTTTTTTTGGAGAATTAATACCACAACTATGGCAGTTTTGCCCAACCATTACTTGATCAAACATATAGTCATAGCTTTAATTTCACTTATGGTTCTTTCCCAACTCCCCCCCTCCTTTCTCCCTTTCCCCTCCCCTTTTTTAGTAATCATTGTGAGTAGGTTTATCACATATTTCACCTTTAGGTGTTTTTTAATCTGGCTAGTAGTTTCTCAGCCCAGTCCTCTCTCACTATACAGTTAATGTCACATTATATTTTTTCACCTCACAAGCATACACAGGATTCTCACACCACATGCAATATATAGTATGCATGGTGTACACATTTCTTTTCGAGTTTCAAATCTCTTCTCTTTTTTTAGCATTACATGGGACACTCATTTCACATCTCTTTACCACAGTTATTTCACCACATGCAAACCACATAATAGAAAGACACTATGCACATAGCTGTATTTTAAATCTGGAAAAAATAGAATCAAATTATTCAATATTATATTAAATATCCAATAAAACCAATAAAGTGACATCATACCTTCAGGTAATCAATCTATTTCATACATTTTATATTTTTATACATAATTCTTTTTTTATATATATTTTTTAGATATATGTATATTTTCTCATATCTCTTTTTTATTTATCTTTTAAGGTTATCTATTTTCAAAAGCTGACTATCTAAACATTTTTATATTCATTTCTCTTTTTGTCAATTATGTTATCTCATTATTGTTTGCAATATAATCTCTATGTCTGAATCCATCCACAAAGTATAAAGGCAATTGTGCAATCATTCATTAGCTTACATGCACTGTCATTGCTATGGAAACCGGCATGAACAATAGGAGTGCATATTGTGGAGGCAAAAGTGTCCTTGATTATGTGATTATGTGTTTAATCCCACCCAAAATGGCCACCGGACTGAATAAAAACTCCCTGGTTGCAGGAGTGTTACTAGGCGACCAAGTGACCAAGCTCTAGGAGCGAAACGTACGTCTACTTACAGTTGCGGTAAGTCGGGTCCGACTTCCGGTCGCGGACTCTGGACGCCGGCGGCTTCCCAGCGCGCGCGGACCATCAGATATCAGCTACCTGCACTACATAAGCTTCTCCACCTACAGATAAGTTATGCCAGACACTGTATGATAGCTATATAGCCAGCATTTATTATAGTCTGGCTCATTACATTTATATCATACTGAGGTGGATACAGAATAGACTTCATGTTAGACTCCATTTTATGTCCTATACTTTAGTATAGGTAACATGTGACAGATATAAATACTGCACGGGAGCATTGTAGTAAATAGCTATTCTTAGATTAGTGCACTACAGGCACCATATATCTGTAGATAAATCCATTCACAACATATCATCTGTGCCTAAATCCGCAAATTAGTAGTATGAACACGGTTTATTAGTTATTTTCCTATATCCAAACGCAGAGAGACCTGTGGAATCATTATATACAAATCTGTGATTATCTCTCATATATATATATAGGTACTCACTCTCTCATTCCAGCAGCCGGGCTACTCTGCAATGTTATGCAGCAACAGAGGGCTCTGAGCAGCAATATTGGAAAAGCAGAATTGAGACCTCTACTTGTTCTTTTTCATACCGAAGTGAAGGGAATGGGCCCCTCTTATCCCGATATTCGATGCTGATAGCAGATATTGGGAAAGCAGAAGGTCCAACCCTTCAAGTACCTCGGTACTAATTCCTCTCTTTATCTCAATTGGATAACTGTGTGATTTCCTTTCCATGTATGCACTCTCTCATTCCAGCAGCCGGGCTACTCTGCAATGCTTTAGCAACAGAGAGCTCTGAGCAGCAAAATTGGAAAAGCAGAAATGGGTACCTCTATTTCTTCCATTCAATACCGTGGTGAAGGAGGCAGGCCCCTCTCATCCTGACATTCGATGCTTTAAGCAGATGTTTGAGACAGCAGAAGGTCTGCACCTTCCAAATACTCCGGTATTCTTTTCTATTCCATTTGGAATTTTTTTTTTTCATGAGAATTATTTTTAATGCTGAATCTAAAATACTGATATAGGATATTCAAAACTGTGTACTATTTCCTGTTGAGGGGTATTCTTCATGAAGAAAGTCACTGTGTATTTACCTTCAGTTGTGGTTTGAAGCATATACAAACTCCACACAGTGACAAAATTATTTGTGGTTTGAAGCACATATAAACTCCACACAGTGGTGAAACCAAGCATGAACAATGTGCAATGTCATTCCCCTGCTTTCATATGGTGGTGTATTGATTGATATGAATTTTGAACCAAAATCAACGATATGTAATACCTTCCAATTCCACATTCTGATTAATTATGAATGACTTATAATGCTATTTTGTGGTGTATAGACTGACAGGAATGTTGAACAGAATTTGTTTAATATAATCAACATATAGCGGTCTATATTTTTCACAGTATACCATGCATATGAATTCTGAATGATGTTTTGGTGCACATACAAACTCTACACAAACGATAAATTGTACATCATTCTTTGTAGAGTTATGCTTTCTTAAACAGAGGCCTACAGCCTTATCTATGCATAATTGGGGTTGGAAGTATAGAGTTTTCAATTTACCTGCATTTATGATATGGTATATATATGAATTGTGTATGGATGTTTTGTTGAAATCATATCTGGTGGTTCAAAGTCGTGCACAGGGAAGTCCACTCTCCTTACTATTGTGGTAATTGGTTATAGACCATGGGAGAGGGCATAATCTAAATATTGATGCTCGTTAAGTTTTGTGGTATACCAGCATACTTACATATGATATTATGAATATTTTTACCACATGAAAACTTAGAGCATTATTACTGATCAATATTTTCGCTCTTGGCAGATACAGGCCTGCCATACTAACTAGTATTCACTTTGATTATATTTTATGAATGGTCTTATGACCTGATATTCATGTATGTATCAAATTTGCTTTAATTACCTAGTGATTTTGTGTAAGTTACAGTTTTATTAAATGATAATAAAAGTTACATTTTAATCTATAGATACAAAAAGCGTGCCCCGGGTCAGACTTTTAGTCTTCTTTTGTCCTGCTCTCTTGCGGGCCTACTTCCTTTTCAGTTTATTGAACTAATTTCCCGGGAGCACCACCAACCCAGTGCCATAGGTATTACACTAATTGAGCCTTTATGTTGGTCTAGACACTATTGAGCAACTCCTAGTGAGTTGAAATTGTCTGTGGTCACTTTCCACAGGTCTAGTGCGGTTTCAAATTCTTTTGTTTAGCTAGGTATTGAGCTACTCTAAAACTGCACAAAAAAATTATGCCGCCGCTCTGCGATCCTTTCGTTCGCACTTCTGCTAAGCTAAAATACACTCCCAGTGGCAGGCGGCATAGCTTTTGCATGGCTGTTAAAAACTGCTAGCGAGCGAACAACTCGGAATGACCACCATAGAGCCTAAAACATTATGTCAACACAGGTAGAAGATGTTGGAGTTATTAATCAGGTGAAGTGCTCTATTTTGCTAGCGAATAGAGAAAAATAATTTTGATTTGTAATCTAGTACTTCATATTAGGGCTCTTTAAACTATCAGTTTTCACTGAATGAAAACAATATTATGGACAGGCTTTTATTCATTTGTATATAAAGCAATGAAAATATATGTTTGATTAAATTATCATATTACTGTATATATCAATGATTCTCTTCCCATTATATGGTTAAATTAAAACATACAACAGTATGGATGATTCCGTTACTCAAAAAGGTGAAAGGGTTTGATTATTTATTCAGTTTTTGAGATATTTCCTCAAAATTCAGTTTTATACTAAACTTTCTAAAGGCAAACTAATTTTTAAAAGGAGATGATCCTAGCCAGCAGCGGTTCCTACCTTTTCTAGGTTTGGGGCTGCTGTGAGGACAGTTTGACTCTCGTGTCCCGGTGCCTGCTCACAAGCGGTGGCTTCATTGCACATGTGCAAACTAGTGATGAGCACCGGAAATTTTTCGGGTTTTGTGTTTTGGTTTTGGGTTCGGTTCCGCGGCCGTGTTTTGGGTTCGAACGCGTTTTGGCAAAACCTCACTGAATTTTTTTTGTCGGATTCGGGTGTGTTTTGGATTCGGGTGTTTTTTTCAAAAAACCATAAAAAACAGCTTAAATCATAGAATTTGGGGGTCATTTTGATCCCAAAGTATTATTAACCTCAATAACCATAATTTCCACTCATTTTCAGTCTATTCTGAACACCTCACACCTCACAATATTATTTTTAGTCCTAAAATTTGCACCGAGGTCGCTGGATGGCTAAGCTAAGCGACCAAAGTGGCCGACACAAACACCTGGCCCATCTAGGAGTGGCACTGCAGTGTCACGCAGGATGGCCCTTCCAAAAAACACTCCCCAAACAGCACATGACGCAAAGAAAAAAAGAGGCGCAATGAGGTAGCTGTGTGAGTAAGCTAAGCGACCCTAGTGGCCGACACAAACACCTGGCCCATCTAGGAGTGGCACTGCAGTGTCACGCAGGATGGCCCTTCCAAAAAACACTCCCCAAACAGCACATGACGCAAAGAAAAAAAGAGGCGCAATGAGGTAGCTGTGTGAGTAAGCTAAGCGACCCTAGTGGCCGACACAAACACCTGGCCCATCTAGGAGTGGCACTGCAGTGTCACGCAGGATGGCCCTTCCAAAAAACACTCCCCAAACAGCACATGACGCAAAGAAAAAAAGAGGCGCAATGAGGTAGCTGTGTGAGTAAGCTAAGCGACCCTAGTGGCCGACACAAACACCTGGCCCATCTAGGAGTGGCACTGCAGTGTCACGCAGGATGGCCCTTCCAAAAAACACTCCCCAAACAGCACATGACGCAAAGAAAAAAAGAGGCGCAATGAGGTAGCTGTGTGAGTAAGCTAAGCGACCCTAGTGGCCGACACAAACACCTGGCCCATCTAGGAGTGTCACTGCAGTGTCACGCAGGATGGCCCTTCCAAAAAACACCCCCCAAACAGCACATGACGCAAAGAAAAATGAAAGAAAAAAGAGGTGCAAGATGGAATTGTCCTTGGGCCCTCCCACCCACCCTTATGTTGTATAAACAGGACATGCACACTTTAACCAACCCATCATTTCAGTGACAGGGTCTGCCACACGACTGTGACTGAAATGACGGGTTGGTTTGGACCCCCACCAAAAAAGAAGCAATTAATCTCTCCTTGCACAAACTGGCTCTACAGAGGCAAGATGTCCACCTCATCATCATCCTCCGATATATCTCCGTGTACATCCCCCTCCTCACAGATTATCAATTCGTCCCCACTGGAATCCACCATCTCAGCTCCCTGTGTACTTTGTGGAGGCAATTGCTGCTGGTGAATGTCTCCACGGAGGAATTGATTATAATTCATTTTAATGAACATCATCTTCTCCACATTTTCTGGATGTAACCTCTTACGCCGATTGCTGACAAGGTGAGCGGCGGCACTAAACACTCTTTCGGAGTACACACTTGTGGGAGGGCAACTTAGGTAGAATAAAGCCAGTTTGTGCAAGGGCCTCCAAATTGCCTCTTTTTCCTGCCAGTATAAGTACGGACTGTCTGACGTGCCTACTTGGATGCGGTCACTCATATAATCCTCCACCATTCTTTCAATGGGGAGAGAATCATATGCAGTGACAGTAGACGACATGTCCGTAATCGTTGTCAGGTCCTTCAGTCCGGACCAGATGTCAGCATCAGCAGTCGCTCCAGACTGCCCTGCATCACCGCCAGCGGGTGGGCTCGGAATTCTGAGCCTTTTCCTCGCACCCCCAGTTGCGGGAGAATGTGAAGGAGGAGATGTTGACAGGTCGCGTTCCGCTTGACTTGACAATTTTGTCACCAGCAGTTCTTTGAACCCCAGCAGACTTGTGTCTGCTGGAAAGAGAGATCCAAGGTAGGTTTTAAATCTAGGATCGAGCACGGTGGCCAAAATGTAGTGCTCTGATTTCAACAGATTGACCACCCGTGAATCCTTGTTAAGCGAATTAAGGGCTCCATCCACAAGTCCCACATGCCTAGCGGAATCGCTCTGTGTTAGCTCCTCCTTTAATGTCTCCAGCTTCTTCTGCAAAAGCCTGATGAGGGGAATGACCTGACTCAGGCTGGCAGTGTCTGAACTGACTTCACGTGTGGCAAGTTCAAAAGGTTGCAGAACCTTTCACAACGTTGAAATCATTCTCCACTGCGCTTGAGACAGGTGCATTCCACCTCCTATATCGTGCTCAGTTGTATAGGCTTGAATGGCCTTTTGCTGCTTCTCCAACCTCTGAAGCATATAGAGGGTTGAATTCCACCTCGTTACCACTTCTTGCTTCAGATGATGGCATTTTTGGTGGTGCTCCAGTCTTCTGTACGTGGTGCCTGTACGCCCAAAGTGTCCCGCAATTCTTCTGGCCACCGACAGCATCTCTTGCACGCCCCTCTCGTTTTTTAAATAATTCTGCACCACCAAATTCAAGGTATGTGCAAAACATGGGACGTGCTGGAATTTGCCCAGATTTAATGCACACACAATATTGCTGGCGTTGTCCGATGCAACAAATCCACAGGAGAGTCCAATTGGGGTAAGCCATTCTGCGATGATCTTCCTCAGTTGCCGTAAGAGGTTTTTAGCTGTGTGCCTCTTATGGAAAGCGGTGATACAAAGCGTAGCCTGCCTAGGAAAGAGTTGGCGTTTGCGAGATGCTGCTACTGGTGCCGCCGCTGCTGTTCTTGCGGCGGGAGTCCATACATCTACCCAGTGGGCTGTCACAGTCATATAGTCCTGAGCCTGCCCTGCTCCACTTGTTCACATGTCCGTGGTTAAGTGGACATTGGGTACAACTGCATTTTTTAGGACACTGGTGAGTCTTTTTCTGAGGTCTGTGTACATTTTCGGTATCGCCTACCTAGAGAAATGGAACCTAGATGGTATTTGGTACCGGGGACACAGTACCTCCAACAAGTCTCTAGTTGCCTCTGCAGTAATGATGGATACCGGAACCACGTTTCTCACCGCCCAGGATGCCAAGGCCTCAGTTATCCGCTTTGCAGCAGGATGACTGCTGTGATATTTCATCTTCCTCGCAAAGGACTGTTGGACAGTCAATTGCTTGGTGGAAGTAGTAAAAGTGGTCTTACGAGTACGACTTCCCCTCTGGGATGACCATCGACTCCCAGCAGCAACAACAGCAGCGCCAGCAGCAGTAGGCGTTACACGCAAGGATGCATCGGAGGAATCCCAGGCAGGAGAGGACTCGTCAGAATTGCCAGTGGCAGTGACATGGCCTGCAGGACTATTGGCATTCCTGGGGAAGGAGGAAATTGACACTGAGGGAGTTGGTGTGGTGGTTTGCGTGAGCTTGGTTACAAGAGGAAGGGATTAACTGGTCAGTGGACTGCTTCCGCTGTCGCCCAAAGTTTTTGAACTTGTCACTGACTTATGATGAATGCGCTGCAGGTGACGTATAAGGGAGGATGTTCCGAGGTGGTTAACGTCCTTACCCCTACTTATTACAGCTTGACAAAGGCAACACACGGCTTGACAAATGTTGTCCGCATTTCTGTTGAAATACTTCCACACCGAAGAGCTGATTTTTTTGGTATTTTCACCAGGCATGTCAATGGCCATATTCCTCCCACGGACAACAGGTGTCTCCCCGGGTGCCTGACTTAAACAAACCACCTCACCATCAGAATCCTCCTGGTCAATTTCCTCCCCAGCGCCAGCAACACCCATATCCTCCTCATCCTGGTGTACTTCAACACTGACATCTTCAATCTGACTATCAGGAACTGGACTGCGGGTGCTCCTTCCAGCACTTGCAGGGGGCGTGCAAATGGTGGAAGGCGCATGCTCTTCACGTCCAGTGTTGGGAAGGTCAGGCATCGCAAACGACACAATTGGACTCTCCTTGTGGATTTGTGATTTCGAAGAACGCACAGTTCTTTGCTGTGCTTTTGCCAGCTTGAGTCTTTTCATTTTTCTAGCGAGAGGCTGAGTGCTTCCATCCTCATGTGAAGCTGAACCACTAGCCATGAACATAGGCCAGGGCCTCAGCCGTTCCTTGCCACTCCGTGTGGTTAATGGCATATTGGCAAGTTTACGCTTCTCCTCCGACAATTTTATTTTAGATTTTTGAGTCCTTTTTTTACTGATATTTGGTGTTTTGGATTTTACATGCTCTGTACTATGACATTGGGCATCGGCCTTGGCAGACGACGTTGCTGGCATTTCATCGTCTCGGCCATGACTAGTGGCAGCAGCTTCAGCACGAGGTGGAAGTCGATCTTGATCTTTCCCTATTTTTGGAACCTCAACATTTTTGTTCTCCATATTTTAATAGGCACAACTAAAAGGCACCTCAGGTAAACAATGGAGATGGATGGATACTAGTATACTTATGGATGGACGAGCGACTGCCGACACAGAGGTAGCTACAGCCGTGGACTACCGTACTGCATCTGCTGCTAATATAGACTGGATGATAATGATATAAAAAATATATATATATCACTACTGCAGCCGGACAGGTATATATTATATAATGACGGACCTGCTGGACACTGTCAGCACTGCAGACTCCTAAAGTAAGCTACTAGTATCTAGAAGATAGAAAAAAGAAAAAAAACACCACAGGTAGGTGGTATACAATTATGGATGGACGAGCGACTGCCGACACAGAGGTAGCTACAGCCGTGGACTACCGTACTGCATCTGCTGCTAATATAGACTGGATGATAATGATATAAAAAATATATATATATATCACTACTGTAGCCGGACAGGTATATATTATATAATGACGGACCTGCTGGACACTGTCAGCTCAGCACTGCAGACTCCTAAAGTAAGCTACTAGTATCAAGAAGATAGAAAAAAAAAAAACACCACAGGTAGGTGGTATACAATTATGGATGGACGAGCGACTGCCGACACAGAGGTAGCTACAGCCGTGGACTACCGTACTGCATCTGCTGCTAATATAGATTGGATGATAATGATATAAAAAATATATATATATATCACTACTGCAGCCGGACAGGTATATATTATATAATGACGGACCTGCTGGACACTGTCAGCTCAGCACTGCAGACTCCTAAAGTAAGCTACTAGTATCAAGAAGATAGAAAAAAAAAAACACCACGGGTAGGTGGTATACAATTATGGATGGACGAGCGACTGCCGACACAGAGGTAGCTATAGCCGTGGACTACCGTACTGTGTCTGCTGCTAATATAGACTGGATGATAATGAGATATAAAATATATATATATCACTACTGCAGCCGGACAGGTATATATTATATAATGACGGACCTGCTGGACACTGTCAGCTCAGCACTGCAGACTCCTAAAGTAAGCTACTAGTAGTATCAAGAAGATAGAAAAAAAAAAAACACCACAGGCAGGTGGTATACAATTATGGATGGACGAGCGACTGCCGACACAGAGGTAGCTACAGCCGTGGACTACCGTACTGCGTCTGCTGCTAATATAGACTGGATGATAATGAGATATAAAATATATATATATCACTACTGCAGCCGGACAGGTATATATTATATAATGACGGACCTGCTGGACACTGTCAGCTCAGCACTGCAGACTCCTAAAGTAAGCTACTAGTAGTATCAAGAAGATAAAAAAAAAAAAAAACACCACAGGTAGGTGGTATACAATTATGGATGGACGAGCGACTGCCGACACAGAGGTAGCTACAGCTGTGGACTACCGTACTGTGTCTGCTGCTAATATAGACTGGATGATAATGATATAAAAAATATATATATATCACTACTGCAGCCCGACAGGTGTATATTATATAATGACGGACCGGCTGGACACCGTCAGCTCAGCACTGCAGACTCCTAAAGTAAGCTACTAGTATCAAGAAGATAGAAAAAAAAAAAAACACCACGGGTAGGTGGTATACAATTATGGATGGACGAGCGACTGCCGACACAGAGGTAGCTACAGCCGTGGACTACCGTACTGCGTCTGCTGCTAATATAGACTGGATGATAATGATATAAAAAATATATATATATCACTACTGCAGCCGGACAGGTATATATTATATAATGACGGACCTGCTGGACACTGTCAGCTCAGCACTGCAGACTCCTAAAGTAAGCTACTAGTATCAAGAAGATAGAAAAAAAAAAAAAACACCACGGGTAGGTGGTATACAATTATGGATGGACGAGCGACTGCCGACACAGAGGTAGCTACAGCCGTGGACTACCGTACTGCGTCTGCTGCAGTGCTAATATAGACTGGATGATAATGATATAAAAAATATATATATATCACTACTGCAGCCGGACAGGTATATATTATATAATGACGGACCTGCTGGACACTGTCAGCAGAATGCGTTTATAGAATAAAAACACCACACGACGAGTGTTTAACTTTTTCAGGCAGACAATCACAATATACTGGTGGTCAGTGGTCACTGGTCAGTCACACTGGCAGTGGCACTCTGGCAGCAAAAGTGTGCACTGTTAAAATATGTACTCCTGCTATAACTGTTCCCCAGTCTCCCCCACAATTAAGCTGTGTGAGCAGTGAGCACTCAGCACAGTCAGATATACAGTATTACATAGATGATGCAGCACACTGAGGGCACACTGAGGCTGAGCACAGATATGGTATGTGACTGTGTCACACTGTGTATCGTTTTTTTTCAGGCAGAGAACGGATTAATTAAACTGGTGGTCACTGGTCACACTATCAGCAAGTAGTACTCCTAATATGCTCCCCAAAATTAGTAAATCAAGTGTCTCTACTACTCTCTAGTCTATTCTAAACGGAGAGGACGCCAGCCACGTCCTCTCCCTATCAATCTTAATGCACGTGTGAAAATGGCGGCGACGCGCGGCTCCTAATATAGAATCCGAGTCTCGCGATAGAATCCGAGCCTCGCGGGAATCCGACAGCGGAATGATGACGTTCGGGCGCGCTCGGGTTAACCGAGCAAGGCGGGAAGATCCGAGTCTTCCTCGGACCCGTGTAAAAAGCGTGAAGTTCGGGGGGGTTCGGTTTCCGAGAAACCGAACCCGCTCATCACTAGTGCAAACCCCAGCTTCTATGGACTGCATCAGCTGCAGTCCTTAGAAGCTGGCTAGGCAGGGAGTGGCTTCTTACTGGATGCCAGCTCTCTGCCAATCACAGCCCGATCTGGTAGTCCTGAAAGGGAGGAAACACCTTCCAATGAGACTGCCTGTCCTGCTGGTGACTGGCAAGTAGTACTTTCAATAGGAAGTCACTGCCAGTCACAGTGAAGCCAGTGCAGTCTCACAGACTGCATCTGGCTCACTGAGCTGGGTGGCGGATTTTACCTGGGTTGCAGTCCTGCAGTCCATAGGGAGAATCCGTCACTGATCCTAACATTATTTTCAAGGCTGTAATTTGAGGCAATGGAATCACTGTATTTTTGGTAATGGAGTCAAATTACAGATGTGTAATTCACCACTCATACAACTAGACTCAATACGCCATATGACAGACAAATGACGCGAGGGAGCTGCAAAGTCCCATGTCACTCTGCTAGTGTTGGGTGAGTTTTTTGAGTCTTACCTAAATGCATCTTAGTCATTATGTGATGTAGCTATATGTGATTGCTGCACCAGGAGATTGTAGATCGGTTTAGTATGTGGCACTTGTACATCTGTGTGCGGCTGAGTCTGTACACATAACACCACAGGACTTGGCATGGAAAAAAGCCATGGCCACTGCAACATAGCAATTCATATACAAATTCAGACTCAGTCGCACGCAGATACAAGTGATGCATATCAAATTAATCAGATCAGACTCCTAGTGGCAACGCATTGTGACTTAGGGGGACATTTACTAAGCAGTGATAAGAGTGGAGAAGTGAGCCAGTGGAGAAATGACCATGGCAACCAATCAGCACTGAAGTAACATCTATCATTTGCATACTATAAAATGATACAGAGCTGCTGATAGGTTGATGGGGCAACTTCTCCACTGGCTCACTTCTCCGCTCTTATCACTGCTTAGTAAATGTTCCCCTAAGATGGAATTTTATTTGGTTAAAAGACACAAATAACACAGCCAATGCTTGAAGAGTCACATGGTACATGGTGCGAGCGAGAGGGGCTTTTTAATGCAGATGCATCAATAATGTATGCGTACACATCTGTAGGTTGGTCTTTTGATCCATGTGCTGAGTCATTTTTTCAATAATCCTGAACACTAGTGTTTTATATTATTGTCAATAAATGTAACTTATTTCTGGTGAGATCCAGAGACTCCGCAAAGGCTACAGTTCATAAATGTAGTCATTGATTAGCTTGTGATATGGGATCCCAGTATTCAGGATGCTAGCAGTCAGAATACAGAGATTCGGTGAGATTCCGATCATTTCTCTGTAAGGAAGGTAAGCCTACTCTGTACCTTCACCCTAACCCTCCCTCTTCTCAGCCTA
The DNA here is from genome assembly GCF_028390025.1 of Pseudophryne corroboree. NCBI lineage: Eukaryota > Metazoa > Chordata > Amphibia > Anura > Myobatrachidae > Pseudophryne > Pseudophryne corroboree. The sequence goes on along the minus strand of NC_086449.1, from coordinate 785,025,220 downwards.
ACTCTAACCCTCCCTCCCCTCAACCTAACCCTCCCCCTGCAGCCTAACTCTAACCTTCACCTCCTGCAGCCTTACCCTAACCCTCCCTTCCTGCAGCCTAACCCTAACCCTCCCTCTTCTCAGCCTAACTCTAACCCTCCCTCCACTCAACCTAACCCTCCCCCTGCAGCCTAACTCTAACCTTCACCTCCTGCAGCCTAACACTAACCCTCCCTTCCTGCAGCCTAACCCTAACCCTCCCTCTTCTCAGCCTAACTCTAACCCTCCCTCCCCTCAACCTAACCCTCCCCCTGCAGCCTAACTCTAACCTTCACCTCCTGCAGCCTAACACTAACCCTCCCTTCCTGCAGCCTAACCCTAACCCTCCCTCTTCTCAGCCTAACTCTAACCCTCCCTCCCCTCAACCTAACCCTCCCCCTGCAGCCTAACTCTAACCTTCACCTCCTGCAGCCTAACACTAACCCTCCCTTCCTGCAGCCTAACCCTATCCCTCCCTCCCCACAGACTAACCTTAACCTCCCCCCTGATACTTACGTACGGGATGTCTGCTATCGGGATTCCGGCGTTGGGATTCTGATAGGTGTCAGGATTTTAGTACCGGTCTTCTGTCTGCTAGCATTCAGGGGGTAATTCAGATGTGATCGTAGCAGCAAATTTGTTAGCAGTTGGGCAAAACCATGTGCACTGCAGGGGGGGGCAGATATGAGATGTGCAGAAAGAGTTAGATTTGGGTGGGGTGCGTTCAAACTGAAATCTAAATTGCAGTGTAAAAATAAAGCAGCCAGTATTTACTCTGCACAGAAACAAAATAACTAGTGATGAGCGGGTTCGGTTCCTCGGAAACCGAACCCCCCCGAACTTCACCCATTTTACACGGGTCCGAGGCATACTCGGATTCTCCCGTATGGCTCGGTTAACCCGAGTGCGCCCGAACGTCATCATCCCGCTGTTGGATTCTCGCGAGATTCGGATTCTATATAAGGAGCCGCGCGTCGCCGACATTTTCACTTGTGCATTGGAAATGTTAGGGAGAGGACGTGGCTGGCGTCCTCTCCGTTTGTGCTTATTGCTTAATTGTGGGGACTGGGGAGCAGCTGTATTATATAGGAGGAGTACAGTGCAGAGTTTTGCTGATCAGTGACCACCAGTTTAATCCGTTCTCTGCCTGAAAAACGCTCCATATCTGTGCTCAGTGTGCTGCATATATCTGTGCTCACACTGCTTTATTGTGGGGACTGGGGACCAGAAGTATTATATAGGAGGAGTACAGTGCAGAGTTTTGCTGACCAGTGACCACCAGTATACGTTGTCTGCCTGAAAAACGCTCCATATCTGTGCTCAGTGTGCTGCATATATCTGTGCTCACACTGCTTTATTGCGGGGACTGGGGACCAGAAGTATTATATAGGAGGAGTACAGTGCAGAGTTTTGCTGACCAGTGACCACCAGTATACGTTGTCTGCCTGAAAAACGCTCCATATCTGTGCTCAGTGTGCTGCATATATCTGTGCTCACACGGCTTTATTGTGGGTACTGGGGACCACCAGTATATTAAATAGGAGGAGTACAGTGCAGAGTTTTGCTGACCAGTGACCACCAGTATACGTTGTCTGCCTGAAAAACGCTCCATATCTGTGCTCAGTGTGCTGCATATATCTGTGCTCACACTGCTTTATTGAGGGTACTGGGGACCACCAGTATATTATATAGGAGGAGTACAGTGCAGAGTTTTGCTGACCAGTGACCACCAGTATATATAGCAGTACGGTACGGAAGGCCACTGCTCTACCTACCTCTGTGTCGTCAAGTATACTATCCATCTAGATTCTATACCTGTGGTGCATTTTAGTTTTGCAGTTTGCTGACAGTGACCACCAGTATATATAGCAGTACGGTACGGAAGGCCACTGCTCTACCTACCTCTGTGTCGTCAAGTATACTATCCATCTAGATTCTATACCTGTGGTGCATTTTAGTTTTGCAGTTTGCTGACAGTGACCACCAGTATATATAGCAGTACGGTACGGAAGGCCACTGCTCTACCTACCTCTTTGTCGTCAAGTATACTATCCATCTAGATTCTATACCTGTGGTGCATTTTAGTTTTGCAGTTTGCTGACAGTGACCACCAGTATATATAGCAGTACGGTACGGAAGGCCACTGCTCTACCTACCTCTGTGTCGTCAAGTGTACTATCCATCCAGATTCTATACCTGTGGTGCATTTTAGTTTTGCAGTTTGCTGACAGTGACCACCAGTATATATAGCAGTACGGTACGGAAGGCCACTGCTCTACCTACCTCTGTGTCGTCAAGTATACTATCCATCTAGATTCTATACCTGTGGTGCATTTTAGTTTTGCAGTTTGCTGACAGTGACCACCAGTATATATAGCAGTACGGTACGGAAGGCCACTGCTCTACCTACCTCTGTGTCGTCAAGTATACTATCCATCTAGATTCTATACCTGTGGTGCATTTTAGTTTTGCAGTTTGCTGACAGTGACCACCAGTATATATAGCAGTACGGTAAGGAAGGCCACTGCTCTACCTACCTCTATGTCATCAAGTATACTATCCATCTAGATTCTATACCTGTGGTGCATTTTAGTTTTGCAGTTTGCTGACAGTGACCGCCAGTATATATAGCAGTACAGTACGGAAGGCCACTGCTCTACCTACCTCTGTGTCGTCAAGTATACTATCCATCTAGATTCTATACCTGTGGTGCATTTTAGTTTTGCAGTTTGCTGACAGTGACCACCAGTATATATAGCAGTACGGTACGGAAGGCCACTGCTCAACCTACCTCTGTGTCATCAAGTATACTATCCATCTAGATTCTATACCTGTGGTGCATTTTAGTTTTGCAGTTTGCTGACAGTGACCACCAGTATATATAGCAGTACGGTACGGAAGGCCACTGCTCTACCTACCTCTGTGTCATCAAGTATACTATCCATCCATACCTGTGGTGCATTTCAGTTGTGCGCAGTATATATAGTTATAGGTCATTGCTATTGATACTGGCATTTAATTCCACACATTAAAAAATGGAGAACAAACATGTGGAGGTTAAAATAGGGAAAGATCAAGATCCACTTCCACCTTGTGCTGAAGCTGCTGCCACTAGTCATGGCCGAGACGATGAAATGCCATCAACGTCGTCTGCCAAGGCCGATGCCCAATGTCATAGTAGAGAGCATGTAAAATCCAAAAAACAAAAGTTCAGTAAAATGACCCAAAAATCAAAATTGAAAGCGTCTGATGAGAAGCGTAAACTTGCCAATATGCCATTTATGACACGGAGTGGCAAGGAACGGCTGAGGCCCTGGCCTATGTTCATGGCTAGTGGTTCAGATTCACATGAGGATGGAAGCACTCATCCTCTCGCTAAAAAATGAAAAGACTTAAGCTGGCAAAAGCACAGCAAAGAACTGTGTGTTCTTCTAAATCACAAATCCCCAAGGAGAGTCCAATTGTGTCGGTTGCGATGCCTGACCTTCCCAACACTGGACGGGAAAAGCTTGCGCCTTCCACCATTAGCACGCCCCCTGCAAGTGCTGGAAGGAGCACCCGCAGTCCAGTTCCTGATAGTCAAATTGAAGATGTCACTGTTGAAGTACACCAGGATGAGGATATGGGTGTTGCTGGCGCTGGGGAGGAAATTGACAAGGAGGATTCTGATGGTGAGGTGGTTTGTTTAAGTCAGGCACCCGGGGAGACACCTGTTGTCTGTGGGACGAATATGGCCATTGACATGCCTGGTCAAAATACAAAAAAAATCACCTCTTCGGTGTGGAATTATTTCAACACAAATGCGGACAACAGGTGTCAAGCCGTGTGTTGCCTTTGTCAAGCTGTAATAAGTAGGGGTAAGGACGTTAACCACCTAGGAACATCCTCCCTTATACGTCACCTGGACCGCATTCATCAGAAGTCAGTGACAAGTTCAAAAACTTTGGATGACAGCGGAAGCAGTCCACTGACCACTAAATCCCTTCATCTTGTAACCAAGCTCATGCAAACCACACCACCAACTCCCTCAGTGTCAATTTCCACCTTACACAGGAAAGCCAATAGTCCTGCAGGCCATGTCACTGGCAAGTATGACGAGTCCTCTCCTGCCTGGGATTCCTCCGATGCATCCTTGAGTGTAACGCCTATTGCTGCTGGCGCTGCTGTTGTTGCTGCTGGGAGTCGATCGTCATCCCAGAGGGGAAGTCGGAAGACCACTTGTACTACTTCCAGTAAGCAATTGACTGTCCAACATTCCTTTGCGAGGAAGATGAAATATCACAGTAGTCATCCTGCTGCAAAGCGGATAACTCAGGTCTTGTCAGCCTGGGTGGTGAGAAACCTGTGTCCTGTATCCACCATTAATTCACAGGCAACTAGAGACTTGATTGAGGTACTGTGTCCCCGGTACCAAATACCATCTAGGTTCCATTTCTCTAGGCAGGCGATACCGAAAATGTACACAGACGTCAGAAAAAGAGTCACCAGTGTCCTAAAAAATGCAGTTGTACCCAATGTCCACTTAACCACGGACATGTGGACAAGTGGAGCAGGGCAGACTCAGGACTATATGACTGTGACAGCCCACTGGGTAGATGTATTGCCTCACGCAGCAAGAACAGCAGCGGCGGCACCAGTAGCAGCATCTTGCAAACGCCAACTCTTTCCTAGTCAGGCTACGCTTTGTATCACCGCTTTCCATAAGAGGCACACAGCTGACAACCTATTACGGAAACTGAGGAACATCATCGCAGAATGGCTTACCCCAATTGGACTCTCCTGGGGATTTGTGACATCGGACAACGCCAGCAATATTGTGCGTGCATTACATGTGGGCAAATTCCAGTACGTCCCATGTTTTGCACATACATTGAATTTGGTGGTGCAGAATTATTTAAAAAACGACAGGGAAGTGCAAGAGATGCTGTCGGTGGCCCAAAGAATTGCGGGCCACTTTCGGCATTCAGCCACCGTGTGCCGAAGACTGGAGCACCAGCAAACACTCCTGAACCTGCCCTGCCATCATCTGAAGCAAGAGGTGGTAACGAGGTGGAATTCAACCCTCTATATGCTTCAGAGGATGGAGGAGCAGCAAAAGGCTATTCAAGCCTATACATCTGCCCACGATATAGGCAAAGGAGGGGGAATGCACCTGATTCAAGTGCAGTGGAGAATGATTTCAACATTGTGCAAGGTTCTGCAACCCTTTGAACTTGCCACACGTGAAGTCAGTTCAGACACTGCCAGCCTGAGTCAGGTCATTCCCCTCATCAGGCTTTTGCAGAAGAAGCTGGAGACATTGAAGGAGGAGCTAAAACAGAGCGATTCCGCTAGGCATGTGGGACTTGTGGATGGAGCCCTTAATTCGCTTAACCAGGATTCACGGGTGGTCAATCTGTTGAAATCAGAGCACTACATTTTGGCCACCGTGCTCGATCCTAGATTTAAAACCTACGTTGTATCTCTCTTTCCAGCAGACACAAGTCTGCAGAGGCTCAAAGACCTGCTGGTGACAAAATTGTCAAGTCAAGCGGAACGTTACCTGTCAACAGCTCCTCCTTCACATTCTCCCGCAACTGGGGGTGCGAGGAAAAGGCTAAGAATTCCGAGCCCACACGCTGGCGGTGATGCAGAGCAGTCTGGAGCGAGTGCTGACATCTGGTCCGGACTGAAGGACCTGCCAACGATTACTGACATGTCGTCTACTGTCACTGCATATAATTCTCTCACCATTGAAAGAATGGTGGAGGATTATATGAGTGACCGCATCCAAGTAGGCACGTCAGACAGTCCGTACGTATACTGGCAGGAAAAAGAGGCAATTTGGAGGCCCTTGCACAAACTAGCTTTATTCTACATAAGTTGCCCTCCCTCCAGTGTGTACTCCGAAAGAGTGTTTAGTGCAGCCGCTCACCTTGTCAGCAATCGGCGTACGAAGTTACTTCCAGAAAATGTGGAGAAGATGATGTTCATAAAAATGAATTATAATCAATTCCTCCGTGGAGACATTCACCAGCAGGAATTGCCTCCAGAAAGTACACAGGGATCTGAGATGGTGGATTCCAGTGGGGACGAATTAATAATCTGTGAGGAGGGGGATGTACACAGTGAAAGGGGTGAGGAATCGGAGGATGATGATGAGGTGGACATCTTGCCTCTGTAGAGCCAGTTTGTGCAAGGAGAGATTGATTGCTTCTTTTTTGGTGGGGGCACAAACCAACCAGTCATTTCAGTCACAGTCGTGTGGCAGACCCTGTCGCTGAAATGATGGGTGCGTTAAAGTGTGCATGTCCTGTTTATACAACATAAGGTTGGGATCGGAGGGCCCAAGGACAATTCCATCTTGCACCTCTTTTTTCTTTCATTTTTCTTTGCATCATGTGCTGTTTGGGGACTATTTTTTTAAGTGCCATCCTGTCTGACACTGCAGTGCCACTCCTAGTTGGGCCAGGTGTTTGTGTCGGCCACTTGTGTCGCTTAGCTTAGTCACACAGCGACCTTGGTGGGCCTCTTTTTTTCTTTGCATCATGTGCTGTTTGGGGACTATTTTTTTGAAGTTCCATCCTGCCTGACACTGCAGTGCCACTCCTAGATGGGCCAGGTGTTTGTGTCGGCCACTTGTGTCGCTTAGCTTAGTCACACAGCGACCTTGGTGCGCCTCTTTTTTTCTTTGCATCATGTGCTGTTTGGGGACTATTTTTTTGAAGTTCCATCCTGCCTGACACTGCAGTGCCACTCCTAGATGGGCCAGGTGTTTGTGTCGGCCACTTGTGTCGCTTAGCTTAGTCACACAGCGACCTTGGTGGGCCTCTTTTTTTCTTTGCATCATGTGCTGTTTGGGGACTATTTTTTTGAAGTTCCATCCTGCCTGACACTGCAGTGCCACTCCTAGATGGGCCAGGTGTTTGTGTCGGCCACTTGTGTCGCTTAGCTTAGTCACACAGCGACCTTGGTGCGCCTCTTTTTTTCTTTGCATCATGTGCTGTTTGGGGACAATTTTTTTGAAGTGCCATCCTGCCTGACACTGCAATGACACTCCTAGATGGGCCAGGTGTTTGTGTCGGCCACTTGTGTCGCTTAGCTTAGCCATCCAGCGACCTTGGTGCAAATTTTTGGACTAAAAATAATATTGTGAGGTGTGAAATGTTCAGAATAGACTGAAAATGAGTGGAAATTATGGTTATTGAGGTTAATAATACTTTGGGATCAAAATGACCCCCAAATTCTATGATTTAAGCTGTTTTTGAGGGTTTTTTTTAAAAAAAACACCCGAATCCAAAACACACCCGAATCCGACAAAAAAAATTCAGGGAGGTTTTGGCAAAACGCGTCCGAATCCAAAACACGGCCGCGGAACCGAATCCAAAACCAAAACACAAAACCCAAAAAATTTCCGGTGCACATCTCTAAAAATAACCCACCCAAATCTATCAATGCAACATGGTTTTGCCCAACTGCTAACAAATTTGCTGCTACGATCAAGTCTGAATTACCCCCTTTGAGCACTGGGATGCTAACTGCATCCCTTTGATTAGTCTTGATTTTATTTTCAATGTACCTATTTATATATATTTTTTTTATTTGTACTTATTCTATATATCTGAATCTATGTTTGAATGTTTACAGTTTGTCTACTTTTATTCACAAGTATTCCAAGTATTGATCCATGGTGACATGTTCCAAATTGTGTAGTTTTGTCTTTAAATATTTTGTAAAACATAATAGTAAATTTACAGATGTATACTTGTAGATCGTTGCCCACGTGCGTCACTGCAAAGCGTGGTGTACCGAGGACCTGCTACTGGCAAAATGTAATGAGCAGGAGGAGTCAGATACAGTAACGGGCAGGCGTGCCACTGATAGTTGCAAACAATTGGAACTATATGGCTGTGGGAGGCTGCACTAAGCCATAGTACGCAGCCTCCCTCAGTAACAATGTATCAGGACACATCTGTAAGTAGTAGTTGTAGCAGGGGCGTAGCCAGAACTTTGCGGGCCCCATATCAACATTTTAAAGGGGCCCCTTTCCAAATGCTTCTAGAAAGACACCTCTCTGTTGCTGTTGTTAATTTTATGCCCAATAATAGTACCCTAGTTGATTTTCTAACCATAGTTGTACCCTAGTTCACATTAAGTCTAATTGTAGGGCTGTCAGTACACATTATGCAACACAGCACCCCCAATACACATTATGACATACAGTGTCCCCAGTTCATATTATGCCCTGTGACAGTGACCCCAGTTCATATTATGCCACACTATAGTTCCTCCACTTCAGATTGTGCCACATTACAGTGCCTCAGTTCATATTATGTAACATTATCATGCCCTCCAGTTCATTTTATACCACATAAAAATGAGCAGGTCCGGGGCATAGCTAGATATATTGCAGGCCCCAAGGCAAAAGTTTTTAAGGACCCCTATTTATTTACCACTGGGGAAAAATGTATATAAACAAAAGTAACTTTGACAGAGAAGGTGGGCCCCTCTCAGCTCTGGGCCCCTTAGCAGCTGCACTCCCTGCACCTATGGTAGCTACGCCCATGAGTTGTAGCATTAGTAGGTAGCAAACATATTGTAATCAGTACACTTTACCATGCGCGTTACTCACATTGAGATTCTGTCACCACAGCATGGTTATTCCACTTATTTATTTCAAAATGTACCCGGATTACACAAATTGTCATCAGATTTATGTAGATGTATCCCCAGGGGATGTAGTAAAAATGTCGCCAGACAGGATCCCGGTGGTCAAAATACTGATGCTGGACTCCGGAATGATGGTGTAATGCCGCCATCAAAATCCAGATGAAGCTCAGGATACTGGCATCAAAATACCAACACCTGGAACCCCGAACGTTCTTTTAGCGGGACACGCTAGCATTCTGATGCGGGAGGTGGGAGGTTAGATTTAGGCATTAAAAGGGGGGTTAGGGTATGGGTGCAGGGAAAGGAAGAAGATGCTTAGGTACTGGGGATGGGGGTTAGGGTTAGGCACTTACAAGGGGAGGTTAAGGTTAGGCACCAAGTGGGGAGGGTTAGGTTTAGGCAGCAAGGAAGTGAGTGTTAGACACCACCCGGGAGGGTTAGGGTTAGGCACCACCAGGGAGGGTTAGGGTAGGGGACAGGGGAGGGTTAGGTTTAGGCAGCAAGGAAGTGAGGGTTAGGCACTACCGGGGACGGTTAGGCACCACCGGGGAGGGTTAAGGATAGGCACCACCAGTGAGGGTTAGGGTAGGGGACAGGGGAGGGTTAGGGTACTTTCTGGGTCAATGTCGGCATTCTGATGGGCGAGATATCACTGTCAGTCTTCTGACCACCGGCATCCCATCCATCAGTATATCATACCGAATCCATCCCCAGAATGTCCCAATCTTGCAATAAAATTGTGAAAAATATAGAGTTAATAGAAATAATTGATCAATTTTGTGTACACAACAAACACAGCAACAAGTCTCATGAATGGTGATTCCATTACTGACTCTGAAAGTAGACTTATTTATTAAGGATAACTTACACAAGGAACACAAGGCACAGTGCAGGACAGGACACTGTGTCTCATTGCTACAACACCTTATTGATATATTTCTAACTTCCTGGAGTCGGACGGCTTATTGCGTTGCTGCCATACCCCAGTGCTAAGGAGAAGCGAGCAAGACTACAGTCACCAGCTTGTGATCCCGGGTAGAGAGCTACTTGCTGCCTACAACCAGAGGGAGAGGTATTTTATTGAGTGCTTCACATGGTGTACTCTAAGTCCTTGCTGGATTTTACTACCATTTATATGGTGCAATGCATGTGTGCAGATAAAGGAACTAACAATTGTGTTTGAAAGTGCTACTTTATTCAATATTTTTATTGTATGTGTATTGTGTGATACTGGCCGGTATTTATTTATTGTATTTGTTGCAAACATTGATAAAGTCACAATCAAAGTCAGAAGCGCAATCTCTTTATTATAGTATTGCTTAAGGTATTTTGATAGTATTTTATATCGGGTTTATTATGGGCTGTTGTGTTATTAATTGTTCACAATAGTGATGTCAGTTGTATAATGAATAGAGTTTATATCACTATAAAAAAGTGATTCTGTTACCGGTGGAATGGCCCTCTGGATGTCACAGCCTTCGTCTTCGGGATGGCCATCAACCATTAATGGTTAGCAACCATCAATGGTTTTCCGCTGATGGTCGATGGTTTTGCCATCGATGATGACAGTACAGTAGTTTTCCACTATTAATGGCATGGAGTGGGGGCAATATTTTTTTTTCTGGGATGCACAGCGCATAGCTCCACCACTTAGCCACCCTCATCCCTGATTGGCCCACACAGTGAATAGATCCACCTCCACTGGACATGGATAGTGCAAACCATGGATGATTTCACATCGGTGGCTTATCGTTCTCAATGAAAGCACTGATAGCACCGTCAATGATGAACCTTTCATTGGCCATCACAATCCTTTCTTTCCCTGTCCCTCCCCTCTCCCATCTACCTGCTAGCGTTTGTCTCCACCTCTCTCCCCCCACATGTAACAGGACTCTGTCTCCACCATTCACCTCCACGCCTTCGCTCCTTTCCTATGGGACAGCTATTGCCCCTCCCCCTTACCTTCCAACCATGTATGACAGCATATTTTGTCCACCCTCTTCATAGGATTGCCTCTGTGTTCCCCTCGTCATGTTACAGCCTCTGACCTCCCCTCTTCCTTCTCTCTGCCTGTGACAGCCTTTTTTCCCCGTCCTCCCTCCCCTCATATACAAAAAATTACCACCACTGTGTATTCATAGACAATTGAAAAAAAAGCAACAGCAGCAGGTAACATGATAAAAAGGAAAATGTTTTCTAATTGGAAGTAAATTACCTAGAACCTGCACTGCAGAAAATGAACCATGGTTCTCAGAGGTGCCTGAATAATAAAGGAGGGGGCCAGGGTCGGACTGGCCCACAGGGGTACCAGGGAAACCACCGGTAGGCCCCACTGCCTGAGGGACCACTCCTTCCTCTAGGGATCAGGTTCCAGACTGTGCACTTGTATTATACATGGTAGATATGTCGCATTACACTGCACAAAACTATTGTGTATTTCATGCCTCTGTGGAGGCTGGCCACACCTCCTTTGTAGGCTGGCCACACCCCTAAGTATGGGCCCCTATAACTGCATTCCCCCGGTGGGCCCTTCATCCCCCAGTCCGACACTGGAGGGGGCTATGTGCAGTCTCTGTGTAGGCTCCCTCTTCTCTCATGGGCAGCAAAGGCAAGTAGACTTTGGCACTGTGCCAGAGTCTAGTACCCATGTGCAAGTCTCGGAGAACATGGAGCCCAAGCTATGTTCAGTGTCCAGAGAGGTAAATATAATATATGGGTGCAGGGTGGGCAGAGTGAGCCCCACTGGACCCGGAGCCCCGTATGCACCACACACCTTGCACACAATATTGATATGTCACTAGCACATGCCCAGATAACTGGCCGCACAGATTGCATCTGTACATAGTTACCAGGTACAGGCACTTATAGTATGCCTGCTGTCTAATGAAGAGGTGGGAAAAGGGTGCTAAGGAACATTGGGGCTCATTCCGAGTTGATCGCTCGCTAGCAACTTTCTGCAGTGCTGAGATCAGATTCATTCTCGGCAAAACTGTGCATGCGTATGCACCGCAATGCGCAGGCGCGTCGTACAGGTACAAAGAGGATCGGTGCTGGGTGATGGATTTAACGAAGAATACATTCGCACCGCCGATCGCAAGGAGATTGACAGGAAAAGGGCGTGTGTGGGTGTCAACTGACCGTTTTCTGGGAGTGTTTGGAAAAATGCAGGCGTGTCCAAGCGTTTGCAGAACGGGTGTCTGACGTCAATTCCGGGACCAGACAGGCTGAAGTGATCGCAGCGGCTGAGTAAGTCCAGAGCTACCAAGAGACTACAAATTTTTTTTTTGTGCCATCAGCTGCAAATGCGTTTGCACACTTGCAAAGCGAAAATACACTCCCCCATAGGCGGCGACTATCTGATCGCTGCACAGCAAAAAGTTGCTAGCGAGCGAACAACTCGGAATGACCCCCATAGTCCAAAGCAAAGTGAGGGCATCTTGGCATAGCTGAACACACATGCAGACCATAACAAAAGGCGCGTATATATCTGTAAAAGTCATATAATTTTTATGGTTGGTTGAATGTACAGTAAATGCAAAATTAGACACAGCAACATTGCTCAACAGTTAGTGTTCCATTAAAAAATGCATTTCTCAAATTTCAAATTTATATATACTGTATAAAAATGTAATACTCCACATTCTGAGAAAACGTCATGAAATTTAAATTCAATCGTTGCTCATTCTAATCCCTGGAGAAGGTTTTGAATAAGAGGTTGTACAGAAAGTACCGGGAAGGGAAAAGAGCAATGGATATGAGAATGCACTGTACTGCCCTCAAGCCTATAATGAAGTAAGGTTTGATGCAATTAAAATTATGTACCTTAAAATGTTTCTTTGCTTCAGTAATTTGCCTATGCTGAAACATTGGTGCTGCAATGATAGCTTTTCTATTGTTTTTTTATACATATTACCAAATATCCTCAGTATCTTCTGTATTAATGATAAATGTGAAACTATTTGTATTTTGGACCCATCATTCGCAATGTCGCTAGGAATCGTGGCCAGCGTTGCAGGAGTTATTTTAACCTCTGTCTTTCCATTTAGGTCCCCACTCCATCTGTCTATATCTCTCAGTTTGGTCCTCGTTCCCCATCCTGTCTGTCTGTTTTTCTCATCTCTGTCCCCTCTCGCTGCTATCTTCTCTCTCTTTCATATCTCTACCCTACCTAGCCCCACCCTCTCTCTGATCTCTGTCATCCTTCTCCTGTCTCTCTATCATCTTTGTCTCTCTCCCACATATTCTCACTCTCTCTCATGTCGTTGCCTTTCCCCATCTCCCTCTCACTCATCTCTGTAACTACTGTCTGCCCTTGCCTGTCTGTTTCCCTTTCTCACCTCTGTCCCTACCCCAACTTTTTTTCTCTCTCTTATTTCTGCCCCACCCACACCAGACATGGGGAGGGAATGCAGAAGAGGAGGTGGTGGTGGTGGTGGTGGTGGCGGTGGTGTTCGGGGGATGGTTTGAGGCTCATGGGGTTTGGGTGGTCAGCACTATCTCCAGGTGCTAAGAGGTTGCAAGAAACAGACCTGTGCATGCAGTTACTGCTGGGAGAGAAGAGAAGCTGTGTGTCTGGGAGTCAGGCAGCCAGTGAGAGCTACGAGGAAAGGGGTAGAGTGGGGCCTGTCTCCAACGCTCACTGTGCTTTTGCAAGACAGACATTTAGCAGTATTATGGGGTTGATTTCTCAAGCAGTGAATAGTGCGAAGAAGTGAACCAGTGGAGAAGTTGCCCATAGCAACCATTCAGCTTTAAGAAAGCAGTTATCAAATGCATTCTATAAAATGATAGGTGCACATTGATTGGTTGCTTCACTGGTCCACTTCTTTACTCTTTTTACCCCTTTATAATAAATTTTAGTAGAGTAATGGACATGAAAACTACCAAATACTCACAGTGGCAAATTATGAATTTACTTGAAATCAATGTTTCTCTTATGTCCTAGAGGATACTGGGGTCCACATTAGTACCATGGGGGTATAGACGGGTCCACTTGGAGCCATTGGCACTTTAAGAAATTAATAGTGTAGACTGGCTCCTCCCTCCATGCCCTTCCTAGCAGACTCAGTTTAGAAAATGTGTCCGGAGGAGCCAGTCACGCTTTGGAAAGCGCCTGAAGAGTTTTCTGCTTTTATTTTTAATGTTTGTTATTTTCAGTCAGGGCTGTTTAGGCAACAGCCTGACTGCTTCGTGGGACTTAGGGGGGGGAACGGCCCAACTTCCTTAGAGTTAATGGTCCCGTTTCTCTGCTGGAAGGATACTGAGCAACTGAGGGAGCTATTCGCAAGCCACACCATGGTGCAGCGTACCCTCCCGAAGCATACCGCCACCCCCAAACAGAGCCTGAAGTCTGAAGAAAGGTGAGTACAGCGCCGGCGACCCAGTTAGCGGGTCGCTGGCGGGAATGGTGGCACTAGGGTAGGAGCGCAGCTCTGTATGCAGGCTGCACTCCAGGGAGGCTCAGACGGACACACGCTGAGGCGGGTCCTGCTGTGAGGGGCGCGTTGGGCCACCCAAGATACCCACACTGGCCAACTCCTATTAACAAGCGTTTCTACACTGTGTTAAGTAAAAATTACCTCAGGGCCAGTATAAAATAAATGCGGGAAGCCGCATGCCATTTGAGGGGGCGGGGCTTCCCACTGAGCGGATCCAGCGGCTCTCCGGGGCCATTTCCCTCTGCAGCTCTGACAAGCACTACACAGGGATGTGCAGCTCCTCTATCTGGACCCCAAGTCTCCTCAGCAGTACCAGGGGGTCTTAGTGGGGGGAGCAGTGTACATATTACAAGCACTATTCCGGTGTTTGTTTATTGCGACCCAGCTTAGTTTTGCTATTGCTACAGGGGCACTGTGTGGCTAGCTCTGAATTCTGTGTCTCTCCATGACCCTGCCTACATATACTGTGTTTTCACCTAGTGTGTGTGTGTGTGTGTGTGTGTGTGTGTGTGTGTGTGTGTGTGTGTGTGTGTGTGTAGGGGTCCCTTTACAATCATGTCCAGGGACTGTGTTTCTTGTACAGCTGAATGTCTCTCATCTCCTGGGGACTCACTACCCTGTACTCAGGATAGTGTTCACTCCCAGTCCAGTGGGGCTGAACCCCCGTGGTTGGCTTCCAATAAAGGGATGATTTCAAATATTTCTACTAAGTTGTCTAATACTGAATAGGAGACACAATTCCTGCGGCAGTCTATGGATGACCTGATAAAGATTCAGCTCACATGCCTGCACCCCAAGCTCTCACCATTTGCCCACAAAAACGTACTCTGGCACAAATCATGCAGGGTGATACGGATCCTGATACGTCGGATCCAGAGGAGGGTGAGGTGGATGCGAGCGGGGGGGATGCTGTCTTATCACAAGGCATACAGGCCCTGATGGAGGCTATCAGAAATGTCCTGCACATTCCTGACAAGATGGCAGAGGTGGAGGAGGAATCCTTTTTTAATGTAAAAGAAAAGTCCTCGGCTACTTTTCCTGCATCAGAGGAATTGAATGCCCTGTTTGAAGAAACTTGGGCTAACCCTGACAAAAAATTTCAGATCCCTAAAAGATTGATTACATCTTTTCCCTTTCCCCTGAAAGATAGAGTGAAATGGGAAAACTCGCCGATTGTCGATGCATCGGTATCCAGGTTGTCACGTAAGATTGTCTTACCTGTGCCCAGGGCTGCGTACTTAAAGGACACAGTGGACGGGAAAATTGAAAATACTCTCAAATCACTATACATGTCAGCGGGAGTAGCCCAGAGGCCTACTATTGCTTGCGCATGGATCACTAGAGCCATCGCAAAATGGTCAGGTAACCTAATTGACAAATTGAAAATTTGGATTCCTTACCCGGGGGGGAGATAGTTTTACTCCTACAGCATATCCAAGATTCTGCAAACTTTATGGTGGAGGCCTTAAAGGAAATTGGTTTGCTCAATGCATGCACCACTGCCATGGCGGTGTCAGCGTGCAGGGGTTTGTGGCTACGCCAGTGGACTGCAGATGTGGACTCAAGTAAAGGAGTGGAAAATCTACATTACACAGGGGACGTCCTGTTTGGGGATGAATTGGATAAGTTGATATCCAAGGCTACGGCAGGTAAGTCTACATACCTTCCTTCAGCAACACCTCCAGCTAGGATATCCTGCTCTGCTCTAACTTGGCAGTCCTTTCGGACAGCAAAGTTAAAGGGCAAATCCAGGGGTTCTTCTACAACCTTCAAAGGTAATAGAGGTAAAACCAGAAAACCAGCAGCTGCAGTTTCTCAGGAACAGGCATCCGAGTCTGCTTCCTCAAGGCCTTCAGCATGACAGTGGTCCGCACTGCCGGGGGGACAGGCAGGTGGGAGCTCGGTTACGTTATTTCAGTCACATTTGGACAACATCTTTCCAGGATTCCTGGGTCATATACCTTATCACCCAGGGATACAGACTGGAGTTTCAAGAACTCCCACCTCACAAATTCTTCAAATAAGGCTTACCAGCTTCTCCGGAAGCAAGTACGACGTTACAGGCAGTAATTCAAAAACTGGTACAGACTCAGGTCATTGTCCCAGTTCCACTTCACCTACAATACAAAGGTTGTTACTCCAGCCTGTTTGTGGTACCAAAACTGGACGGTTTGGTAAGACCCATTTTAAACCTCAAGTCACTGAACTCGTACTTACGGGTGTTCAAGTTCAAGATGGAGTTTCTGAGAGCAGTGATCTCAGGTCTGGAGGAAGGGGAATTCCTGGTGTCTCTGGACATAAAGGATGCGTACCTTCATGGCCCGATTTGGCTGCCTCATCAGGCTTATCTAAGGTTTGCACTGCAGGACTGTCACTACCAGTTTCAGGCCCTGCCATTTGGCCTCTCCACGGCACCAAGGGTATTGACCAAGGTTATGGCAGAGATGATGTTTCTCCTTTGCAAGAAGGGAGTGAACATAATACCATATCTGGTTGACCTGCTGATAAAAGCACCTTCCAGGGAGAGGTTGTTGGACAGCATTGCCCTCTCAACCCGTTTGCTTCAGGATCATGGATGGATTTTGAACCTACCAAAATCCCACTTGGAACCAACACAGAGGCTTCCGTTCCTGGGGATGATACTGGATATAGAGGAACAGAAGGTGTTCCTTCCATTGAAAAAGGCATTGGTAATCCAGTCGATGGTGCGGGTAGTTCTGAAACCAGCACGGATATCGGTGCATCTATGCATTTGCCTTCTGGGGAAGATGGTCGCCTCTTACGAGGCTCTGCAATACGGAAGGTTTCATGCGAGGCCCTTCCAGCTGGATCTGCTGTACAAATGGTACAGATCGCATCTTCACATGCACCAAAGGATACGTCTGTCGCCAAAAGCCAGGATCTCTCTTCTGTGGTGGCTTCAGGCTTCTCACCTGACCGGGGATCGAAGGTTCGGGATTCAAAGTTGGATTCTGCTAACCACGGACGCAAGCCTCAGAGGTTGGGGAGCAGTCACCCAAGGGGAACAGTTCCAAGGAAAATGGTCAAGTCAGGAAACCATTCTTCCAATCAACATTCTAGAACTAAGGGCCATATACAACACCCTTCTACAGGCATCGCATCTTCTTCAAGATCAAACCATCCAGGTTCAGTCGGACAATGTGACAGCAGTAACGTACATAAACCGACAGGGCGGAATGAAGAGAAGAGCAGCAATGTCAGAGGTAACAAAGATTCTCCTCTGGGCAGAAAGACATGCTGTGGCGCTGTCGGCAATCTTCATTCTGGGAGTAGACAACTGGGCAGTGGACTTCCTCAGCAGACACAACCTCCACCCAGGAAAGTGGGGCCTTCACCTGCAGGTGTTCGAATCCTTGACATGTCGGTGGGGAAATCCACAAATAGACATGATGGCCTCTCGGCTCAACAAGAAGCTCAAGCAGTATTGTTCCAGGTCGATGGACCTGCAAGCAGTGGCGGTGGATGATCTGGTGACTCCATAGGTCTACCAGATGGTTTACGTTCCACTGATACCAAGAATTCTCAAAAGAATAAAAAGAGAAAAGGTTCAAGCAATTCTCATTGGTCTGGATTGGCCAAGGAAGGCCTGGTACGCGGATCTACTGGAGATGCTCCTAGAGGACCCGTGGCCTCTACCTCTTCGAGAGCATCTTCTACAACAGGGGCCGTTAATCTATCAAGACTTACCATGGCTATGTTTGACGGCATGAAGTTGAGCGTCAAATTTTAGCCCGAAAAGTAATTCTGGACAGGGTTATTCCAACTCTGATCCAGGCCAGGAAAGGGGTAACATCTAAACATTACCACCGTATTTGGAAAAAATATGTGTTGTGGTGTGAAAACAGGAAATGTCCTGCAATAGAATTTCAGCTGGGACATTTTCTTCTTTTTCTGCAGTCAGGTGTGGATGTGGGCCTACATCTGGGCTCTTTGAAGGTCCAGATTTCGGCCTTATCCATTTTCTTCCAGAAACAATTGGCTTCCCTCCCTGAGGTTCAGACGTTCTTGAAGGGGGTTCTGCACATCCAACTGCCCTTTGTGCCTCCCACGGTGCCTTGGGATCTTAACGTGGTGTTGCAGTTCCTACAATCGGATTGGTTTCAGCCTTTACAGGAGGTTGACGTAAAGTTTCTTACATGGAAGACCGTTATACTGTTGGCCTTAGCTTCTGCAAGGCGTGTGTCGAAACTAAGGGTGTTGTCTCACAAGGGTCCCTATTTGATTTTTCATGAAGAGAGAGCTGAACTCAGAATGCATCAGCAATTTCTACCTAAGGTGGTGTCTGCGTTTCATATCAACTAACCGGTGTTTACAGACACCTCTGCTACCTCAAAATCCTTGGATGTGGTGAGGGCTTTGAAGATCTATGTAAAATGGACAGCCCGTCACAGAAAATCTGACTCGCTGTTTGTTTTCTATGATCCCAAGAAAATTGGGTGTACTGTTTCCAAGCAGTCTATTGCTCGCTGGATCAGGTGTACTAACCAGCAGGATTGCCAGTTCCTAAAGTACAGGCCCACTTGACTAGATTGGTGGGTTCTTCCTGGGCTGCTGCCCGGGGTGTCTCGGCTTTACAGCTTTGCCGAGCAGCTACTTGGTCCGGTTCGAACACGTTTGCTAAGTTCTACAAGTTTGATACTTGTCCGCTGAGGCCGCTGAGGACCTTCAGTTTGGTCAATCAGTTCTGCAGGAACCTCAGCACTCTCCCACCTAATTTGGGAGCTTTGGTACATCCCCATGGTACTAATGTGGACCCCAGTATCCTCTAGGATGTAAGAGAAAATAGGATTTTAATTACCTACTGGTAAATCCTTTTCTCGTAGTCCGTAGAGGATACTGGGCGCCTGCCCGGTGCTTCATTTCTGCACTGTTACTTGGTTAAGTTTTGTTGTTGGTTCAACTGTTTCTGTTCCTTTTCAAGTTGGGATAGCTTGGCATTCCTCTTGTTGTGTGTGCTGGTTCGAATCTCACCACTATTCAGCTAAATCCTTCTCTTGAAGTATGTCCGTCACCTCGGGCACAGTTTCTAGACTGAGTCTTGTAGGAGGGGCATGGAGGGAGGAGCCAGCCCACACTATTAATTTTTTAAAGTGCCCATGGCTCCTAGTTGACCTTTCTATATCCCCATGGTACTAATGTGGACCCCAGTATCCTCTATGGACTACGAGAAAAGGATTTACCAGTATGTAATTAAAATCCTATTTTCTTGTCTTGTAGGAAATCACTTTTTCCATTGAGACATCCCCATAGGACAGAAAGTTCAGTGTAATCAAATTGTCACCACCCAGTTGCTGCCATTAAATGCCTTTTTTATGGAAAGACAAAACCGACAAAGATCCATCCAAGTCAAAATAGGACAGAGATAGGTAAAAATGCATATATTATTAAATTCGCATCTGCACATGCCCTATATACTAAAACTCGCTATTTGCATCCATACAAATAGATCTGCTCGACTCAGAATCATCCTAAGTGTCTGGGCTTTGGGGGTATATTCACTAAGCCTTGGTTAGAGCTTAAGTAGAAAGAGATAAAGCGGGTCATTCCGAGTTGATCGCTCGCTGACGTTTTTAGCAGCATAGCGACCAGGCTAAAAATCGGCTGTTCTGTGCATGCGTATGGGCCGCAGAGTGCACGCGCCAAGTAATTTCACACAAAACTAAGTAATTTTACACAGGGGCGAGCGACGC
Source organism: Pseudophryne corroboree (assembly GCF_028390025.1). Lineage (NCBI taxonomy): Eukaryota > Metazoa > Chordata > Amphibia > Anura > Myobatrachidae > Pseudophryne > Pseudophryne corroboree. Next base: position 785,005,404 of record NC_086449.1, on the reverse strand, counting down.
TTTTCAGTAGCTCTGCTGATTGGTGAATGATTGACAGGAAGTGGGTGTTTCTGGGCAGAAACTGACCGTTTTTCGGGAGTGTGCTAAAAAACGCAGGCATGTCAGGCTAAAACGCAGGAGTGGCTGGCCGAACGCAGGGCTTGTTTGTGACGTCAAACCAGGAACTAAACAGTCTGCAGTGATCCCAGATGGCGTCGGCTTAGCGTTTGCACTGCTGCTAAAAGCAGCTAGCGAGCAATCAACTTGGAATGAGGGCCAAAGTACCAGCCAATCCTAACTGCCGTGTTACAGGCTGTGTTTGAAAAATGATTAGGGAGCTGGTTTACATTATCTCTCTCCGCTTTATCTCTCTACAAGGCCTAGTAAATAAACCCCTCAGTGAACATTCTCATATATAGAACCTGCTTTGAATTCTGAAAGACAAAGGTGTCATGAAACCCTGGCATCCATGTGACAGATAAGGGAAATTATTAAAATGGTTTATAAGATTTACTAAGTGGCAATTTTGCAAGCTGCTGATTCTTGGCTGCTTTGCATTTAAAACACCAATAATATTAAATGCATGCATTTAATTATATTTCTGTTTTAAATATCCCCAAATGAGGAATATCCAATCAAAATACTAAACAAAAATTACAGTCAACAGCACATCAAGGTACTCAATACAGAAAACTGACCTTCATCATTTACATATAATTCATAAAGTGTGAAGGACATTTTTTTACATGATGTATTGCCTGTCAAGCTGTTAACCCTAAATCTAAAATGATAGTTTCATTTTTCCTTTCCACCATAATTTACTGTAAAAATCTCCCCAAGTGTCCATCGTAATGGGCAGAACTGTGACCCTTTGTTTAACTCGGACCAGAGTGCAATAACGAAAGTGCAATGTCGTTTATATGTGTATATGTTATACATACTGTATATAGTTTTCTGTGCTCACATTTTATCCCCGCGGGTAATTGGAGTCCTTTTTATAGAAATACTGTACCAAGCAAACATAACATATTTCCCTTAGCTGGCACAAAATACATTTAAAAGCCAGTTGGAAACTGGCTTAAACAACTGGGAGATTCTTAAGCAACAATGTTCCTGGGTAATATGATGGTTCTACATGATTGTCTTACATCCAACAGTACAATGTCTTCTTTGTCTAGGAATTTCTGCTGCTTCACCTAATGACCTCCTATAATGTTATCAGTTGAGGTTGGGCTAGTTCCTTTAGTGAATTGGGGAAGTGTGCTGTATTCATGCAGAGACAAAGGGGGTCATTCTGACCCGATCGCACGCTGCAGTTTATCGCAGCGGTGCGATCGGGTCAGAACTGCGCCAGCCAGACGGCCGAAGGCTGTCGGGCTGCTACGATCGCCTCCGCCTGATTGACAGGCAGAGGCAGTCCCTGGGCGGGGGCGGAACAGAGGCATTTGGCTGCGGTTTCGTGGGAGCGGTCCGGTCAACGCAGGCGTGGCCAGACCGAAAGGGGGCATGCCGCAGCGGCTACGTGACGTGACATGCAGTCGCTGCGGGCCGGGAAGTGATGAGTAGCTCCCGGCCAGCATGCTAAAGCTGCGCTGGTCGGGAGCTACTCTTGAAGTGCAAAGGCATCGACACTGTGCGATGCCTTTGCACTGCTGCGGGGGGCCGGCAGTGACATACGGGGCGGGATAGCCCTGTGCTGGGCGTCCCCCCGCATGTCAGTGTGATGATTGTAGCTGTGATAAAATTTAGCACAGCTACGATCATCTCGGAATGACCCCCAAAATGTCAGATTCTACAAAATCACTAGTTATGTATTTTGTGTCCCTAAATCTGGGTAATTTATATTTGTTTCTCTATATCTATACATGCTTTCCAAGTTTTCCTGACATGTGTAAAAGTCTTTTAAATATTCCATAATGTATTCGGATTATGTATAATGTATGTGAAGTCTGCCATCAATTAGATGAGGTGGCATTTGCTCAATAATTTTTGGCATTTGCTTTAATATTTAGACTTTTTTTTTAAAGGGGCAATCTAGGCTTTAGCCTTCTACATGATTGCCCTTTTAAAAAAAAGTCTCAGTTCGGCCAGCATCCCACATGGTTGCCGAACTCGGAATTCATTACATCCTGGCCTTTATGCTCTATGCACTTACAAACTGACAAGTCTGTAGTCTGCCCCAGTAGCAGACTAGCCCTTTTCCTTTGCCTAGAGAACCAGCATAAGGCTTAGAATACTGTATTCCCCTTCATCCTATTCAACATTAGGCCTCCCATCATTCTTCCCCAGGTATTCCCTGTGGCCCCGCGCTGGCCTACTTCCTCCATTTCCCAAACCTTCACATTGTTTTAGTTAATTAAATATCTTTATTTTCTTTAAGCCAAATTATGAATGGCTTTATATAAATAATTTTACTGTAAATCTTTATTCTTTTAAAGCTGAAATAATGGAAAGCAGATATTAATCACCGTATGAGATATTAAAACTACACAAGGAATTGACATCAAAAAGGGTATTGCGACACACTGAAAAACAAAAAGGCTAAAAATAGCAAAATTAATACTCATTTTTAATTCTATTATGTACAATAATTGCCTAGCGAGTAACATATTTGCTATTATGTTACATCTTTATTAACCATAGCAAAAAAAATTGTAGCATAATGTAATTAACATAAGTACATGTAATTTGATATACAGTAGGTAGCAAGCACAGCTGAATATTTATGAAAATATAATTATGAATGGAAAAATTAAACCTTGGGGTCAGAGGCCCAGAGCATGTTAACATTTAATGAATGGCCCAATTGATTGAGTTACATCATTAATAATTAAATACAGAAAATTTTACATGTTTACTATTAAAATTAAATTTTGTTCTAGATGTTGTGCTCCCTAACATATTATAGGGCATATGCATGTCATTTGTAAAATGAAAATGGCCCTTTCCTTTATAATAATAAAATTGTATGTTTTTGCAAAAATATGTTGTTTTTAAGGTTTTCAGCTTTGAGTTCTATTGGGAGAAAAGTTCTATACAGTATAATAATAATAATAATAATAATAATAATTATTATTATTATTATTATTATTATTATTAGTAGTAGTAGTAGTAGTATCATCATCATCATACTATTATGTTATGTAAAATGCAAAAATAACTAAAATTTTATTGATCTCTTTTTTATTATTAAACTTACAAACTAATTTTTGAAATATTTTTGAGAAGAATGCATTCAAATTGTAACACAAATTTAAAATATATACTCTTTACCTCTTTGTGCTAATTCTGCTCAGTATGCAGTAATCCAGGTTTCTAAAATATAGAAATACTTAGTATAAAGATACTTCATCATTTTGGGTTCGGTATGATTTACCGCCTGCCAGGATGCCGGATGTCAGTATCCCAACATCAGCATCCCAAGTGGTAGAATGCCAGCAGGGAGTGTGTGCGCAACTAAGGCCCTTGTGGGCTAGTTGTGGTCCCCACACTGCGGGCTCGGTGGCGAGCTATACTCGCTACAGGTTCTATTCTCACTCTATAGGTGTCGTGGAAACCCATAGAGGGGGAATCACCTACTTGCCGGTATCCCTGTGGCGGTATGGTGCCCCTGTCGGGATCCCGGAGGCAGCATTGTGACAGCTGCGGGATCCCGGCAGCAGTATTGTGACAGCTGGGATCCCGACGTGCGGTATGCTAACCAAATACCATATTTTTAATACATGAAACTATATAAATGTGTGTATATATATATACATACACTGTCTATATATATACTATATATATATATATATATATATATATTCAGTACCAGTCAAAAGTTTTGACATACCATCTCATTCAATGGTTTGTGTTTATTTTAATTATTTTCTACATTGTAGATTAAGACATCAAAACTATGTAAGAACAGAACACATATGGAATTATGTTGTAAGCAAAAAAGTGTTGAACAAATCAAAATATGTTTTATATTTTAGATTCTTCAAAGTAGCCCCCTTTTGCTTTGATGACAGCTTTGCACACTCTTGGCATTCTCTCAATCAGCTTTATGAGGTAGTCTCCTGGAATGATTTTCCAACAGTCTTGAAGGAGTTCCCAGAGGTCACCTACTTGCCGGTATCCCTGTGGCAACTCTAATGAACTTATCCTCTGCAGCAGAGGTTACTCTTGGTCTTCCTTTCCTGGGGCGGTCTTCATGATCCAGTTTCATCATAGCGTTTGATGGTTTTTGCAACTGCACTTGAAGATACATTCAAAGTTCTTGAAATTTTCCTTATCGACTGACTTTCATGTCTTAAAGTAATGATGGACTGTCGTTTCTCTTTGCTGAGTTGAGTGGTTTGTGCCATAATATGGATTACAACAGTAGTCAAATAGGGGTGTCCACTGTGTACTAACCCTACCTCTGCACAGCACAACTGATGGTCTCAAACACATTAAGAAGGCAAGTAATTCCACAGATTGACTCTTGACAAGGCACACCTGTTAATTCCAAACCATTCCAGGAGACTACCTCATGAAGCTGATCGAGGAAATGCCAAGAGTGTGCAAATCTGTCATCAAAGCAAAAGGGGGCTTATTTGAGGATTCTAAAATATAAAACATATTTTGATTTGTTTAACACTTTTTTGTTTACAGCATAATTCCATATGTGTTCTTTCATAGTTTTGATGTCTTCAGTATTACTCTACAATGTAGAAAATAATTTAAATAAATTAAAACCATTGAATGAGAAGGTGTGTCCAAACTTTTGACTAGACTGTATATTATATATATATATATATATATATATATATATTTGAATTAATAATTTTGTTTTTATGTTGCAAAACAACAAATTGTGCCTAAGCTTTTTCTTAAATATTTAATAATCCATGTTAATATACAATAGACAGTCCAAAAGCAAGGTAACAGGATATTAGATATGTTAGTAATTGTACTCTTGTTTGTTGATTATAGAATAAATATATGAATATTCTTAACCACACTATTAATCGTAAATATATATATATATATATACACTGAGCAATGTACCCGGCACTCCACCTTGAAATGATCTGGTTCTGGTGCCCTCATAAAAAGGGATATAGGCAGAGGCCTATACCTTTGCCGGTGTCTGTGATTCTTATCAAGTGTTCGTGAGTGCCGCATCGTTTGTTTGCCTATATATATATATATATATTTATACAGTATATATAAAAATATATATATATATATATGTATGTGATGATGTCCGGCACTCCTACTGATAACAGTCACCTGTATATTTGCTCCGGTGCCCTCCTCGCGGACACTGCGGTCCGTGCACATACGAAAATAGAACAAATGGTGGCACTCAGGAGACAAAGAGATGGTGAAACAGAGCGGTGCTTTATCTACGTTTCGGGGTACATAGCCCCGTCATCAGGACACACACAGTGAAACATCAAACAGTGTAAACTTAAATACCTTACCTGGCGATTGTACCAGCCGTCCACGCCGTGCCTCTGCTCCGCTTCCGGGATCTGGACTTCCGTTCACAGGGATGGTCACCTGACCGGATGCCTACTCACCGGGCTGTCAGTCAGAGGCGGGGAGGATTATTGCTAGGTACCACGTCAGGCTGACTGGTGATCAAGCTGACGTGGTGAAACGTACGTTCAGTCCTAGTCTGAGGATCGCAGCAGAACGGTCATGGCACTTCACAGCAGCGGGAAGCCGCGAATGAAATATTGAATGAACGGTTACCTCGAACTGCACCTGCGATACATACAGCCTAATGTCGACGGATTGGTATCAGATCAGGTATTTCTGTATTATATCCATCTATGCAGTTTGGGTCCTCTGTATCGCACATTCAATTGGCAGCCCCAATTTGATTAATGTTATTTCAGAGAACACTGCCGGAGTGTTATAATTACATCAACTGTAAGCAATTCCGTTTAGGGGTTCATGATACACCTTGCACTATTGATCTTTCCTTCCTAGCGTTCACCTGTCTCCTGCTGGCGAATTTGGACCCTGCAATGCCAGTGGTAACAGGATCCACCTAACACCAGGTACAGGGTGACAAAGTGACGCTGAATCTATTTTTCTATCAGCCCGGCAATCACCCTTACTCTCACCCAGTTTCCGCTCCATGAAGATATTGGGCAGCAGATGAGGGAGACGGCATATCGGACTGTACTATTCTCTTTGGACACAATTGTGCTATACAGATATATGATGTTGTCACAAGGCACACTCTGCCAATGGTTCAGACTAACAATGTATAAATTATAGCAATAGCTTACCACACAGTGACAAAAATCGATTAAGCTCACTGCTGGTTATTCGCCAATGCACCTATTACAGGGGTACCCCAGAATATTGAATTAATTGGTGATTGACCTGCTGCAGCATATTACCTATGAAATAGTATGTTATTTAGAACAAGTAATACTACAGTTTAGCAGTTTAGTACGACACCTCTTTTCTGTGATACTCCATGATTTAATACAGTTTTTTATGCCCTGAGGGCTATACTTTGTGCATGTACTGTTTATCTTATTTTGAATGTTCTGACCTGCTGAGGCATTAAGAAGTATTGCTATGCAAACTCCCATGTCGGCTAGCCCTCTATGTCTATCTCAAATTATGCTAATGGATAAGGTACATGCTAATTAAGTGAATAAGATCACATCAGGATAATAATTAGATTGCAGTAGAACTACTGAATCAATACTTCTTGAAAATATTTCATGTATGTTTCCCTTGTAGAAATTGCTTGCTTAAATATGGCAGAGGCAGTGAAAACTGGCCCACATTGGGGGCAGAATACCGGCTTATCTACCAAAAAGTTCTCAGGTGTACCTGATAGTATCTGACAGGAGGATTTGTTATTGTCTCAGTTTTTGTTCTAACCAACAGGGATGTGAAAGCACTCATGCAGGCAGAGTGGAATAACCAGTGCTATCATGAACAATGCATGGTTATAGGTAGCAGAATGAAATTACTCTGATACACTGGTTTAGAAACTTGTTGAAAAATGATACAAGCCAGAAATGTAACAGATTTGACACATGTACCTAGGAACTTGTTGAAGAATGATACAAGTTATGAATGTAACACATTTTAGATACAGGCTTCATGTCACAAGTGCACTGAGTAGAAAATATAGCTGGAATTGAATCATGGCTGTTTAAGATACAGATTTCAGAATAAATGTGATCAGTTCATTAACAACGATATCAGATGTTTATCTTTGGCTGCGATTCATAAACATATTGAAATTCACAAATAATTTAGTGTTATTAATAATTTAATCATGAATAAATTTTGTAATTACTTAAATGTGATTTATCAGGTATGAATTATTAGTCTGTATTCGAGATACAGATGGTTGTATCCTGATTATATTGATTAATATTTTCACCACAGGTATAATATTGCTCTAATTTAAGACATAGATATATCTTTTACAGGGGATGCAATAGAATCTACGCATTTACAGAGTGGCAGATACATATAGGTCTATGCCACTCAAAGTACCCCTTTTATTTTAGGAGGAATAATTAAAGGTTACATTTTAAACTAATACAATCATATCATATCGATTTATACATTAAATTTTGTTATAAAAGTGTGCTCCAAAAAGCAATCTACTCTTTTTGTTGCCTCTTTGCAACAACACGTTATTTAATGTCTGGCTGAGGCATTAGTCATGATCGGGCACACGCAGCATGCCTGTGTGCAGGGAGGTGCACCTAGTCGTAGGGAGGCGTGCCTAGTCATAGGGAGTTGCACAGAGTGTTTGGCGTTACCTTTAAGTGTAATACCTGTGATCATCCACCAGATGTCGCTTTTTAAAATCACCACTGCGCATGCGTGTGGTCTCCAGTAAAATACAATACCAAAATACATAATAAGAACTACTTTACTGGTGCGTCTCATTACATTCCAATATGCTACAGTATGTCATACAGTATATTACAGCGTACAGACATACTGTAAATACAGTAGTGTAGTATATACAGATTCAAATGAATGTGATAAAGCCTCAGTATAGTCGATTTATAGTACATTAGGAATATGTGAGCGTCCAAGTCCCACAGACAAATCAACAAATAAAACCAGTAGTGTACACAGACACAAACGGACCTGTTACTATTACATTGTGGTCTATTGATGTTAGGGATATTGTATGTTAGCGTCCTAATCCCATAGCCATTATGGCATAATCAAAACCAATGGACTTATTCATCTGTCGGTGGCGATGTGTCCGAGTGGTGAAGTGTTCTGCTTCCCATGATTAAAGTCCCAGGTTTGATTCCTAAAGTACTGTACAAATGCATGTAGTTTCTTCCAGACACATTATTTTTTTTATTTTTTTATCTATTGTACTGTACTATACTTTCACATTCAATAGAAGTGTGCACATAAGTTTTACATAAAGCAGGGCAAAGCTGCAGGAGCGTTTCTACTGTAACATACACAGCGGCTATGAGGATAAGGTTCTATGCACTGTACGGTACACATACAATTCTGTAGCAGGGCAGACACGATTGAAATGGCTACCACCTGTGACTCCTTGTCTTGTGGCAGCCCTCAGCTATGGAGTAACCAACGGCATAGGTTTTGCAATTTACAGGGCAATGCTGAAGGAGCGTCACAATCACCTAGCTCAAATACACAGGGGTGATAGGGCTAGGCGACCTCTATGCACATTACGATACACCGGACTCGAACACATACTGTAGCAAGCTCTCAAAATGGGTGACACCAGTTATCCCTTGCCCTGTGGATGCCCACGGCTATGGAGCAAGTGACGGCATAGGTTTTGCAAGTTACAGGGCAATGCTGAAGGAGCGTCACAATCACCTAGCTCAAATACACAGGGGTGATAGGGCTAGGCGAGCTCTATGCACATTACGGATACACCGGACTCAATCATCTAACAAGTTGACAAAATGGACGCCGCCCGACTCCCCCTGTCTCGTGGCAGCACTCGGCTTTGGAGCAAGCGAAGGCATAGGTTTTGCAGGCTATGGGGCAATGCTGAAGGAGCGTCCCAATCCCCTAGCTAAAATACACAGGGGCAATGAGGTCCCGTAGAGTGGTCAATTAATAAATATAGTGCATACAGATGCAAAACAAGGAGTTTAAGCAACAGTACGGTCCACTGAAGTCAGTGATACAGTACAGTACAGTACGTGAGAGACCAAGTCCCCTAGCCATTAGGGCATAATCTAAAACCAATGCCAAGGGATCACTGCTTACTGTACTTTTAGACATGAGCTTGTGTATCTGTCATGAGGTGTTTTTTCCCTGACACTATTTTTTTTCTATTGTATCACCCTACTCCCATCCCACTTCCCCCTTTCCCACTGGGAGCCCAGTGGCGCACCCAGGGGGGGGGGGGGTCCGAGCACCCAGAAACCCCCCTCCACTAAAAAAAAACAACAAAAAAAAAACAATTTTTTATTTTTTTTATTTTTTAGCTGCAGGAGTATTATTAATGGCTGTCTAGTGTCCTCTGCAGCCTGCTGTCTTCCTGGTGGTACTTGTAAGTGCAATAAAAGTTTACTTTATTTTAATTATAGTACATATATATCCATGTGCATACATATATACACATGTATATACATACATACATATAACACACACACACACACACACACACACACACACACACACACACACACGATAGAGATATATATATATATATATATATACATGTGTGTATATATATGTGTACTGTATGTGTGTGTACATATATATATATATATGTATGCATGTTTAATATGCTATGTATATGTGTATATGTGTGTGTGTGTGTGTGTGTATGTATGTATGTATATATATATATGTGTAGATATATGTGTATATATATATATATATATATATACACACATACACACACACACACACACACACACACAGACACACTAGTTTTACGTACCCAGCATATACTGGGTCACCTCAGTCCCCAACCCCGTGATTGGCTCCGCCCAGTTCTGGAAACCCCCCCATGCAAATCCTGCGTTTGCCACTGGAGCCTGCACAGTTCATGCAGTAGACAGGGAGGGAGGTCAGGTCAGGTTACAATAAATGCAACACAGTACTACAGTATACTGTATATGAAAATCACATAGAGAACTGCAATCGCGTTGATACTGTAGATATGTAAATGGTACAGTAACAGTGAACCCTTCTCATAACGTACAATACAGATTCGCTATCGCAGATGATCTACAGTACTGTGTTGCTTGAACAGTTAATTGCATCAGGATACACTCATTTATTTATTGGTATGCCTACGGGTGCTCATTTCCGCATTGTATTTTAGATACCGGATTAGACGCTCAGACAGCTGTACCCCAATTTATGTGAAACCTGTGTGCACCCTTCCATTGAATGTATTACACTGGATTTAAAAGAAAAAAAAATTAATAAAGTGAATGTCAGGCGGAAAAAAATATAGATTGGCACTTTTGGAATCGAACCCGGGACTCTCAGCATGGGAGGGGGGAGCCTTCGTTGCTTGCCCACGTTGCTGCATGGAAGATACACAAGTTTATGTGTAAAAGTAATGCAAGCAGCGATTCCTTCCCATTGGTGTTCGTTTATGCCGTAGCCGACTCAGACGCTCATATGCAAAACACTGTATTTTCCACCACCTCCCCCTTCCCCCTTCGCTCTTCTCTCCTGGCAGCCTACAGAGTTCATACATTAGACAGGGAGAAAAGTCAGGTTACAATAAATGTGCATGCGTGTGGTCTCCATTGAAATACAATACTGAACTACAGCATACAGTAAGAACTACAGTACTTTACTGGTGCATCTCTTTATGCTACAATATGCTACAGTATGTCATACGGGAGAGAACAGTAAAACACTGCCGACTTAACACAATAAATACTAGCCAGATCAGTGTGGTCCGTGCAGGGCTTCATTGTGTACAGTATAGAAATAGTAAAAAATCCCCCCAAAAAATTGCATGTGGTCCCCCCTCCTAAGCATAACCAGCCTCGGGCTCTTTGAGTCGGTCCTGGTTGTTAAAATCCAAGTGTAAAAATGCATAGGATTCCCCCATATTTAGACAATCAGCACCAGGCTCTTTGTCTGCTCTTGGTTCCAAAAATATGTGTAACAAAAGATGTAGGGGTCCCCCGTATTTTTAAAACCAGCACCGGGCTCCACAAGACGAGAAGATATTGCCACAGCCGAGGGACACATTTATGTAGGTCCCTGCGGCCATGGCATTACCCCCCCAACTAGTCACCCCTGGCGGGGTACCCTGGGGGGGTGGGGACCCCTTAAATCAAGGGGCACCCCCCAAGCACCCAAGGGCTAGGGGTGAAGCCCGAGGCTGTCCCCCCATCCCTGGGCAGTGGATGGGGGGCTGATAGCCTTTTAATGTGTAAAAAAAAGAATATTGTCTTTTGTTGTGAAACTACAAGTCCCAGCAAGCTTACCTTGCTTGCTGGTACTTGGAGAACCACAAATACTAGCATGCAGGGAAATAACGGGCCCGCTGGTACCTGTAGTTCTACAACAAAATAAATACCCAAATAAAAAAAATAAACACACACACACACACACACACACACACACACACACACACCATGAAAGTAAACATTTATTTAAACACACTTACACACTCATACATACTTACCTACATCCCACGCCGGGCAATCACGTCCACTTGTCCAGTAGAATTCAATAGGGGTACCTGTGAAAAAAAAATACTCACCTATTATCCAGTGATGATCAGTCCTCTTCGTTCTTTGTTTTGCAGGCTGCGGTTAACCGTGAAGTTAATTGACAATATTTTTTTAACTTTGAAAGGCTATCAGCCCTCCATCCACTGCCCAGGGATGGGGGGACAGCCTTGAGCTTCACCCCTGGCCCTTTGGTGCTTGAGGGGGTGCGCCTCCATGATTTAAAGGGTCCCCACTCCCCCAGGGAATCCCGGCCAGGGGTGACTAGTTGGGGGGATAATGCCACGGCTGCAGGGACCAGTATAAAAGTGTCCCCCAGCTGTGTCATTATCTTCTCGGCTAGTGGAGACTGGTGCTGGTTTTAAAAATACGGGGACCCCTACTTCTTTTGTCCCCTGTATTTTTGGAACCAGGACTGGACAAAAAGCCCGGTGCTGGTTGTCCAAATACAGGGGAACCCTATGCATTTTTACCCCTGTATTTTAACAACCAGGACCTACTCAAAGAGCCCAAGACTGGTTATGCTTAGGAGGGGGGACCCCACGCAATTTTTTAATGATTTTTACAAAGAAAAAATAATAATAAAGTGAATGTCAGGGGAAAAAAATTATAGATTTGCACTTTGGGAATCAAACCTGGGACTCTCAGCATGGGAGGCGGGAGCCTACATCGCTTGCCCACATTGCTGCATGGAAGATATACAAGTTCATGTGTAAAAGTAATGCAAGCAGCAATTCCTTCCCGTTGGCGTTCGTTTATGCCATTAGGGGACTCGGACGCTAATATGCAAAACACAGTATTTTCCACTGCCTCCATCTACCCCCTCACCCTTTCCCCTTGGCAGCCTACACAGTTCATGCAGTAGACAGGGAGGGAGGTCAGGTCAGATTACAATAATTGTGCAACAGAATTCTACAGTATACTGTATATGAAAATAACATAGAGAACTGCAGTCGTGTTGATACTGTAGATGTGTAAATGGTACAGTAGCAGTGATCCCTTCTCATAAAGTACAACATAGATTCTCTATCACTGATGATCTACAGTACTGTATTGCTTGAACAATTAATTGCATCAGGATACACTCATTTATATTTATTGATATGCCTATTGGTGCTTATTACCGCTGTGTATTTTAGATAGTGGAATCAGATGCTCATGCAGATGTACACCGATTTATATGAAACCTGTGTGCACCCTTTCATTGAATGTATTACAATGGATTACAAAGAAAAAAATTATAATAATAAAGTGAATGTCAGGGGGAAAAAATAGATTGGCACTTTGGGTACCAAACCTGGGACTCTCAGCATGGGAGGCGGGAGCCTTCATCGCTTGCCCAAGTCACTGCATGGAAGATACACAAGTTCATGTGTAAAAGTATTGCAAGCAGCGATTCCTTCCCATTGGTGTTCTTTTATGCTGTTAGGGGACTCGGACTCTCATATGCAAAACACGGTATTTAGTGCACTGTACATACTTTAAAGTCAATGAGCTACATTATTCATTTCACACATTTTAACACATTTGTTTGAGTCTGTATAAACTATTTTTTAAAACTCTTTCCATCTGACCATTGGTCACCATCTGTGTGTACAGTATGCAGTACAGGACTGTATATTAACATTACAGTCATCACTGACCATTTGCCAGAGCTTGAACTGTAGATCAGTCCACTTCTATTCGATCTAAAGTACTGGATTAGTGGAGCATTAGCCACCCAGTGGTGGAGATGTGTATCACATGCTGAGTATATAGTAGGGCCTCAATGCGCCTGTCAGTGATTAAACTCAGCAACCTAAGCTATCGCCTAGGCATGACTAAACCTCCGTCTAGGCGCAGAAACAGCCAAGATAACGGAGGACCCATCTGTATGGTCATACCTTACAACTGTCCTGATTGAAGAGGCAGACGTACAATCTGTATCTTTTCTTGCAATGCAGTGAGGTAAATGGCTCAGGAAGCACTGGCTAGTACCAGAGCCTGATATATATATATATATATATATATATATATATACATACAATATGTATACATACAATATATGAGCCCAAAGGTTCATGTGGGCATTATACACAGGTGCAGTTTAGACTGCTGGAAATGTGGTGAGTTGTATTAGAGATGTGCGGGCAAGATAAGAAGGGCGGTTGTCTCATCTGTCATAGACTTTTGCTCAAGAGTTTTGACTATAAAAATTATTAGAATAATACAAAGAAGATATTTCTAATACATTCTTTGTATTTTTCATATACTTTATTTAGTCAAAATTCTGGCTTATATGTTAGCATGACAGGAAAGGCTCTGCCTCACCCTCCTCACCCCACCACACATCACTGGTATCTTTGTCCTTATGCTTAGAATATTGGGTTGTTGCCACACTCCATATTGAAATGGATCAGTTTTGGGTACATACTACTGTGGAGCACACTGTATCCCATTTTAGGGACTGGCGATGTTCACAGAGTTCATCATAGGCAATGTTGCGATTGTGACGTTTGGTAATTGAAATGTCTTGGAAAAGTACTTGACATTACTGGGCGGTGGCTGGAACTTTCATAAACAGACATGAAATACATTCACTCATTGATGTGTTCTCGGAGTGTGACAGGCATGTTGCTGAAGTGTTTATGTACTCAGACGCTCAATCCACCACTATGGAGGCCATAGTCAGATGGAAAATCAGTGCCTGCCATAGAGCCTGTGCAAGTTTAGATGGTACTTCCAATTTCCAATGGTGGTGCCTAATGGGGCACCAGGCAGTATTACAGCATCTACAGACGCTGGCAGTGGACATCTCAGTTCTTTCACATTCATATGCATGGATGTACTCCAGGGCAAGACTTTGTAGCGGCAATAGCATAAAGCCACAGATGGGCAACCGGCAAAAGATGCAGCCGCATCTTCCTTCACCTTTGGATCAGGGCCCTTAATGAGTATAAAAGTTTGGCTATATATATAATTTGGAATCTCTGTATTTGCAGAGTTACTGTTACTGATTGACAATACATTTCTGGTTAAATGAATGGGGTTTGCACAAATTGTGTAGACTTGCAAAAATTTTAGGAAATGTTGCATCTCCCCATTTATTATTCCTACTGGAAAATAATATTTGCAATAGAGTACTAAAAATATCAAACATACCAAAGGAAGATGTTCCACCTCAATGATGATAGCTCATTGCTGGAGCACCATTTATCATACGCAACATAAACCATGTTGATAAAAGGGCCCCATATTTCAGATTGCATTACATAGTTATTGCCAAATTAAATAATATATTTATCATATGGTATATTAACATGCTTCAATTATTCTTTAGGACAAATCTATTTAATAGCTGTAGAATATAGTAACATAGTAACATAGTAACATAGTATTTGAGGTTGAATAGAGGCAAATTGCCCATCGTGTTCAACCTGCTAATTATATATATATATATATATATATTCTTTTATATTACTGTTAAAAAATAATATATCAGGCAACTAGAATCTACATACACCCCTAGCAGTATCAACACCTGAATACATATATTTGAATTTGTATTGCTAAGTTTAATTTCCCCAGCAGGGGCTAAAAGTCTGTCAATGGGTCATTTTTGTTATATTTTGAAAATATTTTTACTTCTCCAAAGGTTTAATAGTACTAACCCAATATGTATGGGGTTTTTTTGCATTTTTTTTGCTATTAAATGTTAATTGTATTTTTACATTATGAAGTTTGACAGTTTAGGGGAATGCATGGTTAAAGATATTTATTTAGTATTTGTTGTATAAAAAAATATAGCTGAATAGCGTGTAAAGGGTCTGCACTGTATGAAATGTCATCTGAAGAAGCATTTAAGTTTACTTCCATATTTATCAATTATCACTTTATTATGGAAAATATATATTGGATTAAAATTATTTCATTATATTGCATATTGAAAAATGTATTGATTATTGAAATGTCACGATAGAAAATTTCTAAAGTACATAATATGCGTACATATAATTAAATACAGACAGTGCACATAGGCCCTCATTCCGAGTTGTTCGCTCGCTAGCTGCTTTTAGCAGCTTTGCACACACTAAGCCGCCGCCTACTGGGAGTGAATCTTAGCTTTGCAGAATAGCGAACGAAAGTTTCGCAAAATAGCGAATAGAATAGCGATCAGAAATTTCTTTGCAGTTTCCGAGTAGCTCGATACTTACTCTGCCACTGCGATCAGTTCAGTCAGTTTCGTTTCTGGTTTGACGTCACAAACACACCCAGTGTTCGTCCAGACACTCCCCCGTTTCTCCAGCCACTCCCGCGTTTTTCCCAGAAACGGCAGCGTTTTTCCGCACACTCCCATAAAACGGCCAGTTTCCGCCCAGAAACACCCACTTCCTGTTAGTCACACTCCGATCACCAGAACGAAGAAATTTCTTCGTTAAGCCGTGAGTAAAATACCAAACTTCTTAGCAAATTTACTTGGCGCAGGCGCGGTGCGAACATTGCGCATGCGCAGTTTGCGGAAAATCGCTGCGATGCGAAAAAAAATAACGAGCGATCAACCCGGAATGAGGGCCATAGATCTCAATTTATTGGGAAAGAATAATGTAATTTCAAGGCCAGATGGTCATAACTCATAACATGTGAATATGTATTCTATTACCACTGATAGGCAGTAATTACGTTCAGCTTTTCCAATTATTGATATAATTTTAATTCTGTGGATAATTCACAACACACAGTGGCTAAAAAAAAAAAAAAATTGCTCCCTTTGTCATTGTTTATTATTTATTTTCTATCATGCAAACAAAATATAGTTATTCTGGGGTTTTCTCCATGGATCAACAGAATATATTCTGCAATGGAAAATACAAATTAACAAACCTGTTGCATTACAAGACATTAGTGATGTGGAGTGTGGCAGTCTAGTCATGAGTGAGTATTAGCTCTTGTATCAAATTAATTGGATGTGACTTGCAAAATGTAGCAGAGTGATTATAGGGGGTAATTCCAAGTTGATCGCAGCAGGATTTTTTGTAGCAGTTGGGCAAAATCATGTGCACTGCAGGGGAGGCAGATATAACATGTGCAGAGAGAGTTAGATTTGGGTGTGGTGTGTTCAATCTGCAATCTAATTTGCAGTGTAAAAATAAAGCAGCCAGTATTTACCCTGCACAGAAATAAAATAACCCACCCAAATCTAACTCTCTCTGCACATGTTATATCTGCCTCCCCTGCAGTGAACATGGTTTTGCCCAACTGCTAAAAAAAAGTCCTGCTGCGATCAACTTGGAATTACTAGTGATGAGCGGGTTCGGTTCCTCGGAAACCGAACCCCCCCGAACTTCACCCATTTTACACGGGTCCGAGGCATACTCGGATTCTCCCGTATGGCTCGGTTAATCAGAGCGCGCCCGAACGTCATCATCCCGCTGTCGGATTCTCGCGAGATTGGGATTCTATATAAGGAGCCGCGCGTCGCCGCCATTTTCACTCGTGCATTGGAAATGTTAGGGAGAGGACGTGGCTGGCGTCCTCTCCGTTTATTAATAATATTTGTGCTACTGCAGTGCTTATTGCTTAATTGTGGGTACTGGGGAGCAGCTGTATTATATAGGAGGAGTACAGTGCAGAGTTTTGCTGACCAGTGACCACCAGTACACGTTGTCTGCCTGAAAAACACTCCATATCTGTGCTCAGTGTACTGCATATATCTGTGCTCACACTGCTTAATTGTGGGGACTGGGGAGCAGCTGTATTATATAGGAGGAGTACAGTGCAGAGTTTTGCTGACCAGTGACCACCAGTATATGTTGTCTGCCTGAAAAACACTCCATATCTGTGCTCAGTGTGCTGCATATATCTGTGCTCACACTGCTTAATTGTGGGGACTGGGGAGCAGCTGTATTATATAGGAGTAGTACAGTGCAGAGTTTTGCTGACCAGTGACCACCATATACGTTGTCTGCCTGAAAAACACTCCATATCTGTGCTCAGTGTGCTGCATATATCTGTGCTTACACTGCTTAATTGTGGGGACTGGGGAGCAGCTGTATTATATAAGAGGAGTACAGTGCAGAGTTTTGCTGACCAATGACCACCAGTATACGTTGTCTGCCTGAAAAACACTCCATATCTGTGCTCAGTGTGCTACATATATCTGTGCTCACACTACTTAATTGTGGGGAATGGGGAGCAGCTGTATTATATAGGAGGAGTACAGTGCAGAGTTTTGCGGACCAGTGACCACCATATACGTTGTCTGCCTAAAAAACACTCCATATCTGTGCTCAGTGTGCTGCATATATCTGTGCTTACACTGCTTAATTGTGGGGACTGGGGAGCAGCTGTATTATATAGGAGGAGTACAGTGCAGAGTTTTGCTGACCAGTGACCACCAGTATACGTTGTCTGCCTGAAAAACACTCCATATCTGTGCTCAGTGTGCTGCATATATCTTTGCTCATACTGCTTAATTGTGGGGACTGGGGAGCAGCTGTATTATATAGGAAGAGTACAGTGCAGAGTTTTGCTGACCAGTGACCACCAGTATACGTTGTCTGCCTGAAAAACACTCCATATCTGTGCTCAGTGTGCTGCATATATCTGTGCTCACACCGCTTAATTGTGGGGACTGGGGAGCAGCTGTATTATATAGGAGGAGTACAGTGCAGAGTTTTGCTGATCAGTGACCACCAGTATACGTTGTCTGCCTGAAAAACACTCCATATCTGTGCTCAGTGTGCTGCATATATCTGTGCTCACACTGCTTAATTGTGGGGACTGGGGAGCAGCTGTATTATATAGGAGGAGTACAGTGCAGAGTTTTGCTGACCAGTGACCACCAGTATACGTTGTCTGCCTGAAAAACACTCCATATCTGTGCTCAGTGTGCTGCATATATCTGTGCTCACACTGCTTTATTGTGGGCACTGGGGACCACCAGTATATTATATAGGAGGAGTACAGTGCAGAGTTTTGCTGACAGTGACCACCAGTATATATAGCAGTACGGTACGGAAGGCTACTGCTCTAGCTACCTCTGTGTCGTCAAGTATACTATCCATCCATACCTGTGGTGCATTTCAGTTGTGCGCAGTATATATAGTAGTAGGCTATTGCTATTGATACTGGCATATAATTCCACACATTAAAAAATGGAGAACAAAAATGTGGAGGTTAAAATAGGAAAATATCAAGATCCACTTCCACCTCGTGCTGAACCTGCAGCCTCTAGTCATGGCCGAGACGATGAAATGCCATCAACGTTGTCTGCCAAGGCCGATGCCCAATGTCATAGTAGAGAGCATGTAAAATCCAAAAAACAAAAGTTCAGTAAAATGACCCAAAAATCAAAATTGAAAGCGTCTGATGAGAAGCGTAAACTTGCCAATATGCCATTTACGACACAGAGTGGCAAGGAACGGCTGAGGCCCTGGCCTATGTTCATGGCTAGTGGTTCAGATTCTCACGAGGATGGAAGCACTCATCCTCTCGCTAGAAAAATGAAAAGACTTAAGCTGGCAAAAGCACAGCAAAGAACTGTGCGTTCTTCTAAATCACAAATCCCCAAGGAGAGTTCAATTGTGTCGGTTGCGATGCCTGACCTTCCCAACACTGGACGGGAAGAGCTTGCGCCTTCCACCATTTGCACGCCCCCTGCAAGTGCTGGAAGGCGCAGTCCTGTTCCTGATAGTCAAATTGAAGATGTCACTGTTGAAGTACACCAGGATGAGGATATGGGTGTTGCTGGCGCTGGGGAGGAAATTGACAAGGAGGATTCTGATGGTGAGGTGGTTTGTTTAAGTCAGGCACCCGGGGAGACACCTGTTGTCCGTGGGACGAATATGGCCATTGACATGCCTGGTCAAAATACAAAAAAAAATCACCTCTTCGGTGTGGAATTATTTCAACACAAATGCGGACAACAGGTGTCAAGCCGTGTGTTGCCTTTGTCAAGCTGTAATAAGTAGGGGTAAGGATGTTAACCACCTTGGAACATCCTCCCTTATAAATCACCTGGACTGCATTCATCAGAAGTCAGTGACAAGTTCAAAAACTTTGGATGACAGTCCACTGACCACTAAATCCCTTCCTCTTGTAACCAAGCTCCTGCAAACCACACCACCAACTCCCTCAGTGTCAATTTCCACCTTACACAGGAAAGCCAATAGTCCTGCAGGCCATGACACTGGCAAGTCTGACGAGTCCTCTCCTGCCTGGGATTCCTCCGATGCATCCATGAATGTAACGCCTACTGCTGCTGGCGCTGCTGTTGTTGCTGCTGGGAGTCGATCTTCATCCCAGAGGGGAAGTCGGAAGACCACTTGTACTACTTCCAGTAAGCAATTGACTGTCCAACAGTCCGTTGCGAGGAAGATGAAATATCACAGCAGTCATCCTGCTGCAAAGCGGATAACTCAGGTCTTGTCAGCCTGGGTGGTGAGAAACGTGGTTCCGGTATCCACCGTTAATTCAGAGGCAACTAGAGACTTGATTGAGGTACTGTGTCCCCGGTACCAAATACCATCTAGGTTCCATTTCTCTAGGCAGGCGATACCGAAAATGTACACAGACCTCAGAAAAAGAGTCACCAGTGTCCTAAAAAATGCAGTTGTACCCAATGTCCACTTAACCACGGACATGTGGACATGTGGAGCAGGGCAGACTCAGGACTATATGACTGTGACAGCCCACTGGGTAGATGTATTGCCTCCCGCAGCAAGAACAGCAGCGGCGGCACCAGTAGCAGCATCTCGCAAACACCAACTCGTTCCTAGGCAGGCTACGCTTTGTATCACCGCTTTCCATAAGAGGCACACAGCTGACAACCTCTTACGGAAACTGAGGAACATCATCGCAGAATGGTTTACCCCAAATGGACTCTCCTGTGGATTTGTGACATCGGACAACGCCAGCAATATTGTGCGTGCATTACATCTGGGCAAATTCCAGCACGTCCCATGTTTTGCACATACATTGAATTTGGTGGTGCAGAATTATTTAAAAAACGACAGGGGCGTGCAAGAGATGCTGTCGGTGGCCCGAACAATTGTGGGCCACTTTCGGCATTCAGCCACCGCGTGCCAAAGACTGGCGCACCACCAAACACTCCTGAACCTGCCCTGCCATTATCTGAAGCAAGAGGTGGTAACGAGGTGGAATTCAACCCTCTATATGCTTCAGAGGATGGAGGAGCAGCAAAAGGCCATTCAAGCCTACACATCTGCCCACGATATAGGCAAAGGAGGGGAAATGCACCTGACTCAAGCGCAGTGGAGAATGATTTCAACGTTGTGCAAGGTTCTGCAACCCTTTGAACTTGCCACACGTGAAGTCAGTTCAGACACTGCCAGCCTGAGTCAGGTCATTCCCCTCATCAGGCTTTTGCAGAAGAAGCTGGAGACATTGAAGGAGGAGCTAAAACAGAGCGATTTCGCTAGGCATGTGGGACTTGTGGATGGAGCCCTTAATTCGCTTAACCAGGATTCACGGGTGGTCAATCTGTTGAAATCAGAGCACTACAATTTGGCCACCGTGCTCGATCCTAGATTTAAAACCTACGTTGTATCTCTCTTTCCGGCAGACACAAGTCTGCAGAGGTTCAAAGACCTGCTGGTGAGAAAATTGTCAAGTCAAGCGGAACGTGACCCGTCAACAGCTCATCCTTCACATTCTCCCGCAACTGGGGGTGCGAGGAAAAGGCTAAGAATTCCGAGCTCACCCGCTGGCGGTGATGCAGGGCAGTCTGGAGCGAGTGCTGACATCTGGTCCGGACTGAAGGACCTGCCAACGATTACTGACATGTCGTCTAGTGTCACTGCATATGATTCTCTCACCATTGAAAGAATGGTGGAGGATTATATGAGTGACCGCATCCAAGTAGGCACGTCAGACAGTCCGTACGTATACTGGCAGGAAAAAGAGGCAATTTGGAGGCCCTTGCAGAAACTGGCTTTATTTTACCTAAGTTGCCACCCCTCCAGTGTGTACTCCGAAAGAGTGTTTAGTGCAGCCGCTCACCTTGTCAGCAATCGGCGTACAAGGTTACTTCCAGAAAATGTGGAGAAGATGATGTTCATCTAAATGAATTATAATCAATTCCTCCGTGGAGACATTCACCAGCAATTGCCTCCAGAAAGTACACAGGGACCTGAGATGGTGGATTCCAGTGGGGACGAATTAATAATCTGTGAGGAGGGGGATGTACACAGTCAAAGGGGTGAGGAATTGGAGGATGATGATGAGGTGGACATCTTGCCTCTGTAGAGCCAGTTTGTGCAAGGAGAGATTGATTGCTTCTTTTTTGGTGGGGGCCCAAACCAACCAGTCATTTCAGTCACAGTCGTGTGGCAGACCCTGTCGCTGAAATGATGGGTTCGTTAAAGTGTGCATGTCCTTTTTATACAACATAAGGGTGGGTGGGAGGGCCCAAGGACAAATCCATCTTGCACCTCTTTTTTCTTTCATTTTTCTTTGCGTCATGTGCTGTTTGGGGACAATTTGTTTGAAGTGCCATCCTGCCTGACACTGCAGTGCCACTCCTAGATGGGCCAGGTGTTTGTGTCGGCCACTTGTGTCGTTTAGCTAAGTCACACAGCGACCATGGTGCGCCTCTTTTTTTCTTTGCATCATGTGCTGTTTGGGGACAATTTTTTTGAAGTGCCATCCTGCCTGACACTGCAGTGCCACTCCTAGATGGGCCAGGTGTTTGTGTCGGCCACTTGTGTCGCTTAGCTTAGTCACACAGCGACCTTGGTGCGCCTCTTTTTTTCTTTGCATCATGTGCTGTTTGGGGACTATTTTTTTGAAGTGCCATCCTGTCTGACACTGCAGTGCCACTCCTAGATGGGCCAGGTGTTTGTGTTGGCCACTTGTGTCGCTTAGCTTAGTCACACAGCGACCTTGGTGCGCCTCTTTTTTTTCTTTGCATCATGTGCTGTTTGGGGACTATTTTTTTGAAGTGCCATCCTGCCTGACACTGCAGTGCCACTCCTAGATGGGCCAGTTGTTTGTGTCGGCCACTTGTGTCGCTTAGCTTAGTCACACAGCGACCTTGGTGCGCCTCTTTTTTTCTTTGCATCATGTGCTGTTTGGGGACTATTTTTTTGAAGTGCCATCCTGCCTGACACTGCAGTGCCACTCCTAGATGGGCCAGGTGTTTGTGTCAGCCACTTGTGTCGCTTAGCTTAGCCATCCAGCGACCTCGGTGCAAATTTTAGGACTAAAAATAATATTGTGAGGTGTGAGGTGTTCAGAATAGACTGAAAATGAGTGGAAATTATGGTTATTGAGGTTAATAATACTATGTGATCAAAATGACCCCCAAATTCTATGATTTAAGCTGTTTTTGAGGGTTTTTTGTAAAAAAAACACCCGAATCCAAAAGACACCCGAATCCGACAAAAAATTTTCAGGGAGGTTTTGCCAAAACGCGTCCGAATCCAAAACACAGCCGCGGAACCGAATCCAAAACCAAAACACAAAACCCGAAAAATTTCCGGTGCACATCACTAGGAATTACCCCCATAGTGCAAGTCATTTAATGTGAAAATAAGATAAAATGTAAATGTAGCAGAGTGATTACAGTGCAAGTTATTTAATGTGAAAATAAGATAAATTGTATAGAAATCTAAAAAATAAATAGGTGCATATTTTATATATTCAAGATAATAACAGTGCTAGTTATTTCAGTCAGTTATGTCTATGGACCACTGCTCCTGCCACAACTGTGATTTACATTTATTCATTTCTGTACATGTGGGGACCTCTGTTGGCACCATATGTCCTCTAGTTCTAGTCAACCATATTTCCTTAGATACAGTAGGAGAAAGAAAGAATGAGAGAGAGAGAGAGAGAGAGAGAGAGAGAGAGAGAGAGACAGAGAGACATGGATGGTCATTCCGAGTTGTTCGCTCGCTAGCTGCTTTTAGCAGCCGTGCAAACGCTAAGCCGCTGCACTCTTGGAGTGTATTTTAGCTTAGCAGAAGTGCAAACGAAAGGATACAAAATTATTTTGTGCAGCTTCAGAGTAGCTCCAGACCTACTCCGAGCTTGCGATCACTTCAGAGTATTCAGTTCCTGTTTTGACGTCACGACCACGCCCTGTGTTCGGCCAACCACGCCTCCATTTCCCCAGCCACGCCTGCGTTTTTTTAAACACTACCTGAAAACGGTCAGTTGACACCCAGAAATGCCCTCTTCCTGTCAATCACTCTTCGGCCAGCAGTGCGACTGAAAAGCTTCGCTAGTCCTTGTGTGAAACTACATAGTTTGTTGTAATAGTACGACGTGCGTGCGCATTGTGCGGCATACGCATGCGCAGAAGTGCCGATTTTTGCCTGATCGCTGCGCTGCGACCGAAATCTGCTAGCGAACAACTCAGAATGACCCCCATAGAGAGAGAGAGAGAGAGAGAGAGAGAGAGAGAGAGAGAGAGCATGATGAGACAGGAAGACTGAACTTCAGCTGAACATTTCACTTTTTTAAAAACAATATTAGCCTCATAGGCAGGGCTGGTTCTAGGCAATCTGGTTCCCAGTGTAAGCATTAAAAAAATGTCGTCCCCCCCCCAATAGACATATAAAAATGTGCCATCTTCCCCATAGACATAAAAAAACTATTTTGCGTGCACCAAAGGTGTGCTCGCTCCCAATGAGGGGGCATGGCCTCACTAAAATGGGTGTGACCTTGCAGGAAAAGACTACATGTCACCCCAGTTTTTGACCCTGCAACAACAGACCTCGGCCACCATAGGGGAAAAAAACATTCCACCATATTAAACCCTACAAAGTAATGCCTCTTGCACCATATTTTGCCACCTGCACCATATTATTCCATATGCTGCAATGCCCATGATACAGTATGCCCTACTGTAAAGCTTCTAATTACTTTTAAATTGCCTGCTTGTTGCCAGGGGTTTTATGCGCTGGGTGTCACGCTCATTGCCAGGGGTTTTATGAGCTGGGTGTCATGCTTGTTGTCAGGGGTTTCATGCACTGTTGTCCATGCTGTTGCCAAGGGTAATACTCATTGCCAGGGGTATATACTTGCTGGCAGATGCCAGATCACCAGCACTGCTATACTGCTCCGCCTTCTCCCGCCCATAGTACTCCGCTTGGGGGGAGGAGTTTTGCAAAATGAAGCAGTTGCTTCGTAATGTCTCAACGCAACTGCGTCATTCCATTAAATTCCACCCCAAGCGGATTACTATGGGAGGAAGGAGGGGTAGCAGGATAGGAGCCACAAAGTGCAAGGCTCACTCACCACTAGAAACGGCACTGCTCATAGGGCCCGATGTAATGATGCCTGAGTTTGGTGGCCGTGTGGGATGCAGGCCGAACTCAGACTTTTTATAAAGGGGCAATCACTTACAAGGCATGGCTTTGCCTTGTAAGTTATATGCCTCTTTAAAAAAACATCTGAGTCCAGCCAACATTCCGCACGGCCACCAAACTCGGGTGTCATTACATGTTAACTTACTTGTTCACCTTATCACTGTTATTTGGGAAACTAGATCACTTACCAGTTGATCTGTTGTGACTGAACACAATGATACATAGTCACAGCACTGCTAATGTTCCCTTCTCAGCCAGTCACTGTAGTCACTTGGTGTGGTTGAAGTTCTTCTGGGTCAGTATATTCTCCCACCTCCATCTGGCCACTGTAGAAGAATTGAGTCCAGTGCTTAAAGTGGTCCTAGAGAGGTGGTGGAACTCACCCCCTGTCCCCCCCCGGCACCCATGCAATGAAGGTATTGCAAAACAGGGGCATGGTCTCAAAAAGAAAGGGGCATGGTCACACAATAGTAATAATGCCCACAGTAGTAGCACCCCTAATACACAATGCCCACAGCAGTAGTACCCCTTTTACAATGACCACAGTTGTAGTGCCCCTTATGCAATGTCCACTGTACTGGTAGTGCCCCTTATATAGAGCCCATAGTAGTGGTGCCCCTTATGCAATGCCCCCAGTAGTAGTGCCCTTTATGTCCCAAGGAGTGATGCCCCTTATGAAGTGCCCCCTTTACAATGCCCTCATTAGTAGTGCCCCCATTAGTAATGCCCCCAGTAGTAATGTCGGTTGTAGTAATGCCCTCAGTCGTTTAGCACCCTGTAGTTTAGCCCCAGTAGTTATGCCCCCATGGGTAATGCCCCTGCAGTTATGACCCCAGTATTTTACCCCCACTTTAGTTTAGCCTCTCAGTGCTAATTCCCCCAGTAGTTTAGCCCCTGTAGTTTAGTCCTCATGTAGTTTGCCCCATGTAGTTTAGCCCCCCCAGTAGTAATGCCCCAGTAGTTTAGCCCCTGTAGTTTAGCCCCATGTAGTTTGCCCCAAGTAGTAATGTCCCCTGTAGTTATGCCCCCAGTAGTAATGCCCCCTTGTAGTTTAGCCCCCCTGTAATTTAGCCCCCCCCCGTAGTAATGCCCCCTGTAGTAATGCCCCAGTAGTATTGCGCCCCTGTTGTTATGCCCACAGTAGTTATGTGCCCCTGTAGTTATGCCCCCAGTAGTAATGCCCCCTTGTAGTTCAGCCCCCCTGTAATTTAGCCCCCCTGTAGTAATGCCCCCTGTAGTAATGCCCCCAGTAGTAATGTGCCCCTGAGGTTATGCCCCCAGTAGTAATGCCCCCTTGTAGTTCAGCCCCCCTGTAATTTAGCCCCCCTGTAGTAATGCCCCCAGTAGTATTGCGCCCCTGTAGTTATGCCCACAGTAGTAATGTGCCCCTGTAGTTATGCCCCCAGTAGTAATGCACCCCTGTAGTTATGCCCCCAGTAGTAATGCGCCCCTGTAGTTAGCCCCATGTAGTTTAGCCACTTGTAGTCTGCCCCCAGTAGTTAGCCCCCTGTAGCTTTCCCTAGTAGTTTGGCCCCCCTGTAGCTTGCCCAAGTAGTTTGGCCCCCTGTAGCTTGCCCCCAATAGTTTGGCCCCCTGTAGCTTGCCCCAGTAATTTGGCCCCCTGTAGCTTGCCCCAGTAGTTTGGCCCCCCTGTAGCTTGCCCCCTGTAACTTGCCCCCAGTGGTTAGCCCCCTGTAGCTTGCCCCCAGTAGTTTGCCCTCAGTAGATTGCCCCCAGTAAACTGGCCCCCTGTAGCTTACCCAGTAGATGCACTGTACAGTCACACATGTTTAAAAATAAAAAAAAGCCACCATACTTACCAAGTCCCGCTCTCGCGTCCGACCGCTGTGATCTCCTGGCATCCGGCTAACCAGCACTATGAGAGAGACGTCATGACGTCTCTCTCATAGCGCGCACTGAGCCGGGAGCCGGAAGCCAAAGCTCAGTACTGAGCTCCTGCCGCCAGCTTCCACTATGCAGGGAGAGCCAGACGCCGCTGATAACACAATCTCAGTGGGCGCCCAGCATCTCCCTGTGCTGCTCCGGTTCACATCAGGTGAGGTGAGCCGGAGGAGGCGGAACTGTGTTCCGTCTCCAAGTGGAAATGATGGAACGCAGTTCCGCCCTCTTCCGACTCACTTTAACCCCTGCTTGAGTCTCTCTTTTTATATCACTCATGAAGAGAGCATGAGGCAGCAAGGTTGTCATAGTGGTTAGCATTATTGCCTCACAGCACTGAGGTCTTGGGTTCAATTCCACCGAGAATCTATCAATGTGGATTTTGTATATTCTCCATGGGTTTGCATGTTTCCTCCAAAAACATGCTGGTAGTTTGATTTTGAGAAAGAAAAACATTGTCCTAGTTTACTGCATATATGTGTGTACCTGTGGTAGAGGATACATGTATGCTCCACTTGGACAGGGACTGATATTATGAATAAATATTCTTGGTAAAGCGCTGTAGAATACAGTATGTGTGAAAGTTTTGTGGAATGTAGCCCCTAGGGTGCAGTGGCTAATTCCATCTGAAGGTGGCGGTAGCTGTTAGGACAAAACTACAGAATGCAAAGGTAAATCTGACAGCTTTGCAGCCCCACAGAAACTTACTGCAGCTGCTGTCGGAAATGGAGGGACCTCAGCAGATATGGAGATACTGTACCTGCTGCAGTCTCTCCGTCATACATTCAGGAGATCTTTAATTTTTGTAAGTATCCCCCCAAAATGATAGGATATGCTGCAAATATTTAATGATAAATAGACTCCTTAGTCTTAAGGGCTGAAGGGAACTAATGATCTTGCACTTATAGAGTGAACACTATTTCTTACAGTATCTATCTTCCCAATAAGATGTTTTTTTAAATTACATTATATGAACCTGTAGGACCATCTGTTTAAAAATGACAATTCTACTTCATATGCTCCTTGTACTTTAACCCTACGGTATAGGTGGTCACTGTGACACCAAGAGGTCCACATTCGATTAGAGATAGGGGTTGGGTATGTGTGACTGGTGGTCAGAAGACTGGTGTTCACAATACCAACGGCGGGATCTCTGCATTTAGAATCCCGACGGGGGGTGAAAACAATGAAGCCCCTTGTGGACTCGGTGGCGAGCTGCGCTTGCCGCAAGTTCTATTCCCACTCTATGGGTGAGGTGGACACCAACGAGTGGGAATACTCCCTGCTGGTCAACATGCCAACCATCAGGATAGTGAGGGTCCGGAATGTAGGTGCTGGTATTGTGACCAGCGGTCTCCTGACCACCGGTAACATAACTACATCCCACACCACAGTATCCACTAAGCCAAGTCCATTTTCCATAAATAATCACAGATAAGTTTAAATACTATATGTAAGTATAAGTCTTACTTATGCTCTTGTGAATTTAAAGTGTGTATTGGATAATATTTCCATATCCTTTTAATTTTCTATCTCATCGCCCATTATTATATCAAGTAAGGCATGCTTCAAGACTTACTGTGGAGGTGTGTTACAGTACATGGATTAGGCACCTGCTGATTGTAACAAAGTACTGTAGAAGCCATAGTAAATTTGAATGAGAGTTTGTATTCACTGGCTTCAATTGATTGTATTAATCTCTGAGACAAGTAGATTTTAACATGTCATAATGAAAGAAACAAAAAAAAACAAGTAAATAGTGTATGAAGAAACAGTCATTTCTTTTAAATTAAGCACACAGCAACATACCTCTCTTTGATTATCTCAAGATCTGCATATGTCATCCTCATGCATTACTTGCTCCCATTCATGGTTACAGGACTTGTTTTTAAGCTGCACTCACTCTATGGAATGCCCTGCCATGCACAATAAGACTTTCCTCTAGTCTCCAAACCTTCTAGCGTTCCCTGAAAAGTCACCTCTTCAAACAAAAGAACCACCCACACAACCACCATAAGCTATCCTACCCAATTACATACCCTCTATACACTCCACATATAACGTTACACATTCTCTCTTTCTACACTCACACATCCCACTGACCCCTGGCCAACATTGCTGTGTGACTGGATCATACAGCCCACCAAGAATCTTAGCAATCTGGCTAGACCAATATGCAATGTAAGGCATTTACCCTTGTGTATCAATGCCTTTTATCCTATAGATTGTAAGTTTGCGGGCAGGGCCCTCTTAACTCCTTGTCTGTCTGTTATTAGCCAGTCTTTTTTTTATCAGTATACATATGCACTGGATTTCACATGAAATAAAACACAGATTTTTTTTAAGCCAATACATAATAGAAATATGCAAAGTAATCTCCCAGATATCAATGTCCAGTGCCAGAACTAGGCAGCCTGACGTGAGTCTCACTAAAATAGGGGGCCAGTGAAAGTGGGGTAAACCTGCTAAAGTGTCATTCAGCATATGGCTCGATAGTACAGTAATTTAATTGCAGGGAAATCCATACAGTTATATCCCTCATCAGAGTGGTAATCAAACTCAGCCTTGTCAGAGGAGAAAAAGGCTGAGATAAAAGAGTCCTCCCCTTTCGATTGGGATAACCAATGATGTTTAAAAATAATTAAACAATAAAGAGAGCGCATAAATAGTATAAACCAATTTATTATTGGATAAAACACTTAAAATGTAATATGCTAATCATTTAAAACATGAATGAATGAAACCGCATAGAAGGAGACCACTGAACTGACAATGATATATATTTGTATTCCCAAATGATTGCGGGAAAGGAAACAAACGTTCTCAATGCAACTGAGCAAAGGATAGTGTTCAATGTCCCACCAAGCAGGTGATAGCTATTAAGCAGAACAATGGAACCATAGCAGGTCCACTTGATCCTCTTGAAAGATAGGTAACATTTGTAGAAATGCAGTATGAATACAACCGATTCCTCCCACAGCAAGTAGGTAGGCTACAACCCCCCGCCGCAATCCGACAGTGTGGTATCTCACCGCTGCAGATGAAAAGAGTGGTCCGCTTCCAGAGCTCCTGGGCAATGCGGTAATCACGGGTGCGGCGGTCAGATGCGGACAACGTCCCAGCAAGGGAGAAGGGGGGGAACCCACACCACGGCTGGAGCTGGTAACTGGAGGTAGTAGTTGAAGTGCTGGATCAGCGCTGCGGCTGTAAGGTGCAGTAGTCAGGGCTCACAATGATGCGGTTAACGTCCCTTATCCTTAACGCGTTTCTCCAACGTAGGGCAAGTCGGTTTCATCAGAAGGTAATTTTGAGGCACAAGAGTTGCACTATTTAAGGTGATCGGTAGCCTATCAGCATTTTTCCTCACCATAATTACAATTAAGATAACAGGTGCATATCAGGTGTATCTAATCATTACGGTTTCCAGCAGTTTCAAGCATACTTATCTTTATACATACAGAAAAGGAAACAAAATAATATATTTAAAAAACCTTATAACAGACTAATTAAGTCTGATTAAACACACAAAACATATAACAATAATATTCTTTAAAATGATATGGCATCACGGAGAAATCTAAATTTATACAAGCCTAAATGCTTGTGAAATATATCATCCAGCACATTCGCTGTAACATTAATCCGTGTGGCTCACCACACTAATGCCTAAGACGAAAAACGAAATCAAACGACAGAGACCCAAGTTCGAATCCCCCTTCACAATCAGTTATTTTACCATGAATTAATAATAAGAATAGATAGAATTCACAACGTATATAATACGTACACAATCCCAATTTTTAAGAGCATAATTAACCATGAATGGTAACCATAATACAGATAGTAGATAGTATAGATAGTACAGAACAGGATAGTAAAATAGATAAATAGAGATGAATAAATAATCCCACCTAAATATTATTCATCTCTATACAGTCATTGAGACCCCTGGGGAATAAAGTGCCCAAGGTGTAGATCCAGAAAGCCTCCCGTTTACATAATACATTGAATCTATCCCCTCCTCTGGTGGTGGGTTTAATATGTTCTACCCCCTGCACTTTTATACATTTAATATCCCCATCATGTTCCTGTAACACATGCCTCACAAGGCTGTGTTGACTGGTACCCCTGCGTATGTTGCCCCTATGCCCTAAAAATCGTATGTGTAGCATACGTGTGGTGCGTCCCACATATTGTACACCACACATACAACTAATGACATAGACAACATAGCTGGTGCGGCAATCCATAACACTACATAAATCAAAGTGGGTCCGGAATGTCGATGAATATACCTTAGTAGTTTTATCTATAATATATTCACATGTAGTACATTTGTATCTATTACATTTATAGCACCCCTTCGATTTTGCCATATTTCTTAACCCAGTAGTTCTATTTGATTCTATATTTAACTTCATTGAAGAAAAATGACTAGGAGCTAAAAAGGTTTGTAAAAAATGATACATGGTTCATCTAGTACAGTAGACAAAATCCTATCCGTTTTTAGGATCGGATAGTTTTTTCGAATAATATTTTTAAGTTCTCTACAACATGTATTGAATTTGGTCACAAACCTAGGTTGATGTATATTGAAGGAGGATTCCTTTATATCTCTCTGAACTAATAAGGAGTCCCTATCTTTTTGGCGTGCTTCCACTAATGCTTCCTCAATAATATTGATGGGATAACCTTGATCTTTGAACGATGTAGTTAATTCTGAAGCTTGAGCCTCAAATTGTTCAATATGCGAACAATTACGTCGGATTCTATAGTATTGGCTTTTTGGGATATTATTAAGCCATGGACGAAAGTGGCAACTTCCATAATTCAAAAAGTTATTAGTGACAACTTCTTTATGATATGTTGAAGTGACCATTTGCTGATTGCAGATAGAAATATCAATATCTAAAAAATTAATATGTGATTTATGTGTAGTGCTCGTGAAGTGTAAACCAAATTCATTAGAACTAAGGTGCTCTAAAAAAGATACAGTGGAAAGAAAATCCCCCTCCCAAATGAAGAACAGGTCGTCGATGTAGCGGCCATAAAGGACCAGGTTCGCCCCGAATGGGCCCCCCCAAATGAGGGATTCCTCAACGCGGCCCATATAGAGATTGGCAAAACTCGGGGCGAACCTGGCACCCATCGCCACACCGAGAACCTGTAAATAAAAGTGATCATCAAACGTAAAATAATTGTGGGATAAAATAAATTGAATTGCATCAATAATAAAAATGCGGAGTGCATCTTCCATAGACTCATCCTGTTCCAAATAAAATTTGGTAGCCAGTATCCCTTGATCATGAGGTATATTACTATAAAGGGATTCCACATCACACGTCATGAGTCTATAGTCTTTTTTCCACTCCACATTTTTAATTAAGTTCAAAAAGTGAGTAGTATCTCTGATATGTGATTTAAGTGCAGTGACATGTGGCTGTAGAAACAAATCAACAAACGACGACAAATTAGAAGTGAGGGACCCTACACCAGAAATAATAGGACG
This sequence comes from Pseudophryne corroboree, assembly GCF_028390025.1. Lineage (NCBI taxonomy): Eukaryota > Metazoa > Chordata > Amphibia > Anura > Myobatrachidae > Pseudophryne > Pseudophryne corroboree. Next base: position 784,973,023 of record NC_086449.1, on the reverse strand, counting down.
ACCAGGAGGTGCTTGGAGGGACTTGTGTATCTTAGGGAGGTGATAATACGTGGGGATAATGGGATATTTGTTAAATAAAAAAGCGTATTCAGTTTTAGAAATTGTGCCAGCTTTAACAGCCATATCCAAAAGAGATTTACATTCCAACTTAAAGCTTTTGTAGGATCAGTTTTTAACTGTGTATAAAATAAAGTATTAGTTAATTGTCTATAAGCTTCCTTCAAATAATCGACCCGATCCTGTACTATAGTCCCACCCCCCTTATCCGCTGCCTTAATAATAATATTTTTATCTCTCATAAGACTATTAAGGGCAGCTCTCTCTCTAGGATGTAAATTATCCCTTTTATGGTTTTTGGAATTTGATACACCGCATAAGGCTTGGAAATCATTTAGTGTAAGGTTATAGAAAGCTTCAATATTACCACTCATGTGTTGTGTAGGATAAAATTCTGTGTATTCGTATTGTTTAAATATTTTTGCTTAATTGTGAGCGCTTGATATATTCCTCTCCAGTGAGGATCCTTTGATTGGGATAACCCTTCAGATAAATTATCATTGCTGCTCCCTGCATGGAAAAGGGCAATAGCCAGGAATTACAATCTTGTATGTGAGACCACAGACAATACACTTACTGAATATCCCATAGTCTAAAGCAATGTCTTTGTCACTTCCTAGACCTTATTATGAACATGCTTTTAAAGACATTACATTCCTCTCTCAAAATGCTTTCTTCTATTAAGTGGAGTTGTTCTCAATCATCTTCCACTGAGGATACTTGTGTCTCTGTAGAAGCCATCTCATAGGTATTGCCTCACAATCCATTTGTCTCTAGTGCGGTGATGCCCAGATGGATCTCTCCCATTGCTTGTGGACACTTCCCATTTTTAGAGGATTCTGGATCCATATGGAGGTTAATTACCTGTCCTTTACTCCATAGTGGGCTATATTGGGCAACTAACACCAGGAAATGAGAGTATCCAAAGAAGGGAGGGCGGGAGGGGTGTGTGGCATTTTTGATGGTAGCCTATAAAAGCATCACAACATATGTGGATCAAATTGATCCCTCTCTCCCTTGGGCTATTTTAGGATAAGATGTTTTTTGTTATGTCGATATATTGGATAGAAGCTAGAGATGAGCGCCTGAAATTTTTCGGGTTTTGTGTTTTGGTTTTGGGTTCGGTTCCGCGGCCGTGTTTTGGGTTCGAACGCGTTTTGGCAAAACCTCACCGAATTATTTTTGTCGGATTCGGGTGTGTTTTGGATTCGGGTGTTTTTTTCCAAAAACACTAAAAAACAGCTTAAATCATAGAATTTGGGGGTCATTTTGATCCCAAAGTATTATTAACCTCAAAAACCATAATTTACACTCATTTTCAGTCTATTCTGAATACCTCACACCTCACAATATTATTTTTAGTCCTAAAATTTGCACCGAGGTCGCTGTGTGAGTAAGATAAGCGACCCTAGTGGCCGACACAAACACCGGGCCCATCTAGGAGTGGCACTGCAGTGTCACGCAGGATGTCCCTTCCAAAAAACCCTCCCCATACAGCACATGACGCAAAGAAAAAAAGAGGCGCAATGAGGTAGCTGTGTGAGTAAGATTAGCGACCCTAGTGGCCGACACAAACACCGGGCCCATCTAGGAGTGGCACTGCAGTGTCACGCAGGATGGCCCTTCCAAAAAACCCTCCCCAAACAGCACATGACGCAAAGAAAAAAAGAGGCGCAATGAGGTAGCTGACTGTGTGAGTAAGATTAGCGACCCTAGTGGCCGACACAAACACCGGGCACATCTAGGAGTGGCACTGCAGTGTCACGCAGGATGTCCCTTCCAAAAAACCCTCCCCAAACAGCACATGACGCAAAGAAAAAAAGAGGCGCAATGAGGTAGCTGTGTGAGTAAGATTAGCGACCCTAGTGGCCGACACAAACACCGGGCACATCTAGGAGTGGCACTGCAGTGTCACGCAGGATGTCCCTTCCAAAAAACCCTCCCCAAACAGCACATGACGCAAAGAAAAAAAGAGGCTTTTTACTGATATTTGGTGTTTTGGATTTGACATGCTCTGTACTATGACATTGGGCATCGGCCTTGGCAGACGACGTTGCTGGCATTTCATCGTCTCGGCCATGACTAGTGGCAGCAGCTTCAGCACGAGGTGGAAGTGGATCTTGATCTTTCCCTAATTTTGGAACCTCAACTTTTTTGTTCTCCATATTTTATAGGCAGAACTAAAAGGCACCTCAGGTAAACAATGGAGATGGATTGGATACTAGTATACAATTATGGACAGACTGCCACGGTTAGGTGGTATAAAAAAACCACGGTTAGGTGGTATATAATACAATTATGGATGGACGGACTGCCTGCCGAGTGCCGACACAGAGGTAGCCACAGCCGTGAACTACCGCACTGTACACTGGTTGATAAAGAGATAGTAGTATACTCGTAACAACTAGTATGACGACGGTATAAAGAATGAAAAAAAAACCACGGTTAGGTGGTATATATTATAATACAATTATGGATGGACGGACTGCCTGCCGAGTGCCGACACAGAGGTAGCCACAGCCGTGAACTACCGCACTGTACTGTGTCTGCTGCTAATATAGACTGGTTGATAAAGAGATAGTATACAATACTACTAATATACTGGTGGTCAGGCACTGGTCACCACTAGTCACACTGGCAGTGGCACTCCTGCAGCAAAAGTGTGCACTGTTTAATTTTAATATAATATTATTTATCATGTACTCCTGGCTCCTGCTATAACAACCTGCAGTGCTCCCCAGTCTCCCCCACAATTATAAGCTTTATATACAATACATTGATGTGCAGCACACTGGGCTGAGCAGTGCACACAGACTGAGTCACTGTGTGACTGTGTATCATTTTTTTCAGGCAGAGAACGGATATATTAAATAAAACAAACAACTGCACTGTCTCTGGTGGTCACTGGTCACTGTGGTCGTCAGTCACTAAACTCTGTCTGCACTCTCTTCTAATCTACAGTATCACAGCAATCTCTCTCTCTCTCTCTCTTCTAAATCTAATCTAAATGGAGAGGACGCCAGCCACGTCCTCTCCCTATCAATCTCAATGCACGTGTGAAAATGGCGGCGACGCGCGGCTCCTTATATAGAATCCGAGTCTCGCGAGAATCCGACAGCGTCATGATGACGTTCGGGCGCGCTCGGGTTAACCGAGCAAGGCGGGAAGATCCGAGTCGCTCGGACCCGTGAAAAAAAAAGTGAAGTTCGTGCGGGTTCGGATTCAAAGAAACCGAACCCGCTCATCTCTAATAGAAGCTTCCAACTGTTTCTTCTTTTGTCGTGCAGGTAGCATTTTTATTTATTATTGAAGCTGATAGCAGGCTGAACTACAATTACCAGTCATGCAGGTTTATTACCAACCAATAGAGATTCAGCACCTAACAAAGACCGGGTGCAAGTTTCAATGGTGTAACCGATGGCTTCATCTGGAGATGAGACAAATGGTATTGTAGCATATAAAGATGCACAAAGTGGGTGTGCCAGAACCTGCACATTCAGATTCAAGGAAAAACAAGGATGTATACCAGGAAAGGGCTTATACTAGGGTAGTACGGATGGTGTAATGGTTATTATTGCTACCTCACAGCACTGAGGTCATGAGTTCAATTCCCACAATGGCCCTAACAGTCTGGAGTTTGTATATTCTCCCCGTACTTGTGTGGGTTTCCTCCGGGTACTCCGGTTCCTCCTACAATACAAACTGGTAGGTTAATTGGCTTCCAACAAAATTAACGCTGGTGTGTAATAGTGATGTGCACCGGACATTTTTCGGGTTTTGTGTTTTGGTTTTGGATTCGGTTCCGCGGCCGTGTTTTGGATTCGGACGCGTTTTGGCAAAACCTCCCTGAAATTTTTTTGTCGGATTCGGGTGTGTATTGGATTCGGGTGTTTTTTACAAAAAACCCTCAAAAACAGCTTAAATCATAGAATTTGGGGGTCATTTTGATCCCATAGTATTATTAACCTCAATAACCATAATTTACACTCATTTCAAGTCTATTCTGAACACCTCACAATATTATTTTTAGTCCTAAAATTTGCACCGAGGTCATTGGATGACAAAGCTAAGCAACCCAAGTGGCCGACACAAACACCTGGCCCATCTAGGAGTGGCACTGCAATGTCAGACAGGATGGTCGATTTAAAAAATAGTCCCCAAACAGCACATGATGCAAAGAAAAAAAGAGGTGTACTGTGGTCGCTGGATGGCTAAGCTAAGCGACACAAGTGGCCGACACAAACACCTGGCCCATCTAGGAGTGGCACTGCAGTGTCAGGCAGGATGGCACTTCAAAAAAATAGTCCTCAAACAGCACATGATGCAAAGAAAAATGAAAGAAAAAAGAGGTGCAAGATGGAATTGTCCTTGGGCCCTCCCACCCACCCTTATGTTGTATAAACAGGACATGCACACTTTAACAAACCCATCATTTCAGCGACAGGGTCTGCCACACAACTGTGACTGAAATGACTGGTTGGTTTGGGCCCCCACCAAAAAAAGAAGCAATCAATCTCTCCTTGCACAAACTGGCTCTACAGAGGCAAGATGTCCACCTCCTCCTCATCGTCCGATTCCTCACCCCTTTCACTGTGACGTGCCTACATGGATGCGGTCACTCATATAATCCTCCACCATTCTTTCAATGGTGAGAGAATCATATGCAGTGACAGTAGACGACATGTCAGTAATCATTGGCAGGTCCTTCATTCCGGACCAGATGTCAGCACTCGCTCCAGACTGCCCTGCATCACCGCCAGCGGGTGAGCTCGGAATTCTTAGCCTTTTCCTCGCACCCCCAGTTGCGGGAGAATGTGAAGGAGGAGCTGTTGACGGGTCACGTTCCGCTTGACTTGACAATTTTCTCACCAGCAGGTCTTTGAACCTCTGCAGACTTGTGTCTGCCGGAAAGAGAGATACAATGTAGGTTTTAAATCTAGGATCGAGCACGGTGGCCAAAATGTAGTGCTCTGATTTCAACAGATTGACCACCCGTGAATCCTGGTTAAGCGAATTAAGGGCTCCATCCACAAGTCCCACATGCCAAGCGGAATCGCTCTGTTTTAGCTCCTCCTTCAATGTCTCTAGCTTCTTCTGCAAAAGCCTGATGAGGCGAATGACCTGACTCAGGCTGGCAGTGTCTGAACTGACTTCACGTGTGGCAAGTTCAAAGGATTGCAGAACCTTGCACAACGTTGAAATCATTCTCCACTGCGCTTGAGTCAGGTGCATTCCCCCTCCTTTGCCTATATCGTAGGCAGATGTATAGGCTTGAATGGCCTTTTACTGCTCCTCCATCCTCTGAAGCATATAGAGGGTTGAATTCCACCTCGTTACCACCTCTTGCTTCAGATGATGACAGGGCAGGTTCAGGACTGTTTGCTGGTGCTCCAGTCTTCAGCACGCGGTGGCTGGTTCAGGACTGTTTGCTGGTGCTCCAGTCTTCAGCACGCGGTGGCTGAATGCTGAAACTGGCCCGCAATTCTTCGGGCCACCGACAGCATCTCTTGCACGCCCCTGTCGTTTTTTAAATAATTCTGCACCACCAAATTCAATGTATGTGCAAAACATGGGACGTGCTGGAATTTGCCCAGATGTAATGCACGCACAATATTGCTGGCGTTGTCCGATGTCACAAATCCCCAGGAGAGTCCATTTGGGGTAAGCCATTCTGCGATGATGTTCCTCAGTTTCCGTAAGAGCTTGTCAGCTGTGTGCCTCTTCTGGAAAGCAGTGATGCAAAGCGTAGCCTGCCTAGGAACGAGTTGGCGTTTGCGAGATGCTGCTACTGGTGCCGCCGCTGCTGTTCTTGCTGCGGGAGGCAATACATCTACCCAGTGGGTTGTCACAGTCATATAGTCCTGAGTCTGCCCTCCTCCACTTGTCCACATGTCCGTGGTTAAGTGGACATTGGGTACAACTGCATTTTTTAGGACACTGGTGACTCTTTTTCTGAGGTCTGTGTACATTTTCGGAATCGCCTGCCTAGAGAAATGTAACCTAGATGGTATTTGGTACCGGGGACACAGTACCTCAATCAAGTCTGTAGTTGCCTGTGAATTAACGGTGGATAACGGAAACACGTTTCTCACCGCCCAGGCTGCCAAGGCCTGAGTTATACGCTTTGCAGCAGGATGACTGCTGTGATATTTCATCTTCCTCGCAAAGGACTGTTGGACAGTCAATTGCTTACTGGAAGTAGTACAAGTGGTCTTCCGACTTCCCCTCTGGGATGACGATCGACTCCCAGCAGCAACAACAGCAGCGCCAGCAGCAGTAGGCATTACACTCAAGGATGCATCGGAGGAATCACAGGCAGGAGAGGACTCATCAGACTTGACAGTGACATGGCCTGCAGGACTATTGGCTTTCCTGTGTAAGGAGGAAATTGACACTGAGGGAGTTGGTGGTGTGGTTTGCAGGACCTTGGTTACAAGAGGAAGGGATTTAGTGGTCAGTGGACTGCTTCCGCTGTCATCCAAAGTTTTTGAACTTGTCTCTGACTTATGATGAATGCGCTGCAGGTGACGTATAAGGGAGGATGTTCCGAGGTGGTTAACGTCCTTACCCCTACTTATTACAGCTTGACAAAGGCAACACACGGCTTGACACCTGTTGTCCGCATTTGTGTTAAAATAATTCCACACCGAAGAGGTGATTTTTTTTGTAATATGACCAGGCATGTCAATGGCCATATTCGTCCCACGGACAACAGGTGTCTCCCCGGGTGCCTGATTTAAACAAACCACCTCACCATCAGAATCCTCCTTGTCAATTTCCTCCTCAGCGCCAGCAACACCCATATCCTCATCCTGGTGTACTTCAACAGTGACATCTTCAATTTGTCTATCAGGAACTGGATTGCGGGTGCTCCTTCCAGCACTTGCAGGGGGCGTGCAAATGGTGGAAGGCGCCACCTCTTCCTGTACAGTGTTGGAAAGGTCAGGCATCGCAGCCGACACAATTGGACTCTCCTTGGGGATTTGTGATTTAGAAGAACGCACAGTTCTTTGCTGTGCTTTTGCCAGCTTAAGTCTTTTCATTTTTCTAGCGAGAGGATAAGTGCTTCCATCCTCATGTGAAGCTGAACCACTAGCCATGAACATAGGCCAGGGCCTCAGCCGTTCCTTGCCATTCCGTGTCGTAAATGGCATATTGGCAAGTTTACGCTTCTCCTCAGACGCTTTTAATTTTGATTTTACTGAACTTTGTTTTTTGGATTTTACATGCTCTATACTATGACATTGGGCATCGGCCTTGGCAGACGACGTTGATGGCATTTCATCGTCTCGGCCATGACTAGTGGCAGCAGCTTCAGTACGAGGTGGAAGTGGATCTTGATCTTTCCCTATTTTACCCTCCACATTTTTGTTCTCCTTTATTTAATGTGTGGAATTATATGCCAGTATCAATAGCAATGGCCTACTACTATATATACTGTGCACAACTGAAATGCACCACAGGTATGGATGGATAGTATACTTGACGACACAGAGGTAGGTAGAGCAGTGGCCTACTGTACCGTACTGCAATATATTATTTACTGGTGGTCAGCAAACTGTGCAAAACTGAAATGCACCACAGGTATGGATGGATAGTATACTTGACGACACAGAGGTAGGTAGAGCAGTGGCCTACTGTACCGTACGGCTACATATTATATACTGGTGGTCAGCAAACTGTGCAAAACTGAAATGCACCACAGGTATGGATGGATAGTATACTTGACGACACAGAGGTAGGTAGAGCAGTGGCCTACTGTAGCGTACTGCTATATATTATATACTGGTGGTCAGCAAACTGTGCAAAACTGAAATGCACTACAAGTATGGATGGATAGTATACTTGACGACACAGAGGTAGGTAGAGCAGTGGCCTACTGTACCGTGCTGCTATATATTATATACTGGTGGTCAGCAAACTGTGCAAAACTGAAATGCACCACGGGTATGGATGGATAGTATACTTGACGACACAGAGGTAGGTAGAGCAGTGGCCTACTGTACCGTACTGCTACATATTATATACTGGTGGTCAGCAAACTGTGCAAAACTGAAATGCACCACAGGTATGGATGGATAGTATACTTGACGACACAGAGGTAGGTAGAGCAGTGGCCTTCTGTACCGTACTCCTATATATTATATACTGGTGGTCAGCAAACTTATGCACTGTACTCCTACTATATACTACAATGCAGCATAGATATGGAGCGTTTTTCAGGCAGAGAACGTATAATACTGGTGGTCACTGGTCAGCAAAACTCTGCACTGCACTCCTCCTATATAATACTGCTGGTACCCAGTCCCCACAATAAAGCAGTGTGAGCACAGATATATGCAGCACACTGAGCACAGATATGGAGCGTTTTTCAGGCAGAGAACGTATAATAATGGTGGTCACTGGTCAGCAAAACTCTGCACTGTACTCCTCCTATATAATATACTGGTGGTCCCCAGTCCCCACAATAAAGCAGTGTGAGCACAGATATATGCAGCACACTGAGCACAGATATGGAGCGTTTTTCAGGGAGAGAACGTATAATACTGGTGGTCACTGGTTAGCAAAACTCTGCACTGTACTCCTCCTATAATACTGCTGGTCCCCAGAATAAAGATATTTGCAGCCCCCTGAAACAAAGTGAGAGGACGCCAGCCACGTCCTCTCACTATCATTTCCAATGCACGAGTGAAAAATGGCGGCGATGCGCGGCTCCTTATAAAGAATCCGAATCTCGCGAGAATCCGACAGCGCGATGATGACGTTCGGGCGCGCTCGGGTTAACCGAGCCATACGGGAGAATCCGAGTCTGCCTTGGACCCGTGTAAAATGGGTGAAGTTCGGGGGGGTTCGGATTCCGAGGAACCGAACCCGCTCATCACTAGTGTGTAAGCATGTGTGTGTGCATGTGGTAGGGAATATAGCTTGTGAGCTCCACTTGGGCAGGGACTCATGTGTATGGCCAAATATTCTCTGTGAATTGCTGCGGAATATGTGGGCAATATAAATAACTGGTAATAATACTAGTATTTAGCATAAAGTTTGCCTCAACTGAGGCCAAAGACGCACAAATGGACTCTGCTGCATCCGCGCTAGAATCAGCATAATTGTTTCAGTTTCCACCTATTTTTTTATATACATAGAAACTAAATATCACACGCGCACGCAGGGGGGGGGGGGGGGGTTCCGAGTACCTAGAAACCCCCCCTGTCCGCCGAACCATCGGCGCTGGCGGACAATTTTTTTTTTTTTATAGAGGGAGAGGCTCCTCTTCGGCTCCTCACACTGTCCGTATGACAGTGAGAAGCTAGCTGCTGGCTGCCTGTAGGTGGAGCTGCAACGAAGCGAGCAGCTCCTCTCAGGCACTGGCTATACACGGGGCTTGTTTGAAACAGTCGGGTGAGGCCAGGGTAGATGCTAGAATCAAGTGGGCTAAGGGACCTTTTGCGTCTGGGGGAGGAGTTATGACTATAAGGGGGAGGAGCTACGCCAGCGGGATAGTTCCTCTACTATCCACGCCACCAACTATTACCTTTAGTAATCAGGTGGCGAGCGAAGCGAGCCACCGAGCCCTAAGCTTGGCGAGCGAAGCGAGCCCGCGAGGGTACTTTTCGGGTACCCTGTTCGCCCGTAGCTCCTCCCCTGGTGACGTGACTCCTCCCCTAGATACGTCAGAAGGTCCCTTCTCCCACTCCGAAATAGAATCAACCGTGAGGCCAGGGCGGTGTTCAGCACTAACAGTGATTCTGCAGCAGCCAGGTATGTCTCTTACATACTGCACAGTATGTCAGGAGGTAATGGAGGGGCACTCTAAAATGAATTGCTGCTGTAATTAGTACAGCATGAACCTCACCTGGCCAGCACTGTTTGTGTGACTAACATGTATATAGGTGCAGGGATGAGGGACTGTGTTTCCTGTTAATAGGTGTTTGTATGCTGTGTGCATGTATATTATGTGCGTATGTATGTATGTATGTATGTATGTATGTATGTATGTATGTATGTGTGCTGGTTGCATGTATACTATGTGTTTATGCATGTATGTATGTGTGTGGGTATACTGTGTATATATGCTGTGTGCATGTATACTGTGTGTGTACTGTGTATGTATGCAGTTTGCATGTATGTATACTGTATGTGTATGCATGTATGTATGTATGTATGCATGTATGTATGCATGCTGTTTGCATGTATGCGGTTTGTGTGAATGTATGCTGTTTGTTTGTATGTATGTATGCTGTTTGTTTGTATGTATGTATGTATGTATGTATGTATGTATGTATGTATGCTGTGTGCATGTATGCTATGTATGTATGTATGTATCATATATACTCGATTATAAGCCGACTTTTTCAGCACGTTTTTTTGTGCTGAAAAAGCCACCTCGGCTTATAATCGAGTCAGCGTTAGGAGGGACACGGAGAGTACAGCGCGCGGCTCTCCTGTGTCCCTCCTGCATCTCCGGCGGTGTGTGTGTTAAAGGAAGTGCACGAACCGGCACTTCCTTTAACACACGCCGCTGCCGCCGGAGACGCAGGAGGGACACAGGAGAGCCGCGCACTGCGCTCTCCGTGTCCCTCCTTCAGAAGACAGCGCGGGAGCGACGGAGGGTAAGTATCTAGCACTGTGAGGCACATCTGGCACTGTGGGGCATATCAGGCACATCTGGCACTGTGGGGCATATCTGGCACTGTGGGGCATATCTGGCACATCTAGCACTGTGGGGCATATCTGGCACTGTGGGGCATATCTAGCACTGTGGGGCATATCTGGCACATCTGGCACTGTGGGGCATATCTGGCACTGTGGGGCATATCTGACACTGTGGGGCATATTAGAGATGAGCGGGTTCGGTTTCTCTGAATCCGAACCCGCCAGAACTTCATGTTTTTTTTCACGGGTCCGAGCGACTCGGATCTTCCCGCCTTGCTCGGTTAACCCGAGCGCGCCCGAACGTCATCATGACGCTGTCGGATTCTCGCGAGGCTCGGATTCTATCGCGAGACTCGGATTCTATATAAGGAGCCCGCGTCGCCGCCATTTTCACACGTGCATTGAGATTGATAGGGAGAGGACGTGGCTGGCGTCCTCTCCGTTTAGAATTAGAATAGATTAGAGAGACACTTGATTTACTAATTTTGGGGAGCATTAGGAGTACTCAGTAGTGTACAGTGCAGAGTTTTGCTGATAGTGACCAGTGACCACCACTTTTATTTATAATCCGTTCTCTGCCTGAAAAAAGCGATACACAGCACACAGTGACTCAGTCACATACCATATCTGTGTGCACTGCTCAGGCTCAGGCCAGTGTGCTGCATCATCTATTATCTATATATAATATTATATATATCTGTCTGACTGCTCAGCTCACACAGCTTATAATTGTGGGGGAGACTGGGGAGCACTACTGCAGTGCCAGTTATAGGTTATAGCAGGAGCCAGGAGTACATAATATATTATATAGTGAGTGACCACCAGACACACAGTGCAGTTTATTTAATATATCCGTTCTCTGCCTGAAAAAAGCGATACACACAGTGACTCAGTCAGTCACATACCATATCTGTGTGCACTGCTCAGGCTCAGGCCAGTGTGCTGCATCATCTATATATATATTATATATCTGTCTGACTGCTCAGCTCACACAGCTTATAATTGTGGGGGAGACTGGGGAGCACTACTGCAGTGCCAGTTATAGGTTATAGCAGGAGCCAGGAGTACATAATATTATATTAAAATTAAACAGTGCACACTTTTGCTGCAGGAGTGCCACTGCCAGTGTGACTAGTGACCAGTGACCTGACCACCAGTATATAATATTAGTAGTATACTATCTCTTTATCAACCAGTCTATATTAGCAGCAGACACAGTACAGTGCGGTAGTTCACGGCTGTGGCTACCTCTGTGTCGGCACTCGGCAGCCCGTCCATAATTGTATATACCACCTAACCGTGGTTTTTTTTTCTTTCTTTATACATACATACTAGTTACGAGTATACTATCTCTTTATCAACCAGTCTATATATTAGCAGCAGACACAGTACAGTGCGGTAGTTCACGGCTGTGGCTACCTCTGTGTCGGCACTCGGCAGCCCGTCCATAATTGTATATACCAGTGACCTAACCGTGGTTTTTTTTTCTTTCTTTATACATACATACTAGTTACGAGTATACTATCTCTTTATCAACCAGTCTATATATTAGCAGCAGACACAGTACAGTGCGGTAGTTCACGGCTGTGGCTACCTCTGTGTCGGCACTCGGCAGCCCGTCCATAATTGTATATACCACCTAACCGTGGTTTTTTTTTCTTTCTTTATACATACATACTAGTTACGAGTATACTATCTCTTTATCAACCAGTCTATATATTAGCAGCAGACACAGTACAGTGCGGTAGTTCACGGCTGTGGCTACCTCTGTGTCGGCACTCGGCAGCCCGTCCATAATTGTATATACCACCTAACCGTGGTTTTTTTTTCTTTCTTTATACATACATACTAGTTACGAGTATACTATCTCTTTATCAACCAGTCTATATATTAGCAGCAGACACAGTACAGTGCGGTAGTTCACGGCTGTGGCTACCTCTGTGTCGGCACTCGGCAGCCCGTCCATAATTGTATATACCACCTAACCGTGGTTTTTTTTTCTTTCTTTATACATACATACTAGTTACGAGTATACTATCTCTTTATCAACCAGTCTATATATTAGCAGCAGACACAGTACAGTGCGGTAGTTCACGGCTGTGGCTACCTCTGTGTCGGCACTCGGCAGCCCGTCCATAATTGTATATACCACCTAACCGTGGTTTTTTTTTCTTTCTTTATACATACATACTAGTTACGAGTATACTATCTCTTTATCAACCAGTCTATATATTAGCAGCAGACACAGTACAGTGCGGTAGTTCACGGCTGTGGCTACCTCTGTGTCGGCACTCGGCAGCCCGTCCATAATTGTATATACCACCTAACCGTGGTTTTTTTTTTCTTTCTTTATACATACATACTAGTTACGAGTATACTATCTCTTTATCAACCAGTCTATATATTAGCAGCAGACACAGTACAGTGCGGTAGTTCACGGCTGTGGCTACCTCTGTGTCGGCACTCGGCAGCCCGTCCATAATTGTATACTAGTATCCAATCCATCCATCTCCATTGTTTACCTGAGGTGCCTTTTAGTTGTGCCTATTAAAATATGGAGAACAAAAATGTTGAGGTTCCAAAATTAGGGAAAGATCAAGATCCACTTCCACCTCGTGCTGAAGCTGCTGCCACTAGTCATGGCCGAGACGATGAAATGCCAGCAACGTCGTCTGCCAAGGCCGATGCCCAATGTCATAGTACAGAGCATGTCAAATCCAAAACACCAAATATCAGTAAAAAGCCTCTTTTTTTCTTTGCGTCATGTGCTGTTTGGGGAGGGTTTTTTGGAAGGGACATCCTGCGTGACACTGCAGTGCCACTCCTAGATGGGCCCGGTGTTTGTGTCGGCCACTAGGGTCGCTAATCTTACTCACACAGCTACCTCATTGCGCCTCTTTTTTTCTTTGCGTCATGTGCTGTTTGGGGAGGGTTTTTTGGAAGGGACATCCTGCGTGACACTGCAGTGCCACTCCTAGATGGGCCCGGTGTTTGTGTCGGCCACTAGGGTCGCTTATCTTACTCACACAGCGACCTCGGTGCAAATTTTAGGACTAAAAATAATATTGTGAGGTGTGAGGTATTCAGAATAGACTGAAAATGAGTGTAAATTATGGTTTTTGAGGTTAATAATACTTTGGGATCAAAATGACCCCCAAATTCTATGATTTAAGCTGTTTTTTAGTATTTTTTGAAAAAAACACCCGAATCCAAAACACACCCGAATCCGACAAAAAAAATTCGGTGAGGTTTTGCCAAAACGCGGTCGAACCCAAAACACGGCCGCGGAACCGAACCCAAAACCAAAACACAAAACCCGAAAAATTTCAGGCGCTCATCTCTAGGGCATATCTGGCACATCTAGCACTGTGGGGCATATCTGGCACTGTGGGGCATATCTAGCACTGTGGGGCATATCTGGCACTGTGGGGCATATCTGGCACTGTGGGGCATTTCTGGCACTGTGGGGCATATCTGGCACATCTGACACTGTGGGGCATATCTGGCACTGTGGGGGCATATCTGGCAGTATGAGTGCATATCTGGCAATGAGGGCTGTGTACGGCTAGAGCTGCATTTCCCACCCTAGGCTTATACTCGAGTCAATAAGTTTTCCCAGGTTTTTGGGGTAAAATTAGGTGCCTCGGCTTATATTCGGGTCGACTTATACTCGAGTATATACGGTATGCTGTTTGCATGTATGTATGCTTTGTCTGCATGCATGTATGCTACTGTACAGTGTGTGTGTGTGTGTGTGTGTGTGTGTGTGTGTGTGTTATATGTCTATGTACTGTGTGTGTGTGTATGTATATATAATATATATATATATATATATATATATATATACACACACTGCTTGTGCAGTGTGCTGTAAGTGATGGTATATTATATATATATATATATATATATGTATGTATATATACACATACACACACACGAACACATGTATGGAAACCCCCCCATGAAAATCCTGCGTTTGCCACTGAATATGCAGAGTAAAACTTGAGTACTGTTTGTGTGATTTATTTCTTTGACTTGCCTTATTTATCTTTTTCTTACTTAAGCTGCTTTAATTAGCAGGTACAATTTATAGATTTTATAGCTGTTCAGGAAACATTCATATGTTCTTAATAACCAAACAGCCTTTTAACACCTTCCTGTTTTCTTCATAATGTACAATTTTTAGTTTTCACTCTTTCTGGTTTTCTCTCTTTCCGGGTGTCCGGATCCTATGGCCAGCCTGAGTAAGCTTTAGCTTATGAAGACCAACTGCAGTCCGCTAACATCACGAGTTGCGACAGTTGGTTGCGATCTGGATCCAAGGCTGCGTTCACAGGCGCAGCACTCGGCTCTCGTAAGATGCATGCAGGAGGCGCCTATCTCTTACAGCTGTAAAATAATAGTTATCATCTTATTGGTTGCTATGAGCAAGAACTCCACTTGTCCTATTTAGAAGACCTCTCCCCCTATATGTGTCTTTATCTACTCCTAGCGGTCTCCATAATTTCACATAATGCACAGTCCTAGTCTGACTACACACATCAAAAGAGCCAAGAGTTGGGCAGTAGAGGAGCATTTAAAGTTCTGGATCTTCTCCAATCTGGCCCCTAGACATTGGGGACCTAGACATTGGAGTCCCCTCTGTAGTTATTATCTCCTGGTCACCACATCAATCAAAATATAAAGTCCAGGTGATGGAGGAAGCTCTTCCCCCAACCCAGCTTCAATAAACTTTAACTTCAGTTTATCGTCTGTAATAAAAAAGTTTTTCCCGTTTTTCTGGTAACTTGGGCGATGATTATATCTGTGTTCATATGAATTCAATAAACAAGCCACCCCCTCCACCATGGTATTAATGGCTTTCAGCAGATCATGCATTACAGTATGTGCTAAAGAACTACTGAAAATAGAATGAACTACAGTAGATCCGTGGAGACCCATAAATAATAGTAAATTATTTGTTAACCTTATCTGCTGTAAATAAAAAGGAGGTTAAGGACATTTGATTGAATGTATGCTGTGAATCTGAGCTCAGTTCTTTAGCAACTGTCACATCAACAAAATATTAGAAAAGGTTAACTCTCAGGGGGCTGAGCTCGTCTAATGTCTAAACAGAGAGTGGCCTTTCCAAACCGCTCCATTTGCCAAATAAATAAACCTTGTTTCTGACAAGGCCCAAAGATGTGGTGTAAATAAAGAAATGTTTAATTTATGTTTTGCATTGTCATGAACGGTATTCTCACATGTAATACGTTTTTACATCCAGGAACAATAGTTTTACCTATAACGCTCGCTTTTCCCATAAAGCAAAACATGCATTCCAGTACTTTGATACCACCAGGACTTCAGCGAGGGTAGTGAAAGGTTTTCATGGCAGAGATACTGTCAGTGATAACAGGACAACTAACTAGACAAGTTGTAACAAAAACCACCTGAGATATAAGTCCACAGTAACGTAATATCCAAAATATAGGGGGTCATTCCGAGGTGATCGTAGCTGTGCTAAATTTAGCACAGCTACGATCATTCACACTGACATACGGGGGGGACGCCCAGCACAGGGCTAGTCCGCCCCGCATGTCAGTGCCGCCGCCCCACCCCGCAGAAGTGCAAAGGCATCGCACAGCGGTGATGCCTTTGCACTTCAAGAGTAGCTCCCGACCAGCGCAGCTTTAGCGTGCTGGCCGGGAGCTACTCTTCGCTCTCCGGCCCGCAGTGGCTGCGTGTGACGTCACGCAGCTGCTGCGGGCCACTCCCCGCATGGTCCAGCCACACCTGCGTTGGCCGGACCACGCCCACGAAATGGTGGGCAAATGCTGCCGTTTTGCCACCTCCCACCCATCGCCCGCCTCTGCCTGTCAATCAGGCAGAGGCGATCGTAGCACAGCGCCGGCACACTGCGGTGCCGGCGCATGCGCAGTTCTGACCCGATTGCTATGCTGCGAAAAACTGCAGCATGCGATCGGGTCAGAATGACCCCCATAATACCTAGTAATATGCACTGAACACCAGGGAAGGTTTTATCAAAGCTTGGGGAGACATTAATTGAAGAGATATAAAGGACCCCAGTTAAGAATGAGACATGACCCCTTTAGCAATCTCCTTTCAGTATTCAACAAACAGCAGTAAACAAAGATTACCACTGTTTTGTCACTAAGTAACCTATTCAACATTACATAATTATCCAGAGTGGTAATTATGTTTTAAAATCACAGTGAGTTTAAAAAGCATTTCGGAGACAGCTTTTTAGTTTTTTCCCCCAAAATTCACCTCCACATCCCGACTGTTTTTAAACCAACCACCTTCCCCCTGCCACCAGCATCTTCTCCCAAATCCACACCCTTCCCCCCCGGCCATCACCCATATTTGGAGCTGGATAAGTGGCACAATTTCCACATCCCCATACTAAAGTATGGGGACTTTAAAAATGGGATCCGGTCTCTAGGTCAACAAGACTTAGGTCGACAATATCTAGGTCGACCACTCTTGGTCGACAATAAGTAGGTCGACATGGTTTCTAGGTCAACTTGACAAAAGGTCTACATGCGATTTTTCAAAATTGTTTCCCATTTTTTGACCTTTTCATACTTTACGTTCCACGTGGACTACAACTGGGAACGGTAACCTGTGCCGAGCGCAGAGGTAGCGGATTGAGGCACCTTGCCGTCACTCGCCATGCAAGGGGACACGGTGCACTAATTGGGGTTCCCGGTCACTCTACGAAGAAAACGACACCAAAAAAACAAAAATCCATCATGTCGACCTTTTTTCATGTCGACCTAGTACATGTCGACCTAGAAACCCTGTCGACCTACTTACTGTTGACCAATAGTGGTCGACCTAGACACTGTCGACCTATCTCTAGTCTATCTAACATACCACACCCGTAAAAATTATCCAGGAGACTTGTATCCAGGAGTTATAAGTCATGCGCATGACCATACTGGCTGTTGCACATGTGCATGACTCTGCAGCCCATCACTGGCAGCGGTAGGTGTCCAGCAACAGCAAGGAAGATGCTACCAAGGCAGGGAATGTTGCTAGACCTTGCCAGAGAGGTAAGTAATGTTAAATACCATATTTGTTAGTGCCATATTTATTAGTATCACTGTAATACTTAACAAAATATGCCTCTGGTATTGAGGCTCGTTGTTCAACCAACCAGCTTCTAACTGTTATTTTTCAAACATGGGCTCAGATTTATCAAGCCTTGGAGAGTGATAAATTGCACAGTGATAAAGTACCAAACAATCAGCTCCCAACTGTCATTTTTCAAACATGGCATGTGACATGGAAGGAGCTGATCAGCTGCTGGCTGGTTAGGAGCTGATTGGTTGGTACGTTATCACTGTGCTATTTATCACTCTCCAAGGCTTGATAAATCTGAGCCCATGTTTGAAAAATAACAGTTAGAAGCTGGTTGGTTGAACAACGAGCCTCAATACCAGAGGCATATTTTGTTAAGTATTAAACTGTAAAATGACAGTTAGAATCAGATTTGTTGGCACTTAGGGGTAGATGTATTAATATACAGATGGGTCCACCTTTAACTTGACTTCTTTGCTGTGCCTAGGCACACCATGGTTTATTAACATCTATTGTTCTCAGCTGCAATACAATACAGAGAACAATACATCATTGGATTAAGTCATTACAGCAGGGGATTAAGTCTGATTGACCTGGCTCAATTAATCTTATTAAAAGCCAAGATAAACGTGGACCCATCTGTACATGCTGCGGCCATTATTTGTAAGGAACCGCTTCACCTACAGATCGAGGTGAAGCGAGTCCACGTAACGGCAGCATATTTGAATGCAGCTGGTAAAATACAGTTGAGGAGCATAAGCCTGATACTAATAGGATTTATGGGGGTCATTCCGAGTTGTTCGCTCAGTAAAAATCTTCGCATCGCAGCGATTTTCCGCTTAATGCGCATGCGCAATGTCCGCACTGCGACTGCGCCAAGTAAATTTGCTATGCAGTTAGGATTTTTACTCACGGCTTTTTCATCGTTCTGGCGATCGTAATGTGATTGACAGGAAATGGGTGTTACTGGGCGGAAACAGGCCGTTTTATGGGCGTGTGGGGAAAAAACGCTACCGTTTCCGGAAAAAACGCAGGAGTGGCCGGAGAAACGGAGGAGTGTCTGGCCGAACGCTGGGTGTGTTTGTGACGTCAAACCAGGAACGACAAGCACTGAACTGATCGCAGATGCCGAGTAAGTCTGAAGCTACTCAGAAACTGCTACGAGGTGTGTAATCGCAATATTGCGAATACATCGTTCGCAATTTTAAGATGCTAAGATTCACTCCCAGTAGGCGGCGGCTTAGCATGAGCAAATCTGCTAAAATCCGCTTGCGAGCGAACAACTCGGAATGACCCCCTATGTGTGCGTGTGTAGCAGAAGCTGCTTTTGTATACTTTAGCTAGATTGCCTAGATGTACTTGTATTTTTTTAACTATACTTTAAAACAAGTTTAAGGAATGGTACAAAAATTGTTATTGCTGATTTGTGAGTGGAGATCAATAGACAGAGTTCTTAGGTGTAAAGCTTAGCTCAGCCATTCATTCAAATCAAATTATCCATTATACAAATGGAAAGAAAATAGAATCCAAAAATGTGTATGCTTTGATTACAAGGTAATGTCAGTTGCACAATACCCTACAAGAGTAATAATCAAAGTCACAGACACCCACAATTATAAAGAAATCAGATTGAAAGAGTGTTCTTGTCCCATGCCAGGGCACTGTATTACTAGTTGAAAATATAATTAGATTTTTTTTTATCATTGAGTTAGAACAAATAGACTTCTAGATGGATAATTTACTATATGACTTCAAGTACTTTTTTTTATCAGATTGTATTTCCGAGATAAAATGTGACTTCCCTAAATCAGGTGGGAAAATACATTTCAATTTGAAAGTATTAGTTTACAGCACTGTTCCATAATTGCTTGCTGTTTGCTAATTCTACTATTTCCAAAAGCATTTTCCAAATTATCTACCACCCCTTTATCATAATGGAATGGAGTCCACTCGTGATACTGTGCCACAACGATGGAGGTCTGGATGTACACAGCTTGCAACAGTGGGGTATAATGTAGCAACTCTAGCTTCCATGACGCTGTAACATTGCTTGTTTTTATTTCACTGTTAAGGGACTTGTTTAATTTTCACTGATTCTTTGCACGTTTCAATGTCTTTAGCTAATGTCAGTACTATTTAAAATTCACATGAAATTGCTACCAAAGCTTTTCACAGTAATGTATTTTCTTAGGATGGTGCCACATAAGCAGAGTAAGCACTATGGGGTTGATTCTGATTAAAACAAATATGTTTGCACCTTGAAAAAACCATGGTGCACAACAGATGGTAGAGATATTACATGTGCAGAGAGATTTAGATTTTAGAAGGGCGTGTCCAAACTCAAATTGCAGTGTACAATAAAGCTGTCCAGAATTTGTGGGCTGTGCTACCATCAGGAGGGGACTACTGGGACAACAGTTAAGGGTCCTGACAGAGAGAGAGGCCCACCCCTTTGATACATGTAAGGAATAAAGGGTATAGACAGAAGAAAGCAGTCTGGAGCTTGACAGGGTGATGAAGTTAATATAAGAGCGGCCTGAGCCGAGGTGTATTAACCGATGAAGAGGCCCAAATGGGCCTGTATGCAGCCTCCATCTGGGCCCCCTCCTCTCTAGCCAGCAATTCTAAGCAGTAGGACGCTACAGCACAGTAGAGTCTACTGTGCATGCACAGGTCTCCAGAAAATGGTGCGGTGGCCATTTTCTCAGAGATTTCCCTACTACATACAGTATGCTCAAAATGGTGAAAAAATGACCATTATACCATTCTCCCTGTGATTTTGCAGAGATGCTCACAAGGGAGAGCTAAGTATTGTAGATAGACACTCTGCTGTCTCTTGCTTGCAGTCCTACATTCCCGGAGGGTGAGTGTTCTGAGCTGACTTGAACACAGTCCTGGAGAGGATGATTTGTTTGGAGCTGGGCTGGTATGTGTGCTGTTTGCAGGTTTTTACTCTCTTTCTCCTTGAGTCCACTCCCCATGGCCCTGCTGTCTGGCTCTGCTTTGCACATCAGGCACCTCATAGCAGACCTGGTTCTGCACTTGGCTACGTTCCACTTCATCATCCTTCCCACCTTCCCTTCTTCTGCCTATTCAGCCAGCAACCTTATCTACTCTCCAGCTGTAATAGACCTCCCACATTCTTCTAGAAATCTTCCTTCATCCTCCTTACTTTAGTTCTCCTTCTTCAGGCACTCCCCTCCTGTAAATATTACATTCTTTCTCTGGTCGTCTTCTTCTTATATTTCTTCTTCTCCTTCTTCTTCTTCTTTTGCTTCTTCTTCTTACTGTACAAATAAACTGATTTTTTTAAATAAACAATTCTAACATTGGTGTAAACTAGAAAGTGACAACTCATGAATATATACTGTAAATGATAAATATGATAAATAAATATGGTAAATATGTATTTTACATGTATTCATGGGGAATGCTCATACATATAATCACATCACAATTTTGTGATCTTAAAGCAGGGGTAGGGAACCTCCGGCCCGCGGGCCGTATAAGGCCTGCGAAGCCGTTTGCTCCAGCCCACCCGCTTCTGTCAGTGAGACACGCCGCCGCTCAGTCTGGCGGCAGCGTGTCTCAGCTGGCAGGACAGGGAGGAGAGCGCGGCTAAGTCGGGTGGTGGCGGCGGCATGTAGAACTTCAAACCAGCCGCCGGTTCGTGAGCCAATCAGAGCTCGCGGACCGGCAGCCAATCAGGAGCCCCGGCTGCCGGTCTGCGAGCTCTGATTGGCTCTCGAACCAGCGGCTGGTTTGAAGTCCTACACGCCGCCGGCCGACATAGCCGCGCTCTCCTCCCTGTCCTGACACACGAAAAACACAGCCGAATGGAGCCGCAAGCAGCAGCAGCGGTAAGTAGCATGGGGAGGGGGGCATTTGTATACCTGGCACTGTGGGGGGCATCTGTATACCTGGCACTGTGGGGGGCATCTGTATACCTGGCACTGTGGGGGCATCTGTATACCTGGCACTGTGGGGGGCATTTGTATACCTGGCACTGTGGGTCATCTGTATACCTGGCGCTGTGGGGGGAATTTGTATACCTGGCACTGTTGGGGGCATTTGTATACCTGGCACTGTGGGGGGGGGGCATTTGTATACCTGGCACGGCGAGGGGCATTTGTATACCTGGCATGGTGAGGGGCATTTGTATATCTGGCACTGTGAGGGGCATTTGTATACCTGGCACTATGGGGGCATTTGTATACTTGGCACTGTGCACGGCGTGCACACACAGTACCTCTAAGGGGCAGACCTACTGGGGGGGAAGGTAATTTTTTAAGTTGAGAAATTTTTGTATGGCCCCCAAAGGATTTTATAAATATCCAAATGGCCCTCGGTAGAAAAAAGGTTCCCCACCCCTGTCTTAAAGGGTCACAATGCCTTCTCCTGCCATGTAATTCACTGTTGATTCTGGCTTACTGTAACTTTCCCTTAGGGGGGTGGCTGCCTATTTTGTCAAACTTTGTCCCAATTCAATAAAAAACTAGAGAGCCCACCTTCCAGGGTTACTGGTGTCTTGGGGATCAGGGTTCAGGAGCCAGAGCAATCCACAAATGAAAATATAAAACTGCATCCCAGGCATGTGGAGCTGGAGTAGGAATCGGCTTCTGGAAGGCTGATATCTCCAGTACTGGGCATGATAGAGACAAGCTGCCAATATCACAGCTTTTTGGAAGATACGCTCAAAAAATTTTTAAGTAAGACATAACCTTAGATATCTGCAATAACAGGCTTGGATGGGGACTGCTGCTTTGAAGTCGGTTATCTCCGGTTCCTCAAGGACGATTTTCAAAAATCTGGTACCCCTGGAAAGAGGGGACCCTCATCTATCAGCCTGGGGCCCTAAGAATCATTGGACCCTTGGGCAGCTGAACATTAAGCCCAATGGAAAACATAGCCCTTGTCTGTGCCTCAGCAGGAAGAGGACAGTAATAAGATGCCAATGCCCTGAACACCATAAAAGTTTATATTATAGCTGAGTGTGATAATTGTAAGGACTGAATAGATGGCAAGGACTGAGAAGGATGGGTGTAGGGACTAATCTTTGTACTACATAGCTACTCAGATCTAAAGACCATATGTGCCTTCCGGTGGACACACAAATCTGTGAATTAGTACTGGAGCTCTACTATTGTATGAGTGACATTAGTCTCACTTCATGATAGAGCTGAATCTACAGCTGACAACAGGATGTTATGGCAGGGATGTAGACGGATCCCAGCAGTCAGAACACTGACAGCCAGAATACCAACAGCGGAATCCAAATGGTAAGTACTGGGGTTAGGGTTAGGCACTAAAGAGAAGTTTAGGGTTAGGCTGTGTATGGGGTGGGGTTAGGGTTAGCTAGGTTTAGGCTGCAGGAGCAGACGCAGGGCCGGTGCTAGGGTGTTCGGCGCCCCCCTGCAAACTACAAATTTGCGCCCTCCCATACTTTACAAAGGGACAGCGCGCGCCTTTGGTGCACACCGAAAAAAGGAGTTTGGTCTTACACGGAAGGGGCACAGCCACACATTAGTACCCCCATTTCAAATTACAGTAGCACAATCTTATTCACATAACACTGCACGTAGTAGTGCTTCTTTTACACAAAATCCCCCCTGTAGTAGTGCCGCTTACACAAAATCCCACCCTGTAGTAATGGTGCTTACGCAAAATGCCCCCTTAGTAGTGCCGCATACACAAAATCCCCCATGTAGTAGTGCCACTTACACAAAATTCCGCCTGTGGTAGTGCCGCTTACACAAAATTCCACCTGTGGTAGTGCCACCCTTTTCGAGTCTTCCTTCCTGGCCTGCACAGTGCACACTCTGGCTCTGCACTATACAGTCAGGGATGGAGAAAGGAAGCTGAAAGCTGCCGGCACTGCTGCCTGTCACAGTGTGACAGGTGCAGCAGTTGGCAGCAGCAGGCAGTGGCAGATCTTTACTTTTAGGGGCGCCGGTTTAAGAATCTTGACTCTTCCCCTCTACTCATAGCTCTCCTCCCAATTAGTTCTGCCTTCCCGTTTTCAACAAATATAAAAAAAAAAAAAAAAGTATTAAAAAAAAAAAATCTATATTTTTCAATATTATTACCAGATGTGCAGCACTGGCACAATCCCTCTGGGTACCTTAGGAGTCACTGCTACTCCTTGGCTCCTCAGACTGACAGTGTGGTGTTAATGTGACATCATAGCCAAGGATCGCACTCACAAAATGT
This sequence comes from Pseudophryne corroboree, assembly GCF_028390025.1. NCBI lineage: Eukaryota > Metazoa > Chordata > Amphibia > Anura > Myobatrachidae > Pseudophryne > Pseudophryne corroboree. Next base: position 784,949,017 of record NC_086449.1, on the reverse strand, counting down.
AACACGGACATGGCAGACCAGCTGCTGGCTGCTTCTCCTTCATGATGGTGTCCGATGCTCCGATCAGAGGCAAAAAAAGACACTGGTTGAAATGATGGCACTCATGCAGTACCCCAGGCACCCCTAAACATTAAGTGCTGGATGCCGGCCAATTTGGACGTTTTTTAAAGGGGAAATAATTTACAAGGCAAAACCATGCCTTTGTAAATGACTGCCCCTTCAAAAAAAGTCTAAGTTCGGCTGGCATCACGCACGACTGGCAAACTTGGACTCAATTACATTGCGCCCCATATATCACAGTAGTATCATAAACCTCTAGGCCATATACACACACTGTAGCCGGACACACATGGGTTAAGTTTTTCATGGGAAGTGATTTTGATTTGGTTTCTGAGTAAATTAGGGGGTGTTTCTTTGTACTTTTATCATTTTTTTTAAGCTGGGGCTCTCTCTTTTCATATGGATGTTGGACAGAGTACTGTCTTATTAGTGAGCATATCAGTGTTGTTATCTGTCATGTTCTTTCTGTATTTTACTTTATTATTCTCCTTTCCTCTACAGCCATCTCTCTTCTGCACTTTGCCTACCCTGTCCTGTTTTTTTCTCAATCCCCTTTATTTTCTTTCTTTAATCAATGGAAAGACCCCATATGGTTGCCTTATCCACATGTTACCTGTCAGGTGGTGGGGTGTCCTCCAATGATCAGACTGCAGGGATCTCTGGTCAGGCTGGGGCTGTCATCCGTCGCAGGTGCTCGTCGGAGCAGGCTGTCTTGTGTTCCCTTGGCCGTTACACGTTTTCTGGGGCCTCTGCTCGGGTCGCGGGGGTTTCAGGGCCTTTTCTTCATGCTGTGGGCGGCCATGTGCGTCCCCGGGATCGGCCTGTGATCAGGGGCCTGTCTGGTTTCCCTATCAGGCGTCAGGTCCTGGCCGCTGGGGCAGGCAGGGTCACGTGAGTGCGCTTACCGAGCAGTTGCTAGGCACCAGCAACGGAGGCAGCCACACGTCTTAGGATCTCCTGGAGCAGCCATGCATCTGAGATCACATGGCTGCGGGTCCCGGACATGTGCCGGTGGGTCGGGCAGCCCCATTAGTGAGGCGGTCAGGCGGATAAGGTGGAAGTAGCGCCGGGGAGCAGCAACATTGGAGTGCTGTACAACAATGCTAGGTCGTATAGGCAGGCTAGGCACCATTATGTGAGGAGAGGAGACACTGCCAGCAGGGGGGACAGGCGGCGCATCAGCAGGGATTCAGGACAGCTAGAGCGCCTCTCCTTCCTGGCGCCTACCTGCACTGCATCCCTTTGCTGAGCGGGTAGCGCCGGGCCTGAGCAGACGGTTATGGTGAAAACACCGGGATCCGTCGGAATTTTGACGGTCAGGATGCTGGTGTTGGCATTCTGAACACAAGGATTTAGAAAGCATCATGTGATGGCATACTAGGCCTGTATTGCACAATTAACATGTCCATTGCTTTTTGTTGCTTGTGTTTCGATCATTTAAAAAAAAATTCTTAATCAGACATGTTGAACTATCATGTTTTTTTGTCTATGGAATATTGTACAAAACAAAATCACATTTATAATAGAGTGGACCTGTTTGGGATTATAATACTAAGTGGGGTATTCAGTTAGTGCTGTTTTGCACTTTTTGAATTTTTTTTGGGTGAATGGGGATTCGCCCTATGCAATAGCAGGGCTGTTTTATCGCCTAGGTGAAACATTTATCAGGAGCGAAAAACACATGGATCGTCAAATTCACATGTTTTCGCACCTGTGCCGGCAAAAACGCGGGCCATTTTTGCAGATTTTTGAGGCATTTTTCGCCAATGCCTTTTCACTAAAAAAAAAAGAAGTGAAAAGGCACTGGCAAAAATGCCTTAAAAACAGGTGAAACGCAGATGGGTTAATTTGATAGCTCCGAAAATGCCGGCGCTAATTGAATACCCCCCTAAGAAGTTATTGGTGATTACATTTTATGATAATATCTGGGATTTCTTTACATTAAATCAGCTGTGGAAAGGAAATGGAAAATTATTTTTTTGACCATACGGAACCCAGTGAAGCTGAAACATTTCAAAAATGGAACTAGTCTGGTCATGCATTTGTGAAAAGCATCCATTCATTAATTAATGGTTAGTGTTTAATCCTTTATAGCTTTTAGGTAAATTTTGCATGAAACCTGTTACTTTGATTTCACCTACCTTGTTTAATTGTCACCCACACTCAATATTTGGCTTTACCAAACATTCTGTAAGACTAATTAGTGATGCTTTCCTCCTTGAGAAACTCTCAAGAGCATTCTGTACAGGGTTGTCCTTTAAAATTTGCATGATTTTGACATCTCATTTAATTAAAAGCCAAACAAAGAGCGTGCATTTATATGGAAATTTGAGATCCTTGTTTGGCAAAATTTGGCTTCTCGCTGACACCGCTGTTTTACTTTGATAAGAACTCTGCATGTTTTTAGACAGTGAAGACAGTAAAATGACTGCTCATTATATTATTGTCTTTGAATTGCTCTGTTGAATTACAGAATCCTATAATGATTTGTTTAAGTTTGAAACAAAAACTGGAAGAACTTTTCCCATTGAATCATATCTTAATTTTCTGCGTACAGAATGCACAATATTCCTACTTGCATTACTAAGGGCATATGAGTTTAGGGATTTGTACAGTAATCACACTATTCTCTAAATTCAAATTCTACTACATGTAAATTAAACTGTTATATAATATCTACAGTCTTGGAGAACATAATATTGTACATCTAGAGCATGATATAATAATTAAGTGTTGTAACTACATAAAAGTGACAAAAATGATTAGAGAAATGTAGACAAGCCATCTCAAAAGTGGAGAAGTGGAGAGGTTACCCATAGCAACCAATTAACTTTGAGGCAGCATTTATCAAGTACATTCTATAAAATGACCGGTAGAAGCTGGTTGGAAGTTATGGGAACTTTTCCACTGGTTCACTAGTCCCCAGTCTTTTGTAGGTTTTGAAGGTACATATCACCCTTTATAATCTAATACCCCTTTTACATCGACATGAAAATCTCGGGATTTTGAACATGAACACGCATTAACTCGAGATTTTTGTTAGTGGAAGCGGCTCCCTAAAAAAAAAAACCTGGGCCGAGTGACCTGGCAATCCTTCCTGGTTAGTTAGCAGGGACTTGCCCGTGAAGGACCTAGGTGAGCTGCAATGTAAGTAAAATGACCCAGGTCCTGTTTAAAGCATGGGGAGAGTTGGATTTCCCAGCGATTTTAGATTATGTCATCTCCAAGAGCCAGGAGAAGACAGATTGTACCCGTGTGCAGTGTGAATGGTGCCGACCCAGGAAAACCGTGTCATATCCGCAGTGGAAATGTGGTCTATCCCGAGTCTGACCCAGATTGTAACCATTTCCAAATCTTGGGTCAGACCCGGGACATTGGTGGAAAAGAGGTATAATAGTTCAGAAGCTTAGGGTCTAATTTAGAGTTGAACACAAATCTGTTTCACATACATATCTTACTATGTTTAGCACTGCTAATGTGTCAGAGGTGAACTTACACATCTGGGAGCAATTGAGAGTTGTATGCAGTGTCGAAAATGTGTGTGCAGGTCTTGATATTGCAGTTATATAGGCACACCGAACAGACTGGTGGTGTTGGTTAGTTGATTGATAGATAGCAGGTATAGCCGTACTAACTGGTACTCACTGGTTCTCATGGAGTGGAACTTCAGAGTAGCAGGATGTCATACAGCTCACCAGCCAGTGAGTTTATTTAGGACTGGTTAGTGCTGTAGGAACACTGGAATCATTGTGGATTGCAGTTAATTGCAGGTCTCTCTGGAGCTAAATGGAAGACATGTGTCATCCACTGTGATGCTCTAACACAATAAAGAACAAGATGGCCCAGACACATGCTCAGTAAAGATCTCAGTGGCCATCTTGGGATAGGGCATAAAGTCTCCCTGGAGAACAAGAAGACTGGAGTATGCACAGTAGCACACTCCTCTTTCCCCATGCAGTTCAGTTGCATCTCTACTTATGGTTGAAGGCCATAAATGTTGATAACAGGGCATTCACATGTAGGCTAAGGGGTATATTTGATAAGGTAAAGGTTTAGAGAAGTGGAGATGTTTTCCATAGCAATCAATCAAATTCTATTTATCATTTATCTAGCATCTTATAGAAGATATAATCTAGAATCTGATTGGTTGCTATAGGCAACCTCTCCACTTCTATAAACCCGCACTTTAGTAAATGTACCCCTAAGTGTATTCAGGGCATATCAAGGGAGTGAAGATGCAACTAGATGCTATGCTGACATGTATACACAAAGATTGGTTTGATTTCAGATCCATCTCTTGCACCTGGTATAGGGATGGTGCAATTGTGCGCTGATAACCATGACAAGTATGTGCATAGATACATAGAACTCTGTAGGCGCCAAATACAGTATCTACCCTTAACTCACTGTACATAATGCAGAGGCAATTGTGGCCTACTTGCATGTACATCTGAATCAGCCCCTTCATTTGGAAATGTGGGGGCCAAAAAAATTACACATTTTTCTAAATATAGAACTCAGCAATCTTGAATAAATATGAATATATTTAACAGAGGCAAACATTGATTAGCATAATTAATTTTCATGAAAATATATTTCACATATCATCCCTTATATATAACTTGATCTTCTGTGACAATATTTATGTCATAACACTTACATACTGACACATGCAGTTTACAATAATTACACTCAGTTATGTACCTATTAACAAAGAGATCCAGGTGACCTCAGTCTGCCGCCGACCCCAACCCTTGCTCCAGCCCTCCCCCACACCTAATCTCACCAGGTACTCACACAGTTCCTGACGCCTGGTGGATGATTTTCCTCCTCTGCTAGGTCTTCCCCATCTCCCTAGGAGTGGGAAACAATGGGGCATGTGCCCTGGCTTCCACTGATCAGGCATGTTGGTGACAGGGCAGACCTTATAGAATTATTATAGATTATATGTATGAGCATTGAGAGCATCAATGCTGTGCATACAGTATAGGGTGAATAAATAATTTAAAATGTCAATATACCATTAAAAACACACTTTGCTATGTCACAGCAAAAACCTATACTTCTCCTTCATTAAAATGCAATGTCAGTCCAACAAGAGTAGCCTCATATGTTATTCTGATGCCACGTAACAAAAAACCAACTGAGTAACAGCTACACTACAGTTACTGACAGTTGGTCTGAACTTTGACTCCTCCCACCAGTGTCAGTCACCCCCTGAGTGGTCTAACATTATTATTATTATTATTATTATTACTATTAATATTTCCAGTTATTTATATAGTGCACACATTTTCCGCAGCGCTTTACAGAGAATATTTGGCCATTCACATCAGTCCCTGCCCCAGTGGAGTTTACAATCTATATTCCCTAGCACATTTATATGCACACACATTCATACTAGAGTTAATTTTTGTCAGAAGCCAATTAACCTACCAGTATATTTTTAGATTGTGGGAGGAAACCGGAGTACCCGGAGGAAACCCACGCAAGTACGGGGAGAATATACAAACTCTACACATTTAGGGCCATGGTGGTAATCAAACCCATGACCTTAGTGCTGTGAGGCAGTCATGCTAACCATTACACCATCCGTATGCCCATCTACTGAGCATGTCAGAGACTGACTTTTAGTAGGATTCTATATAGTAATCTAAATACAATGCAATAAACAGGACTCCACGACCACACATATGCATGAAAATTACATATGCAGTTATTTAGTAAAGGTGTTTTTGGTTGCTCCTACATCTTTATTAGCACAGATCTACAAAGACAGTGATAAGACGGAGAACATCAAAGAGGCATATGGAAACCATGTGGATACCTACATAGCCTACAAATGAATACGAACAGCTGATCCCATTCCTTCAACAGTAATGTTGTATTTGCAAAGTCCCTAAAATAGTCCAAGATCTTACTGTTCCTTAATGTGTACATAGTCTGCAGGGGCGGATTGGCCATAGGACTCATAGGGAAGGTTCCTGGTGGGCCGATGTGCATGCAAGGCTTGTTTCGTGTGTTGATATGTGCAGACTGGTGCTGCCACTATGGTTACATGGTATACCTCTGGTGTTGTCCATGTGAGGCCATTTCTACAAATTTTTCCAAGGCCATTTTCAGTATGCAATCTGCCCCAGCCCAACTCTGAGAGAAAGTGCAATGGAATATGCTAGTGCTACATAAATGTTAATAAATAAATTAATATATAGATGTTACAGCCAAGAATTAGAATGCCTTTTGGTGTCACCGGGCCTTTCAAACAGCAGTGGAATTTTCAAACAAATTGTAATCCCAAAAGCTATATTATACATTTTTTTTTCCTGTGGGGGCCAATTTGTTTTATTGTTTTCAGTGAGGGCCAATGTGTGTTTTTTTTCCTGTGGGGAGTTGCACTGCGCTTGCATGCACCGTTATGGTCTACATAGAGCATTCTAGTACAGAGTTGACACACTCACCAAGAAGTGTATCAGAAATGTGTTGGGAATTCCTGTGTGGTTACAGGGGGTTGGCTTATCAGATGCAGATGTAATGTAGTGTGGGGGTGTTGCTGAAAGTGGTTGCATATAGAGATATGCAAAGGCTCACATTAGAGGTCATACTCAGATGGATGATATGCACCTAGCATAGGGCTGGTTGAAGTTTCAATGGTGCCACCAATGATGGCGTGTAAAGATACACACAGCATAATTGCATTGTCTATAGACACTAATAGTGGGCGCCTCAGTTCTTGCATATGTGGCTGTATGGATGTAAACCAGGGAATGCATTGTAGCATAAAATCACAGATACAACTGCAGCAAAAAACACAAAAAAACCTGCAACTGCTCCATCTCAGAATAGTCCCTATGAGGAGGAATCCCTCCCCCTCAACAGACTCCTCCACACACACACACACACACACACACACACACACACACACACACACACACACACACACACACACACACCAGACCCGAACCCATTAGGGCGGGTTCTATAAATTTCCCAGGCTGGTTTTCCATCCAAATCTGCCCTGATTGTCTTACTGTTCCAAAATATAGCAATTAGATGAAAGAAATGTCTCCTCTGGGCTCAGGAAAAACAATTACTGTCCAACCTCCATATACATACAATCCAAAACCTTCTACTTTTTCTCTACTCCTCATACATCACCATGTCCACTTCATGCAAAGAACACTATTATGCAGAACATTTTAGTTGAGATATACATCTCATACAGGTGGTATCTTTGTCCACTAATACTGTTGTCCTTTTTGTTTCACACTTTGCCCTGGATGGAAGATATACAGCCGGTCCTGCTGACGGTGCCCGGTTCCACCGACATGGGAAAGTTATCATGAAAGCAAAAAGAAAGACAACAACCCAGATAACCAGCAAACAAAGAGATCTTTCTCACCATCAGTGACCTACTTTGTGTCTTTATAGTCCCGTATCTGGCTTTATAGCCAAAAACAGGCATCCCGTAACGTACAATAATTATAAAACATACAGAACGTACATTTTATACCATAAGTACACAATACTCTGCAGTATGTTATGGAACAATACAATGACTTTCCCTCTGCTTTTCTCATGTGAACTCTGCTATAGGACTGCATGTTGGCATGGGGAATATTGAATAATGTTTTGTACAGTAGCTATTAGACCCAGAGTTGGAGGCTTTAATAATATTTTTGACAGAAATCTATAATGTACACTATGTAGGGAAAAGTGATTGGACAACCCATCCGCATGCAAGCAAAATGGTGTACTACTGAAGCAGAGACATGTTTGTGAAGGTATAAAGCAGGTAGTGGGGCACTGATTAGATCATTTGCTAACAAAATGGTTTGACAGAAGGAGCTAAAAAGGGTTCATCATAGGCTGCGCGACATGTTTCCAGGGTGACGCTGGACCGGTATACAGAAAATTTGGTAACCCGGATGGACTGGCCAGCTCAGAGTCCAGCTCTTAACCACACTGAGAACCTCTGGAATGAATTGGAGCGATAGGTGCATTCTAGACTGACTCTACCTCCTTCAGTGTCACAGTTGGTCACTGTACTTAAGGCAGAATGGCAAAACATACCACCTGCTGTTGTCCAGGAACTTGTGGACAGTTGCCAAGAGGGTGTCTGCAGTAATCACTGTATGTAGTGAACCTACAAAGTACAGATGTCATTAAAATCACATTGATCTATTTGCTGTAGCCTTAATTTCCCACTGCTGCAGAATGTCCAGAAGTTTCACCATATTCTGTGGCTGTTTGGTTCCCAATCATGATGTTGATTGTGACACAAGTAAATCAGGTATTTTCAGAAGACCAGACTCAGCCCCTAGGATGTTACTAGGATTGCTGTCTCAGGGAGCAGAAATAACATTCATTAATGGGAAGTGTTTTAGCCTTATAGGAAGCATGTACTTTAATTATCTGCAAAACACACTTGCATTAGGTAGAATGGAAAGGTACTGTAGATGTGTTTTTACCTAATGGTGAATGTATGCACGTTTTACTTGTAATTGAGGAATACATTAGGTACTGTATAATGGGAACGCAGATGACTGATGTGTTTCTGTATTCACACAATAATATATTAACTGTTTCTACCCCTTCAGAAAGAGCCAAAGCATCTGTTTATATTCGCTTTATCAGCTCCATGCATCCAACAGCCTACACATTGTACATATACAGATGTAGCTACACTCATCGTTGCTTCGCCGCGGCAATACATGCACACCTAGTCACACCTGCTCCTGGCTGAGCCGAGCTGGGGCAATTGCCGCTCAATACATTTTTTTTTTCAAAAGTGTATTTATTTGAGTTTTAAACATGTTAATTCACGAAAGCAATATTACAATTGCAGTAGTAAGTAAAGGCATGGCATTACAATTCAAAAACATGGAGCTTTTTGCTGCATAATGTAGAAATTACAGAAATAGAAATTTCAATAGTTTGCATAATACCATTACATATGTACGCAAAGAGGAAAAAAGAAAAAAGAAAAATGAGAAAAATGAGAAATGTTTTATTGTTTGTAGCAGTCTCCCAAAAGAACGTAACTAAGAAGAGGGGAAGAGGATAGAAAAAGAAAGGAACCAGAAAAAAAAAGAGAAGAAGAAGAGAAGAAGAAAGAAAAGAAGAAAAATCGCCTGTGCTCAATACATTCTTAACAGGTGCAGGTGCGACTAAGACTCACGTTCATGGCGGACGCGAAGATGTGCATTTGCTACTAGATGTAGCAGCGATGGGCGTTACTACATCTGTACTTTTGAATTAATTTGAACACAAAAAGTCTAAAAAATAGCTGGAACTCAATGTTAAGTTTATAGCGAGCCATTGAAATAGTGCTATCTAGGTAAACTAAGGAGAAAAAATAGTGTACCAGCCAATCAGCTCCTAACTGCCATGTTACATTCTGTGTTTGAAAAATGATAGTTAGGAGCTGATTGGTTTCAAGGCTTGAACCGTTTGCAATGCCGATCTTCTTGGAGTTGAGCGACTTTTTGCAGCTGAGTATGTGAAAAATCCATTAAAACTGATATGGCACATGCATTACATTTTGTGTGTTTGCAAAGGGAATGTAGCGATTGAGACACAAGTTTTCAGAAATGTACTGGACATTCATTGGACTTTCCTGGGCACTGACTGGGAGCTGGCGATTCAGACACATGGAGATACACTGCCTGATGGGAGTGTCGCAGGTGGTTTGCATAACTGGTTGCAAACTCAGACGCTTAATCACTTGCATTGGAGGTTATATTCTGGCGGAGGAGCTGCCAGAAGCCTATTGACCCTGCTCCTCCCCCACATGATGACCTTATCATGTTAATGATGTATTTGCAATAGGAGGAATACTGTAGCTCCATTACAGTTCACCAGTTGTCAGAAATCCAAGAATACAAATTGGTCATTATCTACCACCATCTGTCCTTGACTTGGTAGTGAATCAAGACTACAAAGGGTGAGTGAGCAAGATAAGGATCATTGGGGGTCATTCCGAGTTGATCGTTCGCTAGCTTCTTTTAGCAGCAGTGCAAACGCATAGTTGCCGCCCACGGGGGAGTGTATTTTAGCTTTGCAAGTGTGCGAACGCCTGTGCAGCCGAGCGCAGCAAAAACATTTTGTTGCAGTTTCTGAGTAGCTCTGGACTTACTCAGCCCTTGCGATCACTCCAGTCTTTTGGTGCCGGAATTGACGTCAGACACCCGCCCCGCAAATACCTGGACACGCCTGCATTTTTTCCAAACACTCCCAGAAAACGGTCAGTTGACACCCATAAACGCCCTCTTTCTGTCAATCACTTTGCGTTCGGCTGTGCGAATGGAATCCTTGCTAAATCCATTGCCCAGCATCAATCCTCTTTGTACCCGTACGACGCGCCTGCGGATTGCGGTGCATATGCATGCGCAGTTTTGCCATTTTTTTACCTGATCGCTGCGCTGCGAAAATCGTCAGCGAGCAATCAACTTGGAATGACCCCCATTGTCACCTTCCTCTCTCCCTACTAACTATGGAGAGGATCAAGAAATAAATCCTCTTGTGTTATTGACATCCTCAGTGAGTAGGTTGCTGTCGTCACCAGAGAATCTGCAAGATGCTTGGCCAAGCTGACCTCCCTGTTAAGTAAGTGCATGCTGGATTCCAAGACCAATTTATTATATCCACATGGGCATTGGAGAATAATCCAGTGTGCACTATAAAGGGTATTTGGGGTCAACTACATTGGGTGCTGGTTCCCTTGATCTCCCATAAGTGTGAGCAATATGCTTCCTATCTCACTGGCTCTCTTTACTGGTATACATCATTGTTTTCTAGGTCTGAATGTAAATGATGTGTTGGGGAAAAAGATAAATACATATAATTTCAAATTATAATTTAAATATAATCTAAAAATCTAAATTATAATTTAGATTTTTTGTCATATTCATTATTATAATTTTGCTAGTTATAGCACTCTTCATTGCAGTATATAAAGCCTTACTGCTATCATGCTACTATTGATTGAGTCTGGTTGTTGGAAAACTTATTTGACAACATGCCCTATAAATAATGATGTCATTAATTTATTGGATTATTATTATCTACTGCAGTAGTTTTTGGTCAGGTACAGTATGCTATAGTTGTTTTTTTTAACTGACAACTCTGGCACAGTTACTGTATATTGTATTGTAGTTGTTTTACAGCAGCCCTGAAATGAGAGCATGCTTTGGAAAGAAAGACGTTGAAAATATGCTTTGAGGAAAGAAGTCCTAACACAGACCACGTTGAATGCGTCTTCTTTTAATGTTGGTTGTGACCTATTGTGGTCAAGTAGTTGCTTATTACAGTTGTTTATTTATTAATACTTTCTACTAATAGAGTACAAACATTTCCTACAGCTCTATAAGCATCTCTGCTCATCATTATACCATAACATCTTTATCATTAGTCTGGGGCATGAAGGGCCCACCGGGGTAATGCTGTTTTAGGGGCCCATGCTTATGGGTGTGGCCAGGCTCCAGTGGGAGCGTGACCAGCCACCACAGAGGTTTGGCTAACCATTACAGAGTCCATGATCTGTGCCCCTTGGTAAATGTATAAAAAAAAATTCTTGTGAAGTATAATGTAACATATATATAATGCATAATTCAAGTGCACTAGGATAGAGTCTGGAATAGGGAGGCCAATCCCGGGATCGGCGGGATCCCGGGATTTGGGCCCAAAAATGCCGGGATTTGAATCCCGGGATTGGAGTATCCAATCCCGGGATTCACGGGATTATACTGCGCAGCGGCAGCCAATCAGGAGCGACTGCTGCGGACGCTTCCCTGATTGGCTGCCGGTCCGCCAGCTCTGGTTGGCTGGCGGCCGGCGCTTCATTTGAAATGCCGCCGCGTTCAGTGTGTTAATGGTTGCCGCCTGTCTAATAGTAAGTACTATTACTTACACACATGATCCTCTCTCCCTCCGTGCAGCCTTCCTCCCTCCCTGCCGCGACCTACACCCTCTGTCCTGAGTCCCGCACCGCTACCTACACCCTCCCTACCTCCCGCACCGCTACCTACACCCTCCCTACCTCCCGCACCACTACCTACACACTCCCTACCTCCCGCACCGCTACCTACACACTCCCTACCTCCCGCACCGCTACCTACACCCTCCCTCCAGCGCTGCTCCCTACAACTTTCTCTAATCCCTACTGGGATCCCGGGAATCCCGGGATTGACCGTTTTTCAATCCCGAATCCCGGAATTGAAAAAATGGCCCGGGATTGGCCTCCCTAGTCTGGAACCTGATCCCTAGAGGAGGAGGAGGAGGGCCCACAGGCAGTGGGGCCCACCGATGGTTTCCCCTGTTCCCCTGTGGGCCAGTCCGACCTTGTCTGCATACTACAGAAAAAGTGCTGCATATTTTATTGAGGAAAAGTGTGTCATCATCCAATCCATGTTTACTTTTTACTTACAGCATGTGAGTGAAGCTTTCATCATGAGCAATACTTATTTCCTAGATGTTTATCCCACTTTTAGGTCATTTTAAATGGAGTTTAAAAAAAATAAATGTTGGAATAAGATTTTAATTTTGATATTCAGTAGAGCACAGTTGATCTGGAAAGAAGGAAAGTAGGCATTTTATATGTACAGTATGCCTGGTTAGACTATATTAGCAAAGTATGAGTTAGTATAATTTAAGGTGCGTGTAGCCTCATTGCAAGTTTTTAACTTACCTATCAGGTTGTGGGGAAAAGACTTACTGTAGGTGTTGGTTGGTAGTTTACAGATGTGTCCTCATACACTAATAATTCATTCTCCATGTAGTGCAGCAGGCTTGCTGGACATATTGGGGGTAATTCAGAGTTGATCGCAGCAGCAAATTTGTTAGCAGTTGGACAAAACCATGTGCACTGCAGGTGGGGCAGATATAACATGTGCAGAGAGAGTTAGATTTGGGTGGGTTATTTTGTTTCTGTGCAGGGTAAATACTGGCTGCTTTATTTTTACACTGCAATTTAGATTTCAGTTTGAACACACCCCACCCAAATCTAACTCTCTCTTCACATGTTATATCTGCCCCCCCCTGCAGTGCACACGGTTTTGCCCAACTGCTAACAAATTTGCTGATGCGATCAACTCTGAATTACCCCCATTATGTCCCATTTTGTTGCAGCATAACGTACTGAGACGCAGGAGAGTTTGCTAATTTCTGTTCACCAGGTGCCTTTCCTAAACTTGTAAACAGGACTTAAAGATACAGAAAACTCTATCAGTGTTCTTGTAGATTTTTTTTTTTAAAGTAACTTTTAATCACATATTATAATACGACTTATTAAAACAGACAACTCACAAAAAATATAATAGTAATAGGACATAATAAGTTCTGTCGAATAATAGAATTCATTTAAACAGTTCAGTATAAATGCAATAATAGCATGAAGGAAGAGTATATACTGTATAATGTAAATCCGGCTTCTACTATTGATCGTCTTATCCTAAAGACATTGGGCAACCAATGAGAGTTCCGTTATGATTTGTATTGTGTATAAATAATAAATAAATAACCAATGTATTGAAATTACATTTCAAGTAAAAGGCTACTGTATGTCCTTATACTCTGCTTTCTTGTTTCCTTCTCCAATGTTGTGCGATAATTTATATAAATATACTACTGTAGTCTTGGATGAGCTTAGTATTATTGATTTTTAATTATTACTTTTCCTATATACACTGTACTAAGTAAATAAATATATTGTGCGTGCTTTACATAATAATCTGCTATTTTTTTTCTACAATTTTTTTTATTCGCTATGGACACTCTTCACAGAAATGAAGGATTGACCTGCGGCAATTTATCATCCTTCTTAATTCTTTTCCACTCCCTCCTGATATGCTGTTTGTGTTCAGATATAAATGTAGGAAAATTAATAAAAGGTACATATTGACAGAGTATACAGGTCAGGAAAAATAAAGTTATTAAGCTCAAAGTGTACAAAATATACCTGCTACACAAGTTGACAAAAAATCATCCTGGGCAAGAGACATTGATGAAATGGAAAAAGATTTATGCTGTAGTAAATTGCACAGTATAATGGCAGCAGGCTGACAAGTAATGTGGATAACCCCAGAAGTGGCTGGAGTTAAGGTTTAAAATGGAATGGAACATGTGATCCACCCAGTAGCGGATCTTGCTACGTGCACACAGGATTTTTGCCCGGGGCGCCACCACCATCCGGAGGGCGCAAGATCTGCTACTGTTGGTCAGTGCCCCCCGGTGCTGAGGGGGGTGCTGTGAAGGAAACTAGACGCTACCCATCTAGTTTCCCTTCGTGGAGAGGACTTTTGCTGTGCGGTGCATGATGATGTAATCACGCACCGCACAGCATTGTGGGACTGGCACCTAGATGCTAGGGGTCATAATTGACCTCTAGTGTCTATGCTGTGCTATGGGAGAGACGTCATGACGTCTCTACCATAGATCCGAGGAGCGGCGCCGGCGGAGGTCAGCGGCGGCTGGGAATCAGGAGCAGGGATAGTAAGTATTAATTAATTATTATTTTTTGTATTTTTTTTTGCAAGTGGCGCTACTCAACTGGGGGCACAAACGAGGGCACAACTCTACTGGGGGGCACAACTCTACAGAGGGCACAAATGGGGGCACAACTTTACAGGGAGCATAACTGACCACACCCCAGCATGAAGCCACACCCCTATTTTCGCCTGGGGCGGCACAAGGGCTAGATTCGGCCCTGGATCCACCCTTTCTATTATTCCAGTAAAAGTGAATTAAAAGTTATTTGCCGTAATACTTTGTATTGTTGAAGACATATACTGGGAAAAAAGTGTCTCCCCCAGAAGACAGAATTTATTGAAATACAAAGAATTTTTTTTAGAAATGATACATATTACAAAACGGCAGATGAGTATTGTCTGGCACTGAAAGGCTAATAAAATTCAAGCTGACTGAGAGTCTATTAAAACTTTTTGTGTGTCCACATATCTACAATATCAAATAATGATGCTGCTGTACTATTAAGATTTTAAAAAAGTTATCAATGCACAACCAATATTTGAAAAGGGACACAAAAAAACAAATGTGTCTTAGTTTTTAGGATAAAATTGATTCTCCATTAAAAGAGCATGCCAATGTTTGATTAAAAAACTAAAATATCAGAACTTACTAGAGTACGGAAAATTGTTTTACCAGTATCTGAATTGACCTTTAGGAATAATTTTAATCCAATGTACATTGTGGAAGCTTAAAGGTAATAGACAATTGTTTGCTCAAGGTTCTTAAAATATGTCTTAAAAATCCAATTTTCTTGATTTTTATATCCATGAAAATCATTTTGACCTCTGACTGATGTGAATTATGAAATTGCAGATGATAAATAAATATCTTATTTCAAATACTTAAAACAAAATCCTCAAATTTTAAGGGGCCCCTTTACATATAAAATGACATCATCATCACCACAAGGACACCATAAGGCCAGGTGTTTAAATCTGATCAACCTTACAAATGGTTTAGAACTTAGAACTATTCAACCTTATGGTGGTCAATTGGCATTGCCTATACTGATACTGTAAATTCTTATTTATAAAAGTTGCTTTTTCTCAACTCCTTAGAGCAAATTTTCTGGGGGGAAAAATGGAAATCTTTAAAATCTTTAAATGTTCTAAATATTCTATTTCAGTGGTTCTCAAAGTCGGTCCTCAGGACCCCACACAGTGCATGTTTTGCGGGTAACCCAGCAAGTGCACAGGTGTATTAATTACTCACTGACACATTTTAAAAGGTCCATAGGTGGAGCTAATTATTTCACTTGTGATTCTGTGAGGAGACCTGCAAAACATGCACTGTGTGGGGTTCTGAGGACCGAGTTTGAGAACCTGTGTTCTATTTAAAGGTGCAAAGCAAGTCCTTTGTCTAAAAAAATTATAATGGTTATCAGGGGCAGATTGAGATTGAAAACCAGCCTGGGAAATTTATGGAGGCAGCCCTAATGGGGGTGCGGTCTGATGAGAGGGGGAGGGGGTCTGTCGAGGGTGCGGGATTCCTCCTCATAGGGCCTAATTGTATGGACTTGCTGCCTTCCTTTTGTCTTTTGTTGCAGTACAAGAGGTATAAAATACCATGTAGCCATGGCAGCATCACTGGATGGAAGAGTTGCTGTACTGTAGAGCAAGAATAACAGAATAAATGGAGACAATGCAAATTACTGAGTGTGGTGGGCTGCCTTTCATGGTGGTGCACATGACAACACACAAAACAGGCCCCACAGACAAATCGGTCTACCAGGAATCTTCCTGGTGAGCCCTATGGCCAATCCGTCCCTGATGGTTATCATTTAATTGTAAATCACACAAATTTAAAAACAAAATGTGTAATCACATCTCTGATAGCATAAGGCTGTTGTGGATGTTTGACCGTGAATTTGTAACATGATCAAAAAAAGGAAAGTCTTTCATCATTGAACATCACAATTGTTTAATTATATTTGTAATTGTACAGGTTTCTTGATTGGTAAATCTAATATTTTGATCATACTGTATTTCTATTTTTATGGTGAACAGTCTAGTACCAGTTTTATTCTAGCAAGCTGCAAAAATACAGGGTACAACCATGGGTGCTGTGGGACCCATCTCTGGTTTTTGTTGCCTAACAATCATTTGCTAGAATATGATCCACCAAAGCTTTACCCACTAATCCCACCACTGCTATGCCACTGTCTGGATGCCAGACATGATGCTTGCTTTTTCCGTTAAAATAAATCAACAGCCTACTACTGCAATGCCACTGATGGTGAGGGTATACCATAAATAAAAGGGGCTTGTGGAGTATGGGATATGGTTAGTATACCATTGGTGTTGATGTTGGCGGTCAGATGACCACTTGGAATCCCGGTACGGGAAAACCCCAACCGCCTGCACTCCAAAGGTAAGTATTGGGGTGAGGGTTAGGGTTAAGCCACGGGGGAGGGAGGTTGGGTAGCCACCATCCCACGAGTATTAGCATCCCGATCGTCAGCTTCTCATATCACACCTCCCACGATTCCATCTTTTCCATCATGGAGAGGCCAAACAGCAGCAGTAATAAAATCTAGGTCATTCAATAAAAGTGTGGGGAAGAGTATCACACATCACACACACACAATTATAATATCATCGCCATGATATCAATACCTTTGTAAGAACAAAAAACAACAACCTAGAATTCATTGTTTGGGTCAGGTACAGTACGTATATTCAACATATTGTAAGAGAGGCACTTTACGTTATATTAATACTTCGATTATCTGTATTATTTGTCTCCTGCATATTTAGTTTTTCTTTATGACAGAGTCAAGTGCAAGCACCTCCTGTACAGACTGGTACATATGTGAGTGCAAAGTGTGACTAATTTGCACTTCCACCTTCCACAATATCCTGGCAATCATTAGCGCTGGTTCCATACTGTTACCATATGGAGGAGGAAAACAATTGTCATATTAGCTCTGTTTAAATAGGAAATCATTGCTGTAATGTAATACGTCAACAGTGTACTGTATGCTATACTGTAGCTGTTATACAGTATACAGTATTTACATTAAAATATTTTCCTTTTTTATGGCATTTCTGTTCCTCTTCATATTTATATCCAATTACTGTATTGTAATAAAAATGAACAGACATATATATCTTATGACCTTCATCTCTTACCGGCTGCTACCACTTTAGGCACACAGCCTGAGTACTTCTTGTAAGCTTATAGCCAGGGCTGTACATCTTGCTGTGCAAACAATGCTGCCACCAATGTTGCAAGGATAAAGAAGTGGTATTATTGTTTCCCTAGTGGCATCTCTCTCTGACATGTGGGTTGAATGGAAGGTCATGCTGTTGCCAGAGTAGATGCTTTGCATGTCCTTAGAATGCAATCAGTGCCCTGTTTCCTACAACCAGGCCTCTTTCATGTCCTGCGGGCAGAAGGGGGTATTCTATCTCCTGCTCAGCATGTAGGACCTGGAGAAGTAATTTATGCTAATTACTCCTTTACTGCACAGATGGGGCTAAACTGTAGAAAGGGGCATTGGGCTGAATGAAGAAGCCTTGGTACATGACTTCCAGAGTGGTTGGGGATGTTTAATACATAGGGGAGGGGTGGATAGTGGAGTGGGCTTAATATTTATCATTTTCCGGTGGGAGGGCAGCTTGCTTGACTGCACATGTATCAAATTCCTGAATTTTTATTTCTTAGTTTTGAATAGGATAAAAAACTAGAGAGTCCCACCTTTCAGATGGTTCTGGGGACTTGGGGATCAGAGTTCAGGAGCCAGAGCAATTCACCAATGAAAATCTAAAACTGCATATTAGGCATGTGGAGCGGGAGCAGGGACCAGCTGCTGGAAGGCTGATATCTCTGGTTCTGGGCATTGTAGAGACAAGCTGCCAAAGTCCACCAAAAGGGGAGAGTCACAGGTTTTGGATTTTACCCTCAGAAAACCTCTAAGTCAGAGAGAACCCGAGATATCTGGCTGGGAAGAGCAATTAACAGGCTTGGATGGGGACCACTGCTTTCAAGTCGGATATCTCCGGTTCCCCAGGGCCGATTTTCAAAAATCTGGTACCCCTGGAAAGAGGGGACCATTAGCTATCAGCATAGGGCCCTTTTACTCCTGGGGCCCTTGGGCAAGAGCCCATTGAGCCCATACGAAAAGATGGCCCTGATGTCATGGTGGTGGGTTGGGGAAGTCTCGAGCAGGGCACAAAAGCCCAGCTTCCTACAACCAGCTTCTTTTCTGTAATGTCACAATGGTGGTGATGGGAGCTCAAGTCCAGTGGATTGCACAGAAGCCCTGCTTCCGACAACCAGCCACTACTGTGATGTTATGGTGGTGGTGGTGGGGAGGTCCAGTGCATGGCACAGAAGCCCTGCTTCCTACAACGTACCCCCTATTCTGTGATGTTAAGGTGATGGTATGGAGAATTCAAGTGCAGGGCACAGAAGCCCTGCTTCCTGCTTCCTACAAATAGCTCCTTTTTATGTGATGTCATGGTGGTAGGGGTGGGCAAGTCCAGTGCAGGATACAGGAGCGCTGCTTCTTACAGCAAGCTCACTTTTCTGTGATGTCATGGTTGGGTGGGAGAGTCCAGTTCAGCACACAGAAGCACTACTTCCTACAACCAACCCCCTTTTCCGTGATGTTATGGTGGTAGGTGTGGGCAAGTCCAGTGCTGGATACAGGAACGCTGCTTCTTACAACCAGCTCCCTCTTCTGTGATGTCATGGTGGGGGTGGGGGGTTCCAGTTCAGGGCACAGAAGCCTTGCTTTCTACAACCAACCCCCTTTTCTGTGATATCATGGTGATAGAGGTGGGGAAGTCCAGTGCAGGGCACAGAAGCCTGCTTCCTACAACGAGCTCCTTTTTCTGTGATGTCAAGGTGGTAGATGTGGGGATGTCCAATGCATGGCACAGAAGCCAGCCCCCTTTTATTTGATGTAAATGCAGCAGGAGACATTTTATGTTAATAGACACCTTTGCATGCTCCTGTGATCTGATGCTGCATTTGGGCTGGGGGGGGGGGGGGGTGTTATTGTCAGTCACCTCAGTATACAAATGTAGCAGATGCCATCATTGCTGCGATGCATACGCACATGTTTACTAACCGCAGCAATGACTTGGCCCTGACTAGTCACACCCACGATTGCACCATAGAAAGGCTAAGCACAGCGGGTGCAAATATACCCACATGCAAGTATACATGCACCCGCTCCACAGAAAACAGATTCTGGGTGCAACTAGTCAGAGACCAGATGACAGCTGCTAAATACTGTGCATAAATACTCTCACGCTCCATCACACACACACACACACACACACACACACACACACACACACACACACACACACACACACACACATACCCCAACCCTGCCCCAGCTACCTCCCTCTCACACACATGCCTCATTCACCTCCCTCACACATATATACACCAGCCCTGCCCCATACACCTCCCTCTCACACACATGCCTCATTCACCTCCCTCACACATATATACACCAGCCCTGCCCCATACACTTCCCTCTCACACACATGCCTCATCCACCTCCCTCACACATATATACACCAGCCCTGCCCCATACACCTCCCTCTCACACACATGCCTCATCCACCTCCCTCACACATATATACCCCAGCCCTGCCCCAGACACCTAAATCTCACACACTTACCCAGCCCTGCCTGAGCCACCTTCCTTTGACACATATATACCCAGCCCTGCCCCAGTCTCGTCATTCTTACATATCTATTCCCCAGTCACCTACCTTTTATGCATATTTTTCTCCTGCCCCAGACACCTCCCTCTCAAACATATATCCCAGCCCTGCCCCATCCACCACCTTCTTACACACATAATCTTCAGCCACCTACCTCTCACACATACTGTATATGATCCTGACTCCTCCACCTCCCTCTTGCATCTGTGTTGTCAGGCAGCTGGAGTGATACATATATATATATATATATATATATATATATATATATATATATATATGTACCCAATATTTCCCACAGATTATACAGCACTATGCAGTAACCGGCCATACTGGTGCTGGCAGTGTTATGGCATGGGAAATGTTTTTTTGGAACACATCAGGCTCTTGAATACCAACTGAACATTTTTAAAATGCCACAGACAGAGTATCAATGCTGACCACGTGCAGCCCGTTATTGCCATAGTCTGGCAACCTTCTTATGGCAACTTCCAGCAGGATTGCGCACCAAGGAGGATATCCATCAAGTCTTCTAAATAATGGAGACAAGTAGAACTGTTGCTTATAGCAACAAATCAGCTGCTACCTATACTTTTATAGAATTATAAACTGCTAGCTAGAAGATGTTTTGTTGCTATGGGCAACTGATCCAGTTTTCCACACTGGGTGAGTTGATGAGTAGGTGAGTGGGTGGGAGGGAGGGAGGTAGGCATTATGACTTTGAGGTCTATTCATGAAGCAGTGAGAAGAGTGGAGAAGTGAGCCAGTGAAGAAGTTGCCCATGGCAACTAATCAGCTGCTACGTATAATTTTATAGAATGCACTTTAAAAATGTTACCTCAACATTGAATGGTTGCCATGGGCAACTTCTCCACTGGATCTCCTTCTCCACTGGATAACTTCTATACTCTTTTCACTGCTTCATGAATAGACCCCAGAATTTGAAACACCCCCTCAGTCAGAATTGGCTAAATGCATCTCCACTGCAGGATACACCCAAGGAGAGTTAAATTAGGAAGGTAAGTATGCTCTAACTAGGTGTTTCATCGCGCCCTACTGACGCTCTTCACACCGTCGTAAGGGGCTACGCCCCCTTAACCCTTGCACACCCTTGTGGCGTGCAATATTTTTATTATATGGAGTAGTACCTCCAATCATAATTGTGTAAGTGGTTAAATATTGCATGCGATGGTTAAAGGGTGAGAAGCCCCTTGCAACGGCGTGAACAGTGCACGTAGGGCCTGAGGAATCACCTAGTAGGTGCTTTGGTTGGGGGAGTGGCGGGTGCGGGGAAGACGTGGATGGGATCCGGGGGTGCCACGGGAGGGGGGGCGGCGTTTGCAGTGGTGCCGCAGGTGGGAGTCCAGAGCCACAGCAGGTGGGGGAGGAGCAGTTGCAGGAGTGCCCCGGGTGGGGGAGGGGCGAATGCGGTGGTGCGGTGGGAGGGGCGGGTGTGGGGTTGCTGCGGGTTGGGGAGGGGGACCGGAGCTATCGCGGGTGCTGGAGGGGGTGTGTGTGTGGGGGGGTGCAGATGGGGCCCGGAGGTACTGTGAGTGGGGGAGGGGCGGGTAATGCTTATCCTGCTTCTCCTCCTGTCAGAAGCTAAGCTGCTGTCCTCCCTTTGGCAGTGGCTCTCCCAGAGACTTGCACAGCAGCCAGTCACTATTGTTAACGCCGGTGTCCCAACGCACTGCATTACAGGGAAGAAGATGTACTCAATAAACTACAGCTCCCAGCAGCCCTAAGGGCCGGAATGCTTTGGCGCTAATGTCTGCTGGTAGCTGTAGTTTAGGGGGCGTTACATGTGTACGCATCACTGATACAGGGGGGTGTTACGTGTGTAAGCATCACTTGTACAGGGGGCATTACGTGTCTAAGCGGCACTGGTACAGGGGGCGTTACGTGTCAAAGTGGCACAGATACAGGGGCATTACGTGTCGAAGCGGCACTGCTACAGGGAGTGTTACTTGTGTTAGCATCACTGGTACAGGGGGCGTTACGTGTGCAAGCATCACTGGTACAGGGGGGCGTTACGTGTCTAAGCGTCACTGGTACAGAGGGCGTTACGTGTGTAAGCGTCACTGCTACAGGGGGCGTTACGTGTGTAAGCATCACTGCTACAGGGGTAGTTACGTGTGTAAGCGTCACTGCTACAGGGGGCGTTACGTGTGTAAGCGTCACTGGTACAGGGGGCGTTGCGTGTGTAAGCGTCACTGGTACAGGGGGGGCGTTACATGTGTACGCGTCACTGGTACAGGGGGTGTTACGTGTGTAAGCATCACTGGTACAGGGGGCGTTACGTGTGTAAGCGTCACTGGTACAGGGGGCGTTACTTGTGTAAGCGTCACTGCTACAGGGGGCGTTACATGTGTAAGCGTCACTGGTACAGGGGGCATAACATGAGTAAGCGTTCTGGTACAGGGGACGTTACATGTGTAAGTGTCTCTACTACAGGGGGTATTATGTGCGCTGTGCCTTTGAAAAGTATGCGAGGTTGCCAATTTATAGTTTGCAGGGGGGCGCCGAACGCCCTAGCACCGGCCCTGACTGCACACCCACTGCACAGCACTGTCACCTTTTACATTGATTCAGCGTCCATACATTACCTTCCGCGATATTATCCACTCTATCCATTACATTAGCCATCTCGGGGCTTCTAGGCTGGCAGCCCAGGTGCTGTGTTGCGGAGTCAGGGCCACTGGGGATCTGGGTGCGGCTGTGGCGGGGAGGCAGTTATGTGTGTCATCCTGTGTCTTCATTTAATCTCAGTAAAAATGGAAAAAACAATCACAATGCGCTACCAATGGTGTAGGAGCAGCCTACTACTGACACAGGAACCTTCACCAAAATTCCAAGATATACATATACAAAGAAAAATGGAAAGTGGTGGGCGCAACACCATATAATCTTACATATAATGAAACGATGGACTGAAGGATTCTCTCTTAGTCCAACAGCAAGGGCTTAGTGGGTCTGAAGTGAATTCTCTCTGTACCCTCCCAAAAGGTACTGGAAACTCCGGAATCCACAGCACATCAGGAGAAAACGACAGTCCAGGTCAAACAGCTAGAGCCCTTCACAATCGAACGCCACCAGCTTAACGCGTTTCGGACTACACAAGTCCTTCCTCAGAAGCCTGTGTGCTGTGGATTTCCGGAGTTTCCAGTACCTTTTGGGAGGGTAACTTTGAGTACCAGATGCCAGCTAGCCCCATCCACTTCACATGTGGTTACATGCTCATTTTAACTGTCAAATTGTGTGTGCTTAGTATGAATAAATCTGTTGTCTTTTGTCAAACTGGTCTGTTCTATGATTTGTCTCTTCATACCGAGATAAAAACCATACCTTGAGAAGACATACAGAGATAATTCACTTCAGACCCACTAAGCCCTTGCTGTCGGACTAAGAGAGAATCCTTCAGTCCATCGTTTCATTATATTTAAGATTATATGGTGTTGCGCCCACCACTTTTCATTTTTCTTTGTTCATTTAATCCCAGACAGACTTGATGATGTTGAGATCAGGGCTCTGTAGAGGCCATATCATCACTTCCTGGACTCCTTGTTCTTCTTTCCACTGACGATAGCTCCTAATAACATTGGCTGTATGTTTGGGGTCGTTGTCCTGCGACAGAATAAATTTGGAGCCAGTCAGACACCTCTGTTATGGTATTGCATGATAGATAAGTAAATTTGTCTTGAGGAATGGCTTACTATCCCCGAAGACTGGTAATAAATCACCCTAACAAATATAGGTTGAGAAATAACTTTGTGCGCAAAGAAGCAGCCTGTCAGCTAAACAATCCTTAAAGGTATCCTTCACCCTTCACCAATGGTGCAATAAAAACATATAATGGAGGGATAACTTAACCAGCTCTCCTTAGTAGATTCACTATCCAGTTAGTTCCAAGTGTTTGTCTCCGTTTTAAAATTCCGTTATGTAATAAAACAGAGGAAGGAACATATATAGTGAAGTACTATATGACTAAATGCCCCTTTTTATGTAGTGTTACTTTTGAGTTTCTGTAATGTGCTGTTTTACTGTGATGTTTTAATGAGTGTTTTTAATAAGTCAATAGGATTCTTATATATTATTTTTTAGATATTTTAGATATTGGATACCCACGGGATTTGTATTTCTAATATGACAGCTTCCTGTTTTCAAAAGACGTCACCGGAAGTGACGTAGCACTGCCAGAATTCCGTATCCTGACAGCGGGCGTTCCACACTGCTGCAAATTAAGAAAAAAGGAATATAGCATGCTGATTTATGTCAGGTAGAGAATAAAGTATGAGGATGGACTAAAGCACTGGATTCTATTTAATAATAGCTGCCTCAGTGTGGATGCGGGGCGGAAATGACGTAACGGCAATGGGCATCCAACTGCGTTTGGATTTCCTGTGTTGCCATGGTGCCCTGTATACATGGAAGGTGTGATACAGGAAGTCTGTGCATAGCAGGGAATCATGGGACATGCAGTATATTGCTGTATAAGGTTCAGCTGTGCACGGAGGGACGTGATTTGACATTGACCATATAAATATGTGATGGAGGCAAACCTGGATTATTCTTTACCTACACCTTGAAAATTACCCCAGCTAGGGGTAGAAACGTGTCGGTGAGGTGGCATTCTGGTCAGGACAAGCAGAACGTGTTCCTGGAGATAGCAGTTCGGTGTTTCATGGAAGTCCCAGGATCCCCTTAACACATTTGTGTGCTGTTTAGAACTGTTTGATCACAGTTCCTACAATCTCGGTAATTACCCTCTGTTCATAATGACTGAAGAACCTCCACTCTAAGGATATTTCCTCATTAATGTGCACAATTAGACAGCTAGAGTGTTTTGATGAAATTTGTGTTTGTTTTATGTTTCTTTATTAAACTGTACTTCACTATATATGTTCTTTCCTGTTTTATTACATAACAAAACTTTAAAACGGAGACAAACACTTGGAACTAACTGGATAGTGAATCTACTAAGGAGCGCTGGATGATTCTAATTCCACTTTCGTGTTTTGGTTTTGGCTTGGTTTTGCCAAAACCACCCTTTCATGTTTTGGTTTTGGATCTGGATGATTTTTGAAAAAAACCTAAAAAGAGCTAAAATCATAGAATTTGGTGGTAATTTTGCTCCTACGGTATTATTAACCTCAATAACATTAATTTCCACTCATTTCCAGTCTATTCTGAACACCTCACAATATTGTTTTTAGGCCTAAAAGTTGCACCGAGGTGGATGTATGACCAAGCTAAGTGACACAAGTGTGCGGCACAAACACCTGGCCCATCTAGGAGTGGTACTGCAGTGTCAGACAGGATGGCACTTAAAAAAATAGTCCCCAAACAGCACATGATGCAAAGAAAAATGAAAGAAAAAAGAGGTGCAAGATGGAATTGTCCTTGGGCCCTCCCACCCACCCTTATGTTGCAGACAAGATGGCACTATTCAAAAACTAGTCCCCAAACATAACTAAGCCAAGCGACACAAGTATGCGACACAAACACCTGGCCCATCTAGGAGTGGCGCTGCAGTGTCAGACAGGATGACACTTTTCAATAACTAGGCCCCAAACAGCACCTCATGCAAAGATGTAGAAGAGGTGCAATGAGGTAGCTGTATGACTTAGCCAAGCGACACAAACAATTCCCACTGGAATTATATGTCCAAATCACTGGAATTATACATCCAAATCACTGGAATTAAATGTCAAAATCACTGGAATTAAATGTCAAAATCACTGGAATTATACTGCAAAATCACTGGAATTATATGTCCAAATCATTGTAATTATACGTCCAAATCACTGGAATTATACGTCCAAATCACTGGAATTAAATGGCAAAATCACTGGAATTATACTGCAAAATCACTGGAATTATTTGTCCAAATCACTGGAATTAAATGGCAGTACCACTGGACATATCCGGAAGTGTCAGAAAGGATGGAACTTTAAAAAAATAGTCCCCAAACAGCACATCATGACAAGAAGTAAAAGAGGGCAATGAGGTAGCTGTATGACTAAGCTAAGCGACACAAGTGTGCGGCACAAACACCTGGCCCATCTAGAGTTGGCACTGCAGTCCCACTGCACTAATGGTGGATACCGGACACATGTCTAACACCAGCATAGTTGTTATAGCCTCAGTAATCTTCTTTGCAACATGGTATATATATATATACAGCAGTATCACTGGATTGGACTTATACGCCAGTACCACTGTAATTATACGGCAGGATCACTAGATTTATACGGCAGGATCACTGGATTTATATGGCATGATCACTGTAATTATACACCAATACAACTGTAATTATACGGCAGGATTACTGGAATCATACGGCAGGATCACTGGAATTAAATGACAAAATAACTGGAATTATACTTCCAAATCACTGGAATTAAATGGCAAAATCACTGGAATAATACGTCAAAATCACTGGAATTATACGTAAAAATCACTGGAATTATACGGCCAAATTACTGGAATTAAATGGCAAAATCACTGGAATTATACTGCAAAATCACTTTAATAATACTGCAAAATCACTGGAATTAAATGGCAAAATCACTGGATTTATACGTCAAAATCACTGGAATTATACAGCCAAATCACTGGAATTACACGTCCAAATCACTGGAATTAAAAGGCAAAATCACTGGAATTATACTGCAAAATCACTGTAATAATACTGCAAAATAACTGGAATTATACGTCCAAAACGCTGGAATTATACGTCCAAATCACTGGAATTATACGTCCAAATCACTGGAATTAAATGGCAAAATCACTGTAATTAAATGGCAAAATCACTGGAATTATACGTCCAAATCACTGGAATTATACGTCAAAATCTCGGTATCGCCTGCCTAGTGAAGTGGAATCTAGATGGGATTTGGTACTGGGGACACAATACCTCCATCAATTGTCTAAATACCACTGCACTAATGGCGGATACCGGATGCATGTCTAAAGCCAACATAAGTGTCAAGGTCTAAGTTATGAGGGCTTCCATCATCATGTGATGCTGAACCACTAGTCATGAACATAGGCCAGGGCCTCAGCCATTCCTTGCCACTCCGTGTCGTATATTGGATATTGGCAAGTTTACGTTTCTCCTCAGATAATTTAAATTTCCTTTTTTGAGTCTTTTTACTGAACTTTGGCTTTTTGGATTTTACATGCCCTCTACTATCACTTTGGGCATCTGCTTTGGCAGATGACGATGGCATTTCATCGTCTATGTCATGGTTAGTGGCAGCAGCTTCAGCACTAGGAGGAAGTGGTTCTTGATCTTTCCCTATTTTATCCTCCAAATTTTTGTTCTCCATTATTTTTCTGGAGTTATATAACACAATATGTGGCACATAAATGACTGATGGCTGATGCACAGGACACTACCACTGGTCTGATGCAGCACAACACAGCAACACTGTAAGGGACTTGTTGTTGTTGTTATTATTATTATATGGCAGCAGTGGAAATATCGCAGCAGCTTATACCACTGTGACTGCCTGGTCACTGGAATGACTAATGGCAAGGACACTACAACAGGTCTGACGCAGCACAACACAGCAACACTGTGAGGGACTTGTTGTTATTATTATTATTATTATTATTATTATATGGCAGCAGTAGACATATAGCAGCAGCGTATACCACTGTGACTGCCTGGTCACTGGAATGACTGATGGCCAGAACAATACCACTGGTCTGATGCAGCCCAACACAGCAACAATGTAACAATGTAAGGGACTTGTTGTTGTTATTATTATTATTATTATTATTATTATTATTATTATTATTATATGGCAGCAGTAGACATATAGCAGCATCATATACCACTGTGACTGCCTGGTCACTGGAATGACTGATGGCCAGGACACTATCTCTGGTCTGATGCAGCACAACACAGCAACACTGTAAGGGAGTTATACAGCAGCACTGGACATATGGCAACAGAGGGCACCACCACTGAACTGATGCAGCACAACACACCACCACTGAACTGATGCAGTACAACACACCACCACTGAACTGATGCAGCACAACACACCACCACTGAACTGATGCAGCACAACACACCACCACTGAAATGATGCAGCACAACACACCACCACTGAACTGATGCAGCACAACACAGCACCACTGGACAGCACTGGACATATGGCAGCAGAGGACACAACCACTGTGACTGGACAGATTCAGCACAAGACACGGACACTGAGGACACTGAGAGAACGGAGACATGTCCTCTTTCTACACTTTCCAATGGCGAGTGAAAATGTCGGGGACGCGCGGCTCCTTATATGGAATCCAAACCCGCGAGAATCCGACAGCGGAATGATGACATTTTGCCTCGTTCTGGTTTCCGAGTCAGACGGGAAAACCTGAGCCTGGCTCGGAATCTGACTCGAATGGTGAAGTTCGGTACGGTTTGTTCCTCTGACAACCGAACCCGCTCATCCCTAATATATATACACATATCTATCTATCTATCTATCTATCTATCTATCTATCTATCTATCTATCTATCTATCTATCTATCTATCTATCTATCTACACATTTAAATTCTAAATTGGGTTGGCTACTAGGTCATTTGTGCAGACGCATTGTTTTCCAGGTACTGTACTTATGCTGCAATTAAACTATATCATAAAGTACAAAATCCACTGTTCAGATATTGTCCAATACCTGCACAACTGAATGGCAAGTTGCATAATCACCCACCCTTGCCTTGACAATACTGTACGGAAAGCTTTCTGAAGCGGCAATTAACAGCGATAAATCTTACTCTGCACCTCGGATATAATCTTCTAGAAATTCAGGTCAAATCAGCTGGTGACTTCTTTTCCTTAGAGAGGGGGCACAAATGTTAATGGTTTTCACTATGTACTTGAAGTACACGAACATACATTTATATCACACTTAGTTTTGCAAAGATTTTGTGTGGAAGAAAAAAAAAAACACATAAGAAAAGTTTTTTTTTATTACAATAGTTAAATGATACCTGTACAATTAAATCGGCCGGGTATATGGAATTATAGTTTGCTATTATTCTTGAGTAAATTTACAGAGACTTCATTATTTTAATTGATTACTTAGTCTATTGTATACATTATTACAGCAATTTAGTCTCTAACGTCTTAGCCGTTTTTGTTTTTTTTATAACCCCTTGCTTATTTGGTATATTATTATAAAAAGCATTTTCATTTTACTCTGCTGGTGTGTTCATATGTTGTGGGTGTTTATACATTCATTACCTGCTAGATATATGTAATGTTTTTTCTATAATTGTATAAGTGGGTTTTAAACAGATTATTTTACTCTGCAGGGGCTGAATAGTTGACAACTATTGTGAATTTTGTCTAGAGACACTCTATGGGCATGTAGCACATTAACGCATTGATTCAGAGGTGGAAGCGGCTGTATCCGCACAAACGTCTGTTGCCGGAGCCTCAACTGCACTGGAAGCGTAATCCCAGAGCTGCCCACTTTGCATGGTGTAACTCTGCCGGTGGTTCGGGACACGCTGCCATCGGAGCACCATTGCATAAACCATTGACACATACACCTGTCCTAAGACAGTGTTTTCGTTGGAGCAGGGTGTCTCTGGAAGGGGCATTGCATCTGAGAATGCAGACGCTTTTTACTGACATGCCCACGATAATCCCATAACACACCCATGTGACAGATTTTTGTTGCGTTAACTTCAGGCCACCCCTCAGTCACTGCCCAGGAACACCCGTGGGGTAATGCAT
The DNA here is from genome assembly GCF_028390025.1 of Pseudophryne corroboree. Taxonomy (NCBI): domain Eukaryota; kingdom Metazoa; phylum Chordata; class Amphibia; order Anura; family Myobatrachidae; genus Pseudophryne; species Pseudophryne corroboree. The sequence goes on along the minus strand of NC_086449.1, from coordinate 784,918,988 downwards.
GCACCTTAGGGCTTTTCAGAATAATTTGCTCATGTGCAGTAATAAATAATCACTCAATAACAGGAACATCGACGTTGGGCGCAGTTAGCACTCACCTCTGTACCAGGCCCTTATTGTACTATAAATTCAACACTTTCAAGTTCCAATAGTGTAAAGTGCACACAACACACAACACATCACATATAACACATAGGGGGTCATTCCGATTTGTTCGCTCGCTAGCTGATTTTAGCAGCATTGCACACGCTAGGCCGCCGGCAAATCTCTATTGCACGTGTGGGAATCACTGGGAAAATGGCAGCTGCACCATTTTTAGAGGGATTTCTACTTTCTACGTATTTGAACAGGGCGCCGGGTCTACAGTGTGGCCCTTCCTAGGCCCAGGAGTCAGTGTGCATCACACACACTTCACCCATTATATATACGCCTGTGCCTGCAAGTATTCCTCTTACTCAGTATTTACCAGCTACAGCCCTCAAGGCACACTAAGAGGTATATTTACTAAACTTAAGGTTTATTGTGAAGATATCTCCCATAGCAACAAATTATTTTTATTATTATTATTTATTACCAGTTATTTATATAGCGCACACATATTCCGCAGCGCTGTACAGATAATATTTTGCCCATTCACATCAGTCCCTGCCCCAGTGGAGCTTACAGTCCCTATCACATGTACACACCGACACATTCACGCTAGGGTTGATATTTGTTGGGAGCTAATTAACCTAACCGTATATTTTTGGATTGTGGGAGGAAACCGGAGTACCCGGAGGAAACCCACGCAGGCACGGGGAGAATATACAAACTCCACACAGTTAGGGCATGGTGGGAATTGAACCAATGACCTCAGTGCTGTGAGGCAGTAATGCTAACCATTACACCATCCGCACTACCCCAAATCAGATTCTACAGTTATCTACCACCTTCTAGAAGATAATAGCTAGAATCTAATTGGTTGCTATGGGCAACAGCTCCACTTCTATAAAACCGTACTTTAGTAAATATACACCTAAGCCCAGGTACACACCTACACGATATCAGCACTATAGCATATAGTATTGTCATATTGGAACGACAAATCATGCATATCATGCAGGGTATGTGAACAATTATGCACTCCCACAGGTCGCATACGATATCTTCGGTTAGCCAATATAAGTTATTTAATTTCTTTGGGAGCTGCACCCCCAAGTAGGTAATCAATTTGGTTACCCAAATAATGGGAATTTCCCTGAACCATGCCGGGCGTACATAACCTGGTTTTAAATAAAGTGTGGTGGATTTCTCAAGGTTCACCTCAAAGCCTGAAATCAGGCCAAATTCTCTAACACGTTCCATCAACGGCCCAAGGATCCTCCGAGAGTTTGAAATAAATAAAAGAACATTGTCCGCAAAGGCCGATATCTTCACAGTCTCCATCCCTACTGTAATCCCTGTTAAGCTTTGCCAGTCTTGCAATACTCTTAACATGGGGTTCAGAAAAAAAAAAGTAGGGGCGAGAGTGGACAACCCTGTCTTGTTACCCTGGACATCTCCAAACTATATTTTTAAGTATTATTACAGGTATAAGTCAGTGTGCTGGGAGATACAAGGGGAAAAACTTTCTGTTTGCTGTGACCCCTCCCTTTTCTAGCACCTGATAAGTATCTCCAGAGTGATTGAGCAGATACCACTGTGTTTGATTGCATGTTTGTTAGCTTGTGCTAGCCTTAACATAAAGTCACAGGTGCACAGCTGTACACAGGGAAGGGCTTGTGCTATCCTTAGCATACAGTAACAGGTGCACAGCTGTACACAGGGAAGGGCTTGTGCTAGCCTTATTGTACAGTCACAGGCGCACAGCTGTACACAGGGAAGGGCTTGCACTAGCCTTAGCATACAGTCACAGGCGCACAGCTGTACACAGGGAAGGGCTTGTGCTAACTGCTAACCTTAGCATACAGTAACAGGTGCACAGCTGTACACAGGGAAGGGCTTGTGCTAGCCTTATCATACAGTCACAAGCGCACAGCTGTACGCAGGGAAGGGCTCATGCTAGCCTTATCATACAGTCACAAGCGCACAGCTGTACACAGGGAAGGGCTTGTGCTATCCTTAGCATACAGTACAGGTGCACAGCTGTACACAGGGAAGGGCTTGTGCTAGCCTTATTGTACAGTCACAGGCGCACAGCTGTACACAGGGAAGGGCTTGCACTAGCCTTAGCATACAGTCACAGGCGCACAGCTGTACACAGGGAAGGGCTTGTGCTAACTGCTAACCTTAGCATACAGTAACAGGTGCACAGCTGTACACAGGGAAGGGCTTGTGCTAGCCTTATCATACAGTCACAAGCGCACAGCTGTACACAGGGAAGGGCTCATGCTAGCCTTATCATACAGTCACAAGCGCACAGCTGTACACAGGGAAGGGCTTGTGCTAGCCTTATCATACAGTCACAGGCGCACAGCTGTACACAGGGAAGGGCTTGTGCTAGCCTTATCATACAGTCACAAGCACACAGCTGTACACAGGGAAGGGCTTGTGCTAGCCTTATCATACAGTCACAAGCGCACAGCTGTACACAGGGAAGGGCTTGTGCTAGCCTTATCATACAGTCACAGGTGCACAGCTGTACACAGGGAAGGGCTTGTGCTAGCCTTATCATACAGTCACAAGCGCACAGCTGTACACAGGGAAGGGCTCGTGCTAGCATTATCTTACAGTCACAAGCACACAGCTGTACACAGGGAAGGGCTTGTGCTAGCCTTAGCATAAAGTCACAGATGCAACTACTGTAAAACAAAAAATGTACACCCCAGATGCCACTGCATCCGAATCAGAATCAACCTTTGTGCTAGAATAACAGCATTTCCCTTGTGCATGTAAAATGCGTATTTATCTTAACTGACCCATCTGTACATGTTTAGTATATGCTGAATAAGTTGATGACATTTTTAAAGTTATAGGCACAATTACATTGCTTCAACAATTAGTGATGTGCACCGGAAATTTTTCGGGTTTTGTGTTTTGGATTCGGTTCCGCGGCCGTGTTTTGGATTCGGATGCGTTTTGGCAAAACCTCCCTGAAAATTTTTTGTCGGATTCGGGTGTGTTTTGGATCCGGGTGTTTTTTTACAAAAAACCCTCAAAAACAGCTTAAATCATAGAATTTGGGGGTCATTTTGATCCCATAGTATTATTAACCTCAATAACCATAATTTACACTCATTTTCAGTCTATTCTGAACACCTCACACCTCACAATATTATTTTTAGTCCTAAAATTTGCACCAAGGTCGCCGGATGGCTACGCTAAGCGACACAAGTGGCCGACACAAACACCTGGCCCATCTAGGAGTGGCACTGCAGTGTCAGGCAGGATGGCACTTCAAAAAAATTGTCCCAAAACAGCAAATGATGCAAAGAAAATAAGAGGCGCACCAAGGTCGCTGTGTGACTAAGCTAAGCGACACAAGTGGCCGACACAAACACCTGGCCCATCTAGGAGTGGCACTGCAGTGTCAGACAGGATGGCACTTCCAAAAAATTGTCCCCAAACAGCAAATGATGCAAAGAAAAAAAGAGGCGCACCAAGGTCGCTGTGTGACTAAGCTAAGCGACACAAGTGGCCGACACAAACACCTGGCCCATCTAGGAGTGGCACTGCAGTGTCAGGCAGGATGGCACTTCCAAAAAATTGTCCCCAAACAGCACATGATGCAAAGAAAAAAAGAGGCGCACCAAGGTCGCTGTGTGACTAAGCTAAGCGACACAAGTGGCCGACACAAACACCTGGCCCATCTAGGAGTGGCACTGCAGTGTCAGACAGGATGGCACTTCAAAAAAATTGTCCCCAAACAGCACATGATGCAAAGAAAAAAAGAGGTGCACCAAGGTCGCTGTGTGACTAAGCTAAGTGACACAAGTGGCCGACACAAACACCTGGCCCACCTAGGAGTGGCACTGCACTGTCAGGCAGGATGGCTCTTCAAAAAAATTGTCCCCAAACAGCACATGATGCAAAGAAAAAAAAGAGGCGCACCAAGGTCACTGTGTGACTAAGCTAAGCGACACAAGTGGCCGACACAAACACCTGGCCCATCTAGGAGTGGCACTGCAGTTTTCTAGCGAAAGGATGAGTGCTTCCATCCTCATGTGAATCTGAACCACTAGCCATGAACATAGGCCAGGGCCTCAGCCGTTCCTTTCCACTCCGTGTCGTAAATGGCATATTGGCAAGTTTACACTTCTCATCAGACGCTTTCAATTTTGATTTTTGGGTCATTTTACTGAATTTTTGTTTTTTGGATTTTACATGCTCTCTACTATGACATTGGGCATCGGCCTTGGCATACGACGTTGATGGCATTTCATCGTCTTGGCCATGACTAGTGGCAGCAGCTTCAGCACGAGGTGGAAGTGGATCTTGATCTTTCCCTATTTTACCCTCCACATTTTTGTTCTCCATTTTTTAATGTGTGGAATTATATGCCAGTATCAATAGCAATGGCCTACTACTATATATACTGCGCACAACTGAAATGCACCACAGGTATGGATGGATAGTATACTTGACGACACAGAGGTAGGTACAGCAGTGGCCTACTGTACCGTAATGCTATATATTATATACTGGTGGTCAGCAAACTGTGCAAAACTGAAATGCACCACAGGTATGGATGGATAGTATACTTGACGACACAGAGGTAGGTACAGCAGTGGCCTACTGTACCGTAATGCTATATATTATATACTGGTGGTAAGCAAACTGTGCAAAACTGAAATGCACAACAGGTATGGATGGATAGTATACTTGACGACACAGAGGTAGGTACAGCAGTGGCCTACTGTACCGTAATGCTATATATTATATACTGGTGGTCAACAAACTGTGCAAAACTGAAATGCACCACTGGTATGGATGGATAGTATACTTGACGACACAGAGGTAGGTACAGCAGTGGCCTACTGTACCGTAATGCTATATATTATATACTGGTGGTCAGCAAACTGTACAAAACTGAAATGCACCACAGGTATGGATGGATAGTATACTTGACGACACAGAGGTAGGTACAGCAGTGGCCTACTGTACCGTAATGCTATATATTATATACTGGTGGTCAGCAAACTGTGAAAAACTGAAATGCACCACAGGTATGGATGGATAGTATACTTGACGATACAGAGGTAGGTACAGCAGTGGCCTACTGTACCGTACTCCTATATATTATATACTGGTGGTCAGCAAAATTATGCACTGTACTCCTACTATATACTACAATGCAGCACAGATATGGAGTGTTTTTCAGGCAGACAACGTATACTGGTGGTCACTGTCAGCAAAACTCTGCACTGTACTCCTCCTATATAATACTGCTGCTCCCCAGTCCCCACAATTAAGCAGTGTGAGCACAGATATATGCAGCACACTGAGCACAGATAACTGATAAAGAGCGTTTTTTTCAGGCAGAGAACGGATAAAACTGGTGGTCACTGATCAGCAAAACTCTGCACTGTACTCCTCCTATATTAATAATACAGCTGCTCCCCAACAATGAATAAACGGAGAGGACGCCAGCCACGTCCTCTCCCTAACATTTCCAATGCACGAGTGAAAATGGCGGCGACGCGCGGCTGCTTATATAGAATCCGAATCTTGCGAGAATCCGAAAGCGGGATGATGACGTTCGGGCGCGCTCGGGTTAACCGAGCCATACAGGAGAATCCGAGTATGCCTCGGACCCGTGTAAAATGGGTGAAGTTCGGGGGGGGTTCGGTTTCCGAGGAACCGAACCCGCTCATCACTATCAACAATGTAATCCTTGCCTGTGAGAACAAATGTTCCTACATTACAATGTGCATAATTACAAAATACACATATGTGACACATATGAAAGGACACTCTTTGTAACTGTTATTCTACTATCGGTCATAATGTTTTGTGTTCCCACCGAGTGGAAGACACTATTATTACAATATAATATCAAACATAAAGAAAGATAATAAACATTACATACATATTGTGGTTTAAAAAAAATGAATATAGGGTATTCTGTAATTTTAAGAAAAATCATTTTTGACAAGTGAGAGCAAATGATACAAAACATCAGCTGAAATTATAAAATGAGAAGACGATTATAGTAATTTGAAAATAATATGGACAGATTTTAATATAAAAGTAATACAATATGTTCAACAGCTGGAATAATACCCCCCCGCCCCCCCCCCAAAAAAAAAAAGTATAATAAAAACAATTTTAATATATATATTATACACACACACACACATGCGTGCGCACACACACACACACACACAATCTCTCTCTGTCTCTCTCTCTCTATATATATATATATATATATAAACACTATATATATATATATATATATATATATATATTAGTGATGTGCACCGGACATTTTTCGGGTTTTGTGTTTTGGTTTTGGATTCGGTTCCGCGGCCGTGTTTTGGATTCGGACGCGTCTTGGCAAAACCTCACCGAAAATTTTTTGTCGGATTCGGGTGTGTTTTGGATTCGGGTGTTTTTTTTCAAAAAAAACCTAAAAAAAAAAGCTTAAATCATAGAATTTGGGGGTCATTTTGATCCCATAGTATTATTAACCTCAATTACCATAATTTCCACTCATTTCCAGTCTATTCTGAACACCTCACACCTCACAATATTATTTTTAGTCCTACAATTTGCACCGAGGTCGCTGGATGGCTAAGCTAAGCGACACAAGTGGCCGACACAAACACCTTGCCCATCTAGGAGTGGCACTGCAGTGTCAGGCAGGATGGCACTTCAAAAAAATTGTCCCCAAACAGCACATGATGCAAAGAAAAAAGAGGCGCACCAAGGTCGCTGTGTGACAAAGCTAAGCGACACAAGTGGCCGACACAAACACCTGGCCCATCTAGGAGTGGCACTGCAGTGTCAGGCAGGATGGCACTTCAAAAAAATTGTCCCCAAACAGCACATGATGCAAAGAAAAAAGAGGCGCACCAAGGTCGCTGTGTGACTAAGCTAAGCGACACAAGTGGCCGACACAAACACCTGGCCCATCTAGGAGTGGCACTGCAGTGTCAGGCAGGATGGCACTTCAAAAAAATTGTCCCCAAACAGCACATGATGCAAAGAAAAAAAGAGGCGCACCAAGGTCGCTGGATGGCTAAGCTAAGCGACACAAGTGGCCGACACAAACACCTGGCCCATCTAGGAGTGGCACTGCAGTGTCAGGCAGGATGGCACTTCAAAAAAATTGTCCCCAAACAGCACATGATGCAAAGAAAAAAAGAGGCGCACCAAGGTTGCTGTGTGACTAAGCTAAGCGACACAAGTGGCCGACACAAACACCTGGCCCATCTAGGAGTGGCACTGCAGTGTCAGGCAGGATGGCACTTCAAATAAATTGTCCCCAAACAGCACATGATGCAAAGAAAAATGAAAGAAAAAAGAGGTGCAAGATGGAATTGTCCATGGGCCCTCCCACCCACCCTTATGTTGTATAAACAGGACATGCACACTTTAACAAACCCATCATTTCAGCGACAGGGTCTGCCACACGACTGTGACTGAAATGACTGGTTGGTTTGGGCCCCCACCAAAAAAGAAGCAATCAATCTCTCCTTGCACAAACTGGCTCTACAGAGGCAAGATGTCCACCTCATCATCATCCTCTGATTCCTCACCCCTTTCACTGTGTACATCCCCCTCCTCACAGATTATTAATTCGTCCCCACTGGAATCCACCATCTCAGGTCCCCGTGTACTTTCTGGAGGCAATTGCTGCTGGTGAATGTCTCCACGGAGGAATTGATTATAATTCATTTTGATGAACATCATCTTCTCCACATTTTCTGGAAGTAACCTCGTACGCCGATTGCTGACAAGGTGAGCGGCTGCACTAAACACTCTTTCGGAGTAGACACTGGAGGGAGGGCAACTTAGGTAGAATAAAGCCTGTTTGTGCAAGTGCCTCCAAATTGCCTCTTTTTCCTGCCAGTATACGTACGGACTGTCTGACGTGCCTACTTGGATGCGGTCACTCATATAATCCTCCACCATTCTTTCAATGGTGAGAGAATCATATGCAGTGACAGTAGAAGACATGTCAGTAATCGTTGGCAGGTCCTTCAGTCCGGACCAGATGTCAGCACTCGCTCCAGACTGCCCTGCATCACCGCCAGCGGGTGGGCTCGGAATTCTTAGCCTTTTCCTCGCACCCCTAGTTGCGGGAGAATGTGAAGGAGGAGCTGTTGACGGGTCACGTTCCGCTTGACTTGACAATTTTCTCACCAGCAGGTCTTTGAACCTATGCAGACTTGTGTCTGCCGGAAAGAGAGATACAACGTAGGTTTTAAATCTAGGATCGAGCACAGTGGCCAAAATGTAGTGCTCTGATTTCAACAGATTGACCACCCGTGAATCCTGGTTAAGCGAATTAAGGGCTCCATCCACAAGTCCCACATGCCTAGCGGAATCGCTCTGTTTTGGCTCCTCCTTCAATGTCTCCAGCTTCTTCTGCAAAAGCCTGATGAGGGGAATGACCTGACTCAGGCTGGCAGTGTCTGAACGGACTTCACGTGTGGCAAGTTCAAAGGGTTGCAGAACCTTGCACAACGTTGGAATCATTCTCCACTGCGCTTGAGTCAGGTGCATTCCCCCTCCTTTGCCTATATCGTGGGCAGATGTATAGGCTTGAATGGCCTTTTGCTGCTCCTCCATCCTCTGAAGCATATAGAGGGTTGAATTCCACCTCGTTACCACCTCTTGCTTCAGATGATGGCAGGGCAGGTTCAGGAATGTTTGGTGGTGCTCCAGTTTTCTGTACACGGTGCCTGAATGCCGAAAGTGGCCCGCAATTCTTTGGGCCACCAACAGCATCTCTTGCACGCCCCTGTCATTTTTTAAATAATTCTGCACCACCAAATTCAAGGTATGTGCAAAACATGGGACGTACAACTGCATTTTTTAGGACACTGGTGAGTCTTTTTCTGAGGTCTGTGTACATTTTCGGTATCGCCTGCCTAGAGAAATGGAACCTAGATGGTATTTGGTACCGGGGACACAGTACCTCAATCAAGTCAATAGTTGCCTCTGAATTAACGATGGATACCGGAACCACGTTTCTCACCGCCCAGGCTGCCAAGGCCTGAGTTATCTGCTTTGCAGCAGGATGACTACTGTGATATTTCATCTTCCTCGCAAAGGACTGTTAGACAGTCAATTGCTTACTGGAAGTAGTACAAGTGGTCTTCCGACTTCCCCTCTGGGATGACGATCGACTCCCAGCAGCAACAACAGCAGCGCCAGCAGCAGTAGGCGTTACACTCAAGGATGCATCGGAGGAATCCCAGGCAGGAGGGGACTCGTCAGGCTTGACAGTGACATGGGATGCAGGACTATTGGCTTTCCTGGGTAAGGAGGAAATTGACACTGAGGGAGTTTGTGGTGTGGTTTGCAGGAGCTTGGTTACAAGAGGAAGGGATTTAGTGGTCAGTGGACTGCTTCCGCTGTCACCCAAAGTTTTTGAACTTGTCACTGACTTATGATGAATGCGCTGCAGGTGACGTATAAGGGAGGATGTTCCGAGGTGGTTAACGTCCTTACCCCTACTTATTACAGCTTGACAAAGGCAACACACGGCTTGACACCTGTTGTCCGAATTTGTGTTGAAATAATTCCACACCGAAGAGGTGATTTTTTTTTGTATTTTGACCAGGCATGTCAATGGCCATATTCGTCCCACGGACAACAGGTGTCTCCCCGGGTGCCTGACTTAGACAAACCACCTCACCATCAGAATCCTCCTTGTCAATTTCCTCCCCAGCGCCAGCAACACCCATATCCTCATCCTGGTGTACTTCAACAGTGACATCTTCAATTTGACTATCAGGAACTGGACTGCGGGTGCTCCTTCCAGCACTTGCAGGGGGCGTGCAAATGGTGGAAGGCGCAAGCTCTTCCCATCTAGTGTTGGGAAGGTCAGACATCGCAACCGACACAATTGGACTCTCCTTGGGTATTTGTGATTTAGAAGAACGCACAGTTCTTTGCTGTGCTTTTGCCAGCTTAAGTCTTTTCATTTTTCTAGCGAGAGGATGAGTGCTTCCATCCTCATGTGAAGCTGAACCACTAGCCATGAACATAGGCCAGGGCCACAGCCGTTCCTTGCCACTCCGTGTCGTAAATGGCATATTGGGAAGTTTACGCTTCTCCTCAGACGATTTTAATTTAGATTTTTGGGTAATTTTACTGAACTTCTGTTTTTTGGATTTTACATGCTCTCTATTATGACATTGGGCATCGGCCTTGGCAGACGACGTTGATGGCATTTCATCGTCTCGGCCATGACTAGTGGCAGCAGCTTTAGCACAAGGTGGAAGTGGATCTTGATCTTTCCCTATTTTAACCTCCATATTTTTGTTCTCCATTTTTTAATGTGTGGAATTATATGCCAGTATCAATAGCAATGGCCTACTACTATATTTACTGCGCACAACTGAAATGCACCACAGGTATGGATGGATAGTATACTTGACGAAACAGAGGTAGGTACAGCAGTGGCCTTCCGTACTGCTATATATAGTATACTGGTGGTCACTGTGTCAGCAAACTGCAAAACTAAAATGCACCACAGGTATAGAATGAAGATGGATAGTATACTTGATGAATGACGACACAGAGGTAGGTACAGCAGTGGCCTACCGTACTGCTATATATAGTATACTGGTGGTCACTGTGTCAGCAAACTGCAAAACTAAAATGCACCACAGGTATAGAATGTAGATGGATAGTATACTTAATGAATGACGACACAGAGGTAGGTACAGCAGTGGCCTAACGTACTGCTATATATAGTATACTGGTGGTCACTGTGTCAGCAAACTGCAAAACTAAAATGCACCACAGGTATAGAATGTAGATGGATAGTATACTTAATGAATGACGACACAAAGGTAGGTACAGCAGTGGCCTACCGTACTGCTATATATAGTATACTGGTGGTCACTGTGTCAGCAAACTGCAAAACTAAAATGCACCACAGGTATAGAATGTAGATGGATAGTATACTTAATGAATGACGACACAGAGGTAGGTACAGCAGTGGCCTACCGTACTGCTATATATAGTATACTGGTGGTCACTGTGTCAGCAAACTGCAAAACTAAAATGCACCAAAGGTATAGAATGTAGATGGATAGTATACTTAATGAATGACGACACAGAGGTAGGTACAGCAGTGGCCTACCGTACTGCTATATATTGTATTCTGGTGGTCACTGTGTCAGCAAACTGCAAAACTAAAATGCACCACAGGTATAGAATGTAGATGGATAGTATACTTAATGAATGACGACACAGAGGTAGGTACAGCAGTGGCCTACCGTACTGCTATATATAGTATACTGGTGGTCACTGTGTCAGCAAACTGCAAAACTAAAATGCACCACAGGTATAGAATGTAGATGGATAGTATACTTAATGAATGACGACACAGAGGTAGGTACAGCAGTGGCCTACCGTACTGCTATATATAGTATACTGGTGGTCACTGTGTCAGCAAACTGCAAAACTAAAATGCACCAAAGGTATAGAATGTAGATGGATAGTATACTTAATGAATGACGACACAGAGGTAGGTACAGCAGTGGCCTACCGTACTGCTATATATTGTATACTGGTGGTCACTGTGTCAGCAAACTGCAAAACTAAAATGCACCACAGGTATAGAATGTAGATGGATAGTATACTTAATGAATGACGACACAGAGGTAGGTACAGCAGTGGCCTACCGTACTGCTATATATAGTATACTGGTGGTCACTGTGTCAGCAAACTGCAAAACTAAAATGCACCACAGGTATAGAATGTAGATGGATAGTATACTTAATGAATGACGACACAGAGGTAGGTACAGCAGTGGCCTTCCGTACCGTACTGCTATATATAGTATACTGGTGGTCACTGTGTCAGCAAAACTCTGCACTGTACTCCTCCTATATAATATTAATTATACTGGTGGTCCCCAGTCCCCACAATAAAGCAGCACACTGAGCACAGATATGAAGTGTTTTTCAGGCAGACAACGTATACTGGTGGTCACTGTCAGCAAAACTCTGCACTGTACTCCTGCTATATAATACAGCTGCTCCCCAGTCCCCACAATTAAGCAGTGTGAGCACAGATATATTATGCAGCACACTGAGCACAGATATGGTATGGAGCGTTTTTTTTCAGGCAGAGAACGGATAAAACTGGTGGTCACTTATCAGCAAAACTCTGCACTGTACTCCTCCTAACAGCTGCTCCCCAGTCCTCCCCACAATTAAGCAATAAAGCAATCAAGTTCAACAATAAACGGAGAGGACGCCAGCCACGTCCTCTCCCTATCATCTCCAATGCACGAGTGAAAATGGCGGCGACGCGCGGCTGCTTATATAGAATCCGAATCTCGCGAGAATCCGACAGCGGGATGATGACGTTCGGGCGCGCTCGGGTTAGCCGAGCAAGGCGGAAAGGTTCGAACCTGCCTCGGACCCGTGTAAAATGGGTGAAGTTCGGGGGGGTTCGGTTTCCGAGAAACCGAACCCGCTCATCACTAATATATATATATATATATATATAAAGTCCAGAGGTGAAGCGCACACACTTAAAGGATGTTAGAAGGGTGCCGTGTCAATTGTTATTGATACCATAGTTCCCAATGCTTACCCTGAAAGGGTTTAGACAAAAGGAGACCAGCACACCACCATATGAAAAAATATGAAAAACATTTAATGAATCAGTAGCATTATCAGGCCTTTTGAAAAAAGTTTTTAGTACTCATCATGAGGCTTTCAGCAGTATTCAAGCAGAACAGCCATCCCAACGGCCCGTTTCGGTTGTCACACCTTCATCATGGGGTCAGCTACCCCATGATGAAGGTGTGACAACCGAAACGGGCCGTTGGGATGGCTGTTCTGCTTGAATACTGCTGAAAGCCTCATGATGAGTACTAAAAACTTTTTTCAAAAGGCCTGATAATGCTACTGATTCATTAAATGTTTTTCATATTTTTTCATATGGTGGTGTGCTGGTCTCCTTTTGTCTAAACCCTTTCAGGGTAAGCATTGGGAACTATGGTATATATATATATATATATATATATATATATACATACAGTAGGTATATATATATATATATATATATAGACACATACACATATAAAACAAACAGCAATGTTTAAATGCATCATGGGGAAGATAAAGTGGAGAGAGGTAGAGTATCAGTCAATCATTTTCTAAAAATGACAGGAGCTTATTGATTGGTAATTTATCTCTGTCCACTTATCTGTGTCCGATCTTTGAAACATCTCCCCATATATCAGTGGGCAGAGACAGTTAATAAAACACTTTTCTGCGAATTGGAACTTTGGCAAACGTTTATATGTTGCGGCTGAGGACAGACATACTTTTCCACTGTTTTACGCCTTTCAGAAAAGACTTGTATCATAAACTAGGCAACCTTTAATGTGCCATCTGGTATTGGAATACTGCTGTGTTTAGGAAATAAACCTCTCTGTGACTGCACACTAACTAGCCTCATGAAGAGAAGGTTGTCAACCTTTTACAAAAACATTACACAATTGTACTGTACATTTATACAGTTGCAACTAGGATTTTTGTTACAAAGACTCATTATTATTTAATCTGTCAGTAAAAGATTTGATTATGCTAAAAAAAAAATGTATAATTTAAATAAGAATGCATTTTCTAATTTCATAAATGTTTTCTCATTATGCTTTTATTCTTTATGTTTGTTCTCCAGATTTGCTGTAAAATTAAATTTCAAACTGCTGCTTATATTGTGCTTGGAAAGTAAACACAACAGATTTGCCTTTCAGGTTAACAATATCTGCATTTAATAATGTTCATAAAACAATCTACAGTTCTTCATTATATTGCTCATTGTAAAAATAAATAACATACACTTTGATCGTTCCGCTCATGATGCGATTACAGATGCAGTATAAAGATGCACTGCACCCCAATGTTTGTAGAAATACACTAAAGTGTTTATTATGCTTAAAGCATAGTCAAAGATACCAAAGTGACATACAAGATATATATATATAATATATTCCATGAGTAATCAGCACTTGCACACACAATTCTTTTCAGCACATCTACCTGGGGTGCCAACCCAGTATCCACCGACAGATGCACACTATAATATACGCAATGTCCAAAACAAGAGCGCACTCACTTTTTCATCAAAGTTAAGTGTTACCTTTTACAGCATAGCAAGTCAACGTTTCAGCTAGTCACTGGCCTTCCTCAGAACAGAACCACCACAGTCCACAGTATAGGACAAACAAAAGTATATATATATATATATATATATATATACTAGGTGTTTCATCGCGCCCTACGGGCGCTCTTCACACCGTCGTAAGGGGCTACGCCTCCTTAACCCTTGCACACCCTTGTGGCGTGCAATATTTTTATTATATGGAGTAGTACCTCCAATCATAATTGTGTGAGTGGTTAAATATTCTATGCGATGGTTAAAGGGTGAGAAGCCCCTTGCAACGGCGTGAACAGTGCACGCAGGGCCTGATGAATCACCTTGTAGGTGCTTTGGTTGGGGGAGTGGCGGGTGCGGGGAAGACGTGGATGGGATCCGGGGGTGCCACGGGAGGGGGGGGGGGCGGTTGCAGTGGTGCCGCAGGTGGGAGTCCAGAGCCACAGCGGGTGGGGGAGGAGCAGTTGCAGGGGTGCCCCGGGTGGGGGAGGGGCGAATGTGGTGGTGCTGTGGGAGGGGCGGGTGTGGGGTTGCTGCGGGTTGGGGAGGGGGACCGGAGCTACCGCGGGTGCTGGAGGGGGTGTGTGTGTGGGGGGCGTGCGTATGGGGCCCGGATGTACTGTGAGTGAGGGAGGGGCGGGTAATGCTTATCCTACTTCTCCTCCTGTCAGAAGCTAAGCTGCTGTCCTCCCTTTGGCAGTGGCTCTCCCAGAGCCTTGCACAGCAGCCAGTCACTATTGTTAACGCCGGTGTCCCAACGCGCTGCATTACAGGGAAGAAGATGCACTCAATAAACTACAGCTCCCAGCAGCCCTAAGGGCCGGAATGCTTCGGCGCTAAGGGCTGCTGGGAGCTGTAGTTTAGGGGGGCGTTACGTGTGTACGCATCACTGATACAGGGGGGTGTTACTAGAGATGAGCGGGTTCGGTTCCTCGGAATCCGAACCCCCCCGAACTTCAGCCTTTTTACACGGGTCCGAGGCAGACTCGGATCTTCCCACCTTGCTCGGCTAACCCGAGCGCGCCCGAACGTCATCATCCCGCTGTCGGATTCTCGCGAGGCTCGTATTCTATCGCGAGACTCGGATTCTATATAAGGAGCCGCGCGTCGCCGCCATTTTCACACGTGCATTGAGATTGATAGGGAGAGGACGTGGCTGGCGTCCTCTCCGTTAGAATAGATAGAGACACTTGAGTTGATTACTTAGTAATTTTGGGGAGCATTAGGAGTACTCAGAGTGCAGAGTTTTGCTCATAGGTGTGCGCAGGGGGGGTGCCTGGTGCGCACAGGCACCGCCTAATGTCTGGCACGCCAATCTCACATGCCTGATGCAGCGATCACCGAGCAGGCTGAATACTGTCCCCTCTGCGCTGCACCCTGTCAGGACTGCTTTACCGACCGGACACCTGGGTTAATCAAGGGTGCCACTGACAACGGCTTTCAAATTCCCAGCTCCACCTCCATGTACAAAAACAGTGTGATGTGACGTGATTACGTCATGCTGCTCGCATGCCCACCCGTCACACCTGCCACATGCCCACCTCTCTCCTTCTATGCTATGCCAACGCCAGCCACTGACAATGTATCTGCTTTATTAGGATTGGTACAAAGGTGGATATTTTATATGCGTTGACCATCAATAGGTGGTTCTAGACACGCCCAAAAGGCGGTGCTAGACACACCCCTCCAACGGTGCACCCCCTAATAAAATGTGCTGCGCACGCCAGTGCTTTTGCTGATAGTTAGTTACTAGTGACTGACCACTTTATTATTTAATATAATCCGTTCTCTGCCTGAAAAAAAACGATACACAGTCACATACCATATCTGTGCTCAGCCTCAGTGTGCTGCATGATAATATCATCTATGTATATCTGACTGTGCTGAGTGCTCACTGCTCACACAGCTGAATTGTGGGGGAGACTGGGGTGCAGTTATAGCAGGAGTACAGTGCACACTTTTGCTGCCAGTGTGACTGACCAGTGACCACCAGTATATTGTCTGCCTGAAAAAGTTAAACACTCCTGTGGTGTTTTTTTTATTTATTCTATAA
Organism: Pseudophryne corroboree; assembly: GCF_028390025.1. Taxonomy (NCBI): domain Eukaryota; kingdom Metazoa; phylum Chordata; class Amphibia; order Anura; family Myobatrachidae; genus Pseudophryne; species Pseudophryne corroboree. The sequence goes on along the minus strand of NC_086449.1, from coordinate 784,902,661 downwards.
ACGCATTCTGCTGACAGTGTCCAGCTGGTCCGTCATTCATTATATTATATAAATATTTACCTGCAGTAGTGTTATATTTTTTTTGTTCATCTCTATCATCTTTATCATCTCTATATTAGCAGACGCAGTACGGTAGTCCACGGCTGTGGCTACCTCTGTGTCGTCAGTGCTCGTCCATAATTGTATACCTACCTGTGGTGGGGTTTTTTTTTTCTATCTTCTTCATACTAGTAGTTTAGGAGTCTGCTGACAGTGTCCAGCAGGTCCGTCATTATATTATATATACCTGCAGTAGTGATATATATATATTTTTTATATCATTATCATCTCTATATTAGCAGACGCAGTACGGTAGTCCACGGCTGTGGCTAACTCTGTGTCGTCAGTGCTCATCCATAATTGTATACCTACCTGTGGTGGGGTTTTTTTTTTCTATCTTCTTCATACTAGTAGTTTAGGAGTCTGCTGACAGTGTCCAGCAGGTCCGTCATTATATTATATATACCTGCAGTAGTGATATATATATATTTTTTATATCATTATCATCTCTATACTAGCAGACGCAGTACGGTAGTCCACGGCTGTGGCTACCTCTGTGTCGTCAGTACTCGTCCATAATTGTATACCTACCTGTGGTGGTTTTTTTTTTTCTATCTTCTTCATACTAGTAGTTTAGGAGTCTGCTGACAGTGTCCAGCAGGTCCGTCATTATATTATATATACCTGCAGTAGTGATATATATATATTTTTTATATCATTATCATCTCTATACTAGTAGACGCAGTACGGTAGTCCACGGCTGTAGCTACCTCTGTGTCGTCAGTGCTCGTCCATAATTGTATACCTACCTGTGGTGGGTTTTTTTTTTCTATCTTCTTCATACTAGTAGTTTAGGAGTCTGCTGACAGTGTCCAGCAGGTCCGTCATTATATTATATATACCTGCAGTAGTGATATATATATTTTTTTTATATCATTATCATCTCTATATTAGCAGACGCAGTACGGTAGTCCACGGCTGTAGCTACCTCTGTGTCGTCAGTGCTCGTCCATAATTGTATACCTACCTGTGGTGGGTTTTTTTTTTCTATCTTCTTCATACTAGTAGTTTAGGAGTCTGCTGACAGTGTCCAGCAGGTCCGTCATTATATTATATATACCTGCAGTAGTGATATATATATATATTTTATATCATTATCATCTCTATACTAGCAGACGCAGTACGGTAGTCCACGGCTGTAGCTACCTCTGTGTCGTCAGTGCTCGTCCATAATTGTATACCTACCTGTGGTGGGTTTTTTTTTCTATCTTCTTCATACTAGTAGTTTAGGAGTCTGCTGACAGTGTCCAGCAGGTCCGTCATTATATTATATATACCTGCAGTAGTGATATATATATATTTTTTATATCATTATCATCTCTATACTAGCAGACGCAGTACGGTAGTCCACGGCTGTGGCTACCTCTGTGTCGTCAGTGCTCGTCCATAATTGTATACCTACCTGTGGTGGGGTTTTTTTTTTCTATCTTCTTCATACTAGTAGTTTAGGAGTCTGCTGACAGTGTCCAGCAGGTCCGTCATTATATTATATATACCTGCAGTAGTGATATATATATATATATTTTTATATCATTATCATCTCTATACTAGCAGACGCAGTACGGTAGTCCACGGCTGTGGCTACCTCTGTGTCGTCAGTGCTCGTCCATAATTGTATACCTACCTGTGGTGGGTTTTTTTTTTTCTATCTTCTTCATACTAGTAGTTTAGGAGTCTGCTGACAGTGTCCAGCAGGTCCGTCATTATATTATATATACCTGCAGTAGTGATATATATATATTTTATATCATTATCATCTCTATACTAGTAGACGCAGTACGGTAGTCCACGGCTGTAGCTACCTCTGTGTCGTCAGTGCTCGTCCATAATTGTATACCTACCTGTGGTGGGGTTTTTTTTTCTATCTTCTTCATACTAGTAGTTTAGGAGTCTGCTGACAGTGTCCAGCAGGTCCGTCATTATATTATATATACCTGCAGTAGTGATATATATATATTTTTTATATCATTATCATCTCTATATTAGCAGACGCAGTACGGTAGTCCACGGCTGTAGCTACCTCTGTGTCGTCAGTGCTCGTCCATAATTGTATACCTACCTGTGGTGGGGTTTTTTTTTCTATCTTCTTCATACTAGTAGTTTAGGAGTCTGCTGACAGTGTCCAGCAGGTCCGTCATTATATTATATATACCTGCAGTAGTGATATATATATATATTTTATATCATTATCATCTCTATACTAGCAGACGCAGTACGGTAGTCCACGGCTGTGGCTACCTCTGTGTCGTCAGTGCTCGTCCATAATTGTATACCTACCTGTGGTGGGTTTTTTTTTCTATCTTCTTCATACTAGTAGTTTAGGAGTCTGCTGAGAGTGTCCAGCAGGTCCGTCATTATATTATATATACCTGCAGTAGTGATATATATATATTTTTTATATCATTATCATCTCTATACTAGCAGACGCAGTACGGTAGTCCACGGCTGTGGCTACCTCTGTGTCGTCAGTGCTCGTCCATAATTGTATACCTACCTGTGGTGGGGTTTTTTTTTCTATCTTCTTCATACTAGTAGTTTAGGAGTCTGCTGACAGTGTCCAGCAGGTCCGTCATTATATTATATATACCTGCAGTAGTGATATATATATATTTTTTATATCATTATCATCTCTATACTAGCAGATGCAGTACGGTAGTCCACGGCTGTAGCTACCTCTGTGTCGTCAGTGCTCGTCCATAATTGTATACCTACCTGTGGTGGTTTTTTTTTTTCTATCTTCTTCATACTAGTAGTTTAGGAGTCTGCTGACAGTGTCCAGCAGGTCCGTCATTATATTATATATACCTGCAGTAGTGATATATATATATTTTTTATATCATTATCATCTCTATATTAGCAGACGCAGTACGGTAGTCCACGGCTGTGGCTACCTCTGTGTCGTCAGTGCTCATCCATAATTGTATACCTACCTGTGGTGGGTTTTTTTTTCTATCTTCTTCATACTAGTAGTTTAGGAGTCTGCTGACAGTGTCCAGCAGGTCCGTCATTATATTATATATACCTGCAGTAGTGATATATATATATTTTTTATATCATTATCATCTCTAAACTAGCAGACGCAGTACGGTAGTCCACGGCTGTGGCTACCTCTGTGTCGTCAGTGCTCGTCCATAATTGTATACCTACCTGTGGTTGGTTTTTTTTTTCTATCTTCATCATACTAGTAGTTTAGGAGTCTGCTGACAGTGTCCAGCAGGTCCGTCATTATATTATATATACCTGCAGTAGTGATATATATATATTTTTTATATCATTATCATCTCTATACTAGCAGATGCAGTATGGTAGTCCACGGCTGTGGCTACCTCTGTGTCGTCAGTGCTCGTCCATAATTGTATACCTACCTGTGGTGGGGTTTTTTTTTCTATCTTCTTCATACTAGTAGTTTAGGAGTCTGCTGACAGTGTCCAGCAGGTCCGTCATTATATTATATATACCTGCAGTAGTGATATATATATATTTTTTATATCATTATCATCTCTATACTAGCAGACGCAGTACGGTAGTCCATGGCTGTGGCTACCTCTGTGTCGTCAGTGCTCGTCCATAATTGTATGCCTACCTGTGGTGGGGTTTTTTTTTTCTATCTTCTTCATACTAGTAGTTTAGGAGTCTGCTGACAATGTCCAGCAGGTCCATCATTATATTATATATACCTGCAGTAGTGATATATATATATTTTTTATATCATTATCATCTCTATACTAGCAGACGCAGTACGGTAGTCCACGGCTGTAGCTACCTCTATGTCGTTAGTCACTCGTCATCCATAAGTATACTAGTATCCATCCATCTCCATTGTTTACCTGAGGTGCCTTTTAGTTGTGCCTATTAAAATATGGAGAACAAAAATGTTGAGGTTCCAAAAATAGGGAAAGATCAAGATCCACTTCCACCTCGTGCTGAAGCTGCTGCCACTAGTCATGGCCGAGACGATGAAATTCCATCAACGTCGTCTGCCAAGGCCGATGGCCAATGTCATAGTACAGAGCATGTAAAATCCAAAGCACAAAATATCAGTAAAAAAAGGACTCAAGAATCTAAAATAAAATCGTCGGAGGAGAAGCGTAAACTTGCCAATATGCCATTTACCACACGGAGTGGCAAGGAACGGCTGAGGCCCTGGCCTATGTTCATGGCTAGTGGTTCAGCTTCACATGAGGATGGAAGCACTCAGCCTCTCGCTAGAAAAATGAAAAGACTTAAGCTGGCAAAAGCACAGCAAAAAACTGTGCGTTCTTCGAAATCACAAATCCACAAGGAGAGTCCAATTGTGTCGGTTGCGATGCCTGACCTTCCCAACACTGGACGTGAAGAGCATGCTCCTTCCACCATTTGCACGCCCCCTGCAAGTGCTGGAAGGAGCACCCGCAGTCCAGTTCCTGATAGTCAGATTGAAGATGTCAGTGTTGAAGTACACCAGGATGAGGAGGATATGGGTGTTGCTGGCGCTGGGGAGGAAATTGACAAGGAGGATTCTGATGGTGAGGTGGTTTGTTTAAGTCAGGCACCCGGGGAGACACCTGTTGTCCGTGGGAGGAATATGGCCATTGACATGCCTGGTGAAAATACCAAAAAAATCAGCTCTTCGGTGTGGAAGTATTTCAACAGAAATGCGGACAACAGGTGTCAAGCCGTGTGTTGCCTTTGTCAAGCTGTAATAAGTAGGGGTAAGGACGTTAACCACCTCGGAACATCCTCCCTTATACGTCACCTGCAGCGCATTCATCATAAGTCAGTGACAAGTTCAAAAACTTTGGGCGACAGCGGAAGCAGTCCACTGACCAGTAAATCCCTTCCTCTTGTAACCAAGCTCACGCAAACCACCCCACCAACTCCCTCAGTGTCAATTTCCTCCTTCCCCAGGAATGCCAATAGTCCTGCAGGCCATGTCACTGGCAATTCTGACGAGTCCTCTCCTGCCTGGGATTACTCCGATGCATCCTTGAGTGTAACGCCTACTGCTGCTGGCGCTGCTGTTGTTGCTGCTGGGAGTCGATGGTCATCCCAGAGGGGAAGTCGTAAGACCACTTTTACTACTTCCACCAAACAATTGACTGTCCAACAGTCCTTTGCGAGGAAGATGAAATATCACAGCAGTCATCCTGCTGCAAAGCGGATAACTGAGGCCTTGGCATCCTGGGTGGTGAGAAACGTGGTTCCGGTATCCATCATTACTGCAGAGCCAACTATAGACTTGATTGAGGTACTGTGTCCCCGGTACCAAATACCATCTAGGTTCCATTTCTCTAGGCAGGCGATACCGAAAATGTACACAGACCTCAGAAAAAGACTCACCAGTGTCCTAAAAAATGCAGTTGTACCCAATGTCCACTTAACCACGGACATGTGGACAAGTGGAGCAGGGCAGACTCAGGACTATATGACTGTGACAGCCCACTGGGTAGATGTATTGACTCCCGCCGCAAGAACAGCAGCGGCGGCACCAGTAGCAGCATCTCGCAAACGCCAACTCTTTCCTAGGCAGGCTACGCTTTGTATCACCGCTTTCCAGAATACGCACACAGCTAAAAACCTCTTACGGCAACTGAGGAAGATCATCGCAGAATGGTTTACCCCAATTGGACTCTCCTGTGGATTTGTGGCATCGGACAACGCCAGCAATATTGTGTGTGCATTAAATATGGGCAAATTCCAGCACGTCTCATGTTTTGCACATACCTTGAATTTGGTGGTGCAGAATTATTTAAAAAACGAGAGGGGCGTGCGAGAGATGCTGTCGGTGGCCAGAAGAATTGCGGGACACTTTCGGCGTACAGGCACCACGTACAGAAGACTGGAGCAACACCAAAAACGCCTGAACCTGCCCTGCCATCATCTGAAGCAAGAAGTGGTAACGAGGTGGAATTCAACCCTCTATATGCTTCAGAGGTTGGAGGAGCAGCAAAAGGCCATTCAAGCCTATACAACTGACCACGATATAGGAGGTGGAATGCACCTGTCTCAAGCGCAGTGGAGAATGATTTCAACATTGTGCAAGGTTCTGCAACCTTTTGAACTTGCCACACGTGAAGTCAGTTCAGACACTGCCAGCCTGAGTCAGGTCATTCCCCTCATCAGGCTTTTGCAGAAGAAGCTGGAGACATTGAAGGAGGAGCTAACACTGAGCGATTCCGCTAAGCATGTGGGACTTGTGGATGGAGCCCTTAATTCGCTTAACAAGGATTCACGGGTGGTCAATCTGTTGAAATCAGAGCACTACATTTTGGCCACCGTGCTCGATCCTAGATTTAAAACCTACGTTGTATCTCTCTTTCCGGCAGACACAAGTCTGCAGGGGTTCAAAGAACTGCTGGTGAGAAAATTGTCAAGTCAAGCGGAACACGACCTGTCAACATCTCCTCCTTCACATTCTCCCGCAACTGGGGGTGCGAGGAAAAGGCTCAGAATTCCGAGCCCACCCACTGGCGGTGATGCAGGGCAGTCTGGAGCGACTGCTGATGCTGACATCTGGTCTGGACTGAAGGACCTGACAACGATTACGGACATGTCGTCTACTGTCACTGCATATGATTCTCTCACCATTGAAAGAATGGTGGAGGATTATATGAGTGACCGCATCCAAGTAGGCACGTCAGACAGTCCGTACGTATACTGGCAGGAAAAAGAGGCAATTTGGAGGCCCTTGCACAAACTGGCTTTATTCTACCTAAGTTGCCCTCCCACAAGTGTGTACTCCGAAAGAGTGTTTAGTGCCGCCGCTCACCTTGTCAGCAATCGGCGTACGAGGTTACTTCCAGAAAATGTGGAGAAGATGATGTTCATTAAAATGAATTATAATCAATTCCTCCATGGAGACATTCACCAGCAGCAATTGCCTCCACAAAGTACACAGGGAGCTGTGATGGTGGATTCCAGTGGGGACGAATTGATAATCTGTGAGGAGGGGGATGTACACGGTGATGAATCGGAGGATGATGATGAGGTGGACATCTTGCCTCTGTAGAGCCAGTTTGTGCAAGGAGAGATTAATTGCTTCTTTTTTGGTGGGGGTCCAAACCAACCCGTCATTTCAGTCACAGTCGTGTGGCAGACCCTGTCACTGAAATGATGGGTTGGTTAAAGTGTGCATGTCCTGTTTATACAACATAAGGGTGGGTGGGAGGGCCCAAGGACAATTCCATCTTGCACCTCTTTTTTCTTTCATTTTTCTTTGCGTCATGTGCTGTTTGGGGAGTGTTTTTTGGAAGGGCCATCCTGCGTGGCACTGCTGTGCCACTCCTAGATGGGCCAGGTGTTTGTGTCGGCCACTAGGGTCGCTTATCTTAGTCACACAGCTACCTCATTGCGCCTCTTTTTTTCTTCTTTGCGTCATGTGCTGTTTGGGGAGTATTTTTTGGAAGGGCCATCCTGCGTGACACTGCAGTGCCACTCCTAGATGGGCCAGGTGTTTGTGTCGGCCACTAGGGTCACTTATCTTAGTCACACAGCTACCTCATTGCGCCTCTTTTTTTTCTTCTTTGCGTCATGTGCTGTTTGGTGAGTATTTTTTGGAAGGGCCATCCGGCCTGACACTGCAGTGCCACTCCTAGATGGGCCAGGTGTTTGTGTCGGCCACTAGGGTCGCTTAGCTTACTCACACAGCTACCTCATTGCGCCTCTTTTTTTCTTTGCGTCATGTGCTGTTTGGGGAGTGTTTTTTGGAAGGGCCATCCTGCGTGACACTGCAGTGCCACTCCTAGATGGGCCAGGTGTTTGTGTCGGCCACTAGGGTCGCTGAGCTTAGTCATCCAGCGACCTTGGTGCAAATTTTAGGACTAAAAATAATATTGTGAGGTGTGAGGTGTTCAGAATAGACTGAAAATGAGTGGAAATTATGGTTATTGAGGTTAATAATTCTTTGGGATCAAAATGACCCCCAAATTCTATGATTTAAGCTGTTTTTTAGGGTTTTTTGAAAAAAACACCCGAATCCAAAACACACCCGAATCCGACAAAAAAAATTCGGTGAGGTTTTGCCAAAACGCGTTCGAACCCAAAACACGGCCACGGAACCGAACCCAAAACCAAAACACAAAACCCGAAAAATTTCCGGTGCACATCTCTAGGTGTTACGTGTGTAAGCATCACTTGTACAGGGGGCATTACTTGTCTAAGCGGCACTGGTACAGGGGGCGTTACGTGTCTAAGTGGCACAGATACAGGGGCATTACGTGTCTAAGCGGCACTGCTACAGGGAGTGTTACTTGTGTTAGCGTCACTGGTACAGGGGGGTGTTACATGTGTAATTGGCACTGGTACAGGGGGCGTTACGTGTGCAAGCATCACTGGTACAGGGGGGCGTTACGTGTGTAAGCATCACTGGTACAGGGGCCGTTTTTGTGTCTAAACGGCACAGATACAGGGGCGTTACGTGTCTAAGCGTCACTGGTACAGAGGGCGTTACGTGTGTAAGCGTCACTGCTACAGGGGGCGTAACGTGTGTAAGCATCACTGCTACAGGGGGCGCTACATGTGTAAGCGTCACTGCTACAGGGGGGGTTACGTGTGTAAGCGTCACTGGTACAGGGGGCGTTATGTGTGTAAGCGTCACTGGTACAGGGGGGCGTTACGTGTGTAAGCGTCACTGGTACAGGGGGGCATTACATGTGTAAGCGTCACTGGTACAGGGGGTGTTACGTGTGTAAGCATCACTGGTACAGGGGGCGTTACTTGTGTAAGCGTCACTGCTACAGGGGGCGTTACATGTGTAAGCGTCACTGGTACAGGGGGCATTACATGAGTAAGCGTCTCTGGTACAGGGGCCGTTACATGTGTAAGTGTCTCTACTACAGGGGGTATTATGTGCACTGTGCCTTTGTAAAGTATGCGAGGTTGCCAATTTATAGTTTGCAGGGGGGCGCCGAACACCCTAGCACCGGCCCTGACTGCACACCCACTGCACTGCACAGCACTGTCACCTTTTACATTGATTCAGCGTCCATACATTACCCTCCGCGATATCATCCACTCTATCCATTACATTAGCCATCTCGGGGCTTCCAGGCTGGCAGCCCAGGTGCTGTGTTGCGGAGTCAGTGCCACTGGGGATCTGGGTGCCGCTGTGGCGGGGAGGCAGTTATGTGACATCATGCGCAGAGAGGCTCCGGGGCTCAGAGAGTATGCGGCGCAGGGAGGGCTATGAAAGCCTTCCGCTGCACCGCTTTCATACACATGTATGCCTGTGGCCGCAGCAGCTTTTGTTCCACCTGCGCTGTGGCTAGGGAGTGGGGATTGTTGATTACGGAGGGGGCAGGCGGACTGGCAGCAGGACATACGACGCTGCAGTAAAAGGATTTTTCCCCCTATCTACAGTGCAGAGACTTGATGCAGATGCAGTGGCATAGCCTCCTGCTGTTCCTTTTTGGCAGGTACAGTCCCTTTTTTAATGGTCTGTACTGTTTATTGACTCTCCAAGCTTCCATTGAAAGTATGGGAAAGGGGGCGTGACCACTCGGCTGTACCCGTGGCCACGCCCCCTTTTCGAATTTGTATCAATTTTTGTGTGTAAATTGTTGGAGGGTATGTTGCTGCAGATGCAGTGGGACCATTTTGGGGTGTGGAGCTGGAGCTGCAGCTCCATCAGTCCTATTGCTAATCCTGCTCTGTGAAAACACAGCAAGCAAAGGGCAGAGCCTCCCATTGGATGTAACCTGTGTGGGAGGGCGTTTCTCGCCCAATCAGCTGTGGACTGGGTGTGATAGACCTGCCACTAACCCAATGAGAGATGCGTTATACACACAGGCACAAAGTCACAGAGCTGGGCTATTATATAGGAGATCAGTGGTGCAAGTAGAAAAAATATCTTACAGGTACTGTGTGCCAAAAAATGGGTGTGGCCAAATGCCATATGGGGCATGGCCAATGAAAATGTGGGCGTGATACACATATGGGGGAGGGGCAGATACACATATGACCCCCACAGTGCCAGATACACGTTGCCCCACAGTGCCAGATACACGTTGCCCCACAGTGCCAGATACACGTTGCCCCACAGTGCCAGATACACGAATGCCCCACAGTGCCATATACACGAATGCCCCACAGTGCCAGATATACATTGCCCCCACAGTGCCAGATATACATTGCCCCCCACAGTGCCAGATATACATTGCCCCCCACAGTGCCAGGTATACATTGCCCCCCACAGTGCCAGGTATACATTGCCCCCCTCAGTGCCAGATATACATTGCCCCCCACAGTGCCAGGTATACATTGCCCACAACAGTGCCAGGTATACATTGCCCCCCACAGTGCCAGATATACATTGCCCCCCACAGTGCCCCCCTTCCTCTGCTCACCACTGCTGCTGTGTTGTCTCCCGTGTGTGAGCCTGCGCCTCTCCTTCCCCTCAGTCTCTGGCGGGTGAGTTCAATTCAGCGCCGATCCATGAGCCAATCAAAGCTCCGCGAGCTCTGATTGGCTCACAGGCGGCGCTGATTTGAACGAAGACATTGAGGGGCAGGAGAGGCGCAGGCTGCGCTCTCCTCCCCTCACATCAGCGGTAGCGAGCGGCTGCCCATCGGTGTGGGTACGGCGTACCCACGGCGAAATTCTTAAGGGTACGCCGTACCCACCCGTACCCGCATACTTGCACCGCTGATATATATATATATATATTGAAAATGCTAGAACCGGCACTCACCCACAGATTGTTATGCTCTGGTGCCCTCTGGAATCATAGGTATAGAGCCAGGAGGAGACAAACAGCGGCACTCAAGAGACCCATTTAAAGTGGATAAAGTGCAAAAATGTTTAATCCACAATGGAATTATGGATTAAACATTTTTGCACTTTATCCACTTTAAATGAGTCTCTTGAGTGCCGCTGTTTGTCTCCTCCTGGCTCTCTTTCTCTCTCTCTCTCTATATATATATATATATATATATATATAGGGCTCTAGTATATATATATATATATATATATATAGAGAGAGAGAGAGAGAGAGAGCGTATAATGCAGCTGGATGGCATAACATAGTAATGACAGGTGATAGCAAGTTTTAAGCAATGCATTGAGTTCAGCAGAGTACTTTAAGAATATTGAACTCAAATTGCTCTGTCTTCAGTATATGAAATGCTGCATGTGTGTCTTCACACCAATGCAGCTATCAGAAATGTATTGTTATAAAACACAGAGCTCACACACCAACAATTTAATCCTTTATTTATTCCTGTATTAATGATAAAAATAATAATAAAAAAAATAAAAGATTTACACAATGACATCGTTGGTCCCTGTCTGGGACTTGAGCTCGAGGCACTGGCTATGTAAGGCGCTCACCTTACCCACTCAGCCAAGCTGGCCAGCCGTAGTAGCAGCCACACCTGTTGAGTATGTGATGTTACGCATGCACCTTTAGTCTACATACAGTGTACAGTACAATGTCTATAGCGGTTTAGAGTCTAATGCAGCTGGGTGGCCTAACACAGAGAGTAATGGAGTGGGAAAGTGCGGAGCAATACATAAAGTTGAGCAAGGTATTTTAAGAGTATTGAACCTGAAATGATCTCTCCTTATGGAAAATGTCATTTTTACGACAGTTTACTGTGCAGCATGGACAGCCCTGTAAAGTGTACTTTGCAGTGTCCATAGCGGTTTAGCGTAAAATGGTGACATAACATAGAAATGACAGGTGATGGTAAGTTGGGAACAATGGCCCTCATTCCGAGTCGTTCGCTCGGTAATTTTCATCGCATCGCAGTGAAATTCTGCTTAGTACGCATGCGCAATAATCGCACTGCGACTGCGCCAAGTAATTTTACCATGAAGATAGTATTTTTACTCACGGCTTTTTCTTCGCTCCGGCGATCGTAGTGTGATTGACAGGAAATGGGTGTTACTGGGCGGAAACACGGCGTTTTAGGGGCGTGTGGATAAAAACGCTACCGTTTCCGGAAAAAACGCAGGAGTGGCCGGAGAAACGGGGGAGTGTCTGGGCGAACGCTGGGTGTGTTTATGACGTCAAACCAGGAACGACAAGCAGTGAACTGATCGCAGATACCGAGTAAGTCTGAAGCTACTCTGAAACTGCTAAGTAGTTTGTAATCGCAATATTGCGAATACATCGGTCGCAATTTTAAGAAGCTAAGATACACTCCCAGTAGGCGTAGGCTTAGCGTGAGCAACTCTGCTAAATTCGCCTTGCGAGCGATCAACTCGGAATGAGGGCCAATGTATTGAGTTCAGCAAAGTACCTTAAAAAAACTGAACTCAAATTGATCTGTCTATATGAAATGCTGCGCGTGCATTTTCACAACAATACAGATATCAGATATGTATTGTTATGTGTTACAGCTGGGTTAAATTCGAGGAGACCCAGATGGGTGTATTCCCAGAAAAGTACTTCAACAAATAACTTGAATATATAAATATGTATTAATTGTATACTTAGCTAAGGTTATTAATCAATTCAGCAGATGTTCAATACAGCAATCACATCAGTAAACTCAGGAGCCCCGCCCTCTGCACCTAGAGGAGGAGTTATATTCACATCAGCCTGGCATTTTCTGCAGTCAGTGTTCAGCCAGGTAGATCAGGGCTGCTTTAACATTGACAATTTCTAGATTATATAGGCTGGAAAACTCCTGAATAAGCAATTTCTTAGGTACAAGGGTCAAATTAAGAAATATACATAAATGCTAAAAGACAGTAGGGGGTACTGTTGCCTCAACCTTGAGTGTTAGAAATAACATATATACAATGTTTTACATGGATTATATGGCTTAAAACACAAGGTGAAAAGCCATTGTCTCAAGATTAAAACGCAAACATTCTAATGTTGACATATGTTCTACTCCAGTCCAAACACTTGTCTTGTTCGGTCTCATATAACCAGACAATGGACTTGCCCTTGCTTGTAAAATATAGCTGTCAGAAACACTGACACACGGAAACACATCAGTTTGTAATAAATATATAAATATTTCCATGTATTAAATATATATATTTCCCCCTTCTTGTCCTATTAAAAACACCATATTATGGGGGTCATTCCGAGTTGTTCGCTCTGTAAAAATCTTCGCATCGCAGCGATTTTCCGCTTAATGCGCCTGCGCAATGTCCGCACTGCGACTGCGCCAAGTAAATTTGCTATGCAGTTAGGAATTTTACTCACGGCTTTTTCATCGTTCTGGCGATCGTAATGTGATTGACAGGAAATGGGTGTTACTTGGCGGAAACAGGCCGTTTTATAGGCGTGTGGGAAAAAACGCTACAGTTTCCGGAAAAAACGCAGGAGTGGCCGGAGAAACGGGGGAGTGTCTGGGCGAACGCTGGGTGTGTTTGTGACGTCAAACCAGGAACGACAAGCACTGAAATGTTTGCAGATGCCGAGTAAGTCTGGAGCTACTCAGAAACTGCTACGAGGTGTGTAATCGCAATATTGCGAATACATCGTTCGCAATTTTAAGATGCTAAGATTCACTCCCAGTAGGCGGCGGCTTAGCATGAGCAAATCTACTAAAATCCGCTTGCGAGCGAACAACTCGGAATGACCCCCTATATTCATAACAAATACCAACCACCTTACTAAAGATATAAAATACAGCACTGATATAATAATCAAATGAAGTTAAAAACATTAAACTAAATTGTGTATGGTCAGTATACAACCTGACATGTAATGGGTAACTAGTACTAGTATGTTTACTCATTCTGTTCTTTGTATTAGGTGCTAAACTGCCTGAAAGCATTGTAATATGGGAATGAAAACAGTGAAACTTATATTTTATCACTCCTGATACATTATAAAACACAGGACTTGCACACCAAATGATTTAATCCTTTATTACACAGTCAACTGTATTCACTACAAAATGCAGTTCAGTACTACTGTATAGTGAAATGAATGACAGGTTCTATCAGCCAATCAGCAGGTGGTGCTACAGAAGCTTTGTTGGCTATTTGACACATGTGCTGTGCAATTTAGGAAAAGCAACATCTTGTGGACAGAAAGTTGTACACTCTCCTGCTTTTCCAGTTATGTTACAATCAGGGCTTAAAGTGGTCCTGGTGAGGTGGTGGAACTCATGGAGGAGGACCATGGAGGCACCAGGACCTTAGGAAGGAGTAGGTGGCTGCAGCTCATCAGCAACACTAGTGCCGCCTGTATCATCGATTGACGCAGATGATGGGGTGGGCTTTTCCTGTTGGAATTACTGTGCAGGGCAATGGAGGAGGTGGAACTAGTTCCCCCTACCATTACAGGTGGTGGAACTCAGTTCCACCTCGTTCCTCCCCACTTTAACCACTGGTTACAATGTTATGTTACGTTAAGCGACTTAAAACGCCAAGCAGCTGCATGCTAAGACATTACTAGCAGGGCCCGCTGCATGGCATATGGAGCAAAGGGTATCCGGTTGATAGATAGACAGTGTCTAGTTAGACAGTCAATAGACAGACACCATATGTTAGACAGACATTAGGTCGACAGGGTCAAAAGGTTGACAGGGTCAAAAGGTCGACATGAAAATGGTCGACAAAAAAAAGATAGACAAATGTTTTTTTTTATTTAACATGTTTTTGAACTATTTCATACCTTCTCTATCCATGTCGGCATAGAGTTGGTTTTAAACCTTGTGGCGAGCGCAGCGAGCCACCTAGCCCGAAGCGTGGCGAGCGAAGCGAGCCCCGCGAGGGTATGCCTTTCTACAATTGGGTGTCCCAGACAGGGCCGGTGCTAGGGTGTTCGGCGCCCTCCTGCAAACTATAAATTTGCGCCCTCCCACACTTTATAAAGGGACAGCGTGCGCCGTAAAAAGGGGTGTGTTCTCACAAGGAATGGGCGTGGCCACACAAAGTACCCCCATTTCAATTAACGCCACACAGTAGCACAATCGTATTCACATTACACAGCAAGTAGTAGTGCCGCTTATACAGATAATGCCCATAGATAGTAGTAGCGCCCTGTATACGTAATGGCCATAGTAGTTGCGCCACTTATACGCAACACCGATAGTATTAGCACCCCTTATATGTAATGCCCATTGTAGTAGTACCTCTTATGCGTAATGTCCATAGTAGTAGCGCCGTTTAAACATAATGCCCACAGTGGTAGCACCACTTATATGTAATGCACATAGTAGCAGCGCCGCTTTTATGTAATGCCCATAGTAGTGCCGCTTTACATAATGTCCATAGTAGCAGTGCTGCTTTTACGTAATGTCCACAGTAGTAGTGCCGCTTATATGTAATGCCCATAGCAGTAGTAGCGTCGCTTATACGTAATGCGCATAGTAGTAGTGACGCTTTTACGTAATGCCCATAGTAGTAGTGATGCTTATACGTAATGTCCATAGTAGTAGTGATGCTTACACGTAATGTCCATAGTAGTAGTGCCGCTTATATGTAAAGCCCATAGCAGTAGTAGCGTCGCTTATACTTAATGCGCATAGTAGCAGTGACGCTTTTACGTAATGCCCATAGTAGCAGTGATGCTTATACGTAATGTCCATAGTAGTAGTGATGCTTATACGTAATGCCCATAGTAGTAGTGATGCTTACACGTAATGTCCATAGTAGTAGTGACGCTTTTACGTAATGCCCATAGTAGTAGTGATGCTTATACGTAATGCCCATAGTAGTAGTGATGCTTATACGTAATGTCCATAGTAGTAGTGATGCTTTTATGTACTGCCCATAGTAGTAGTGATGCTTATACGTAATGCCCATAGTAGTAGTGATGCTTATACGTAATGTCCATAGTAGTAGTGATGCTTTTATGTACTGCCCATAGTAGTAGTGATGCTTATACGTAATGTCCATAGTAGTAGTGATGCTTTTACGTAATGCCCATAGTAGTAGTGATGCTTATACGTAATGTCCATAGTAGTAGTGATGCTTATATGTAATGTCCATAGTAGTAGTGATGCTTATACGTAATGTCCATAGTAGTAGTGATGCTTATACGTAATGTCCATAGTAGTAGTGACGCTTATACGTAATGCCCATAGTAGTAGTGATGCTTATACGTAATGTCCATAGTAGTAGTGATGCTTTTATGTACTGCCCATAGTAGTAGTGATGCTTATACGTAGTGTCCATAGTAGTAGTGATGCTTTTACGTAATGCCCATAGTAGTAGTGATGCTTATACGTAATGTCCATAGTAGTAGTGATGCTTATACGTAATGTCCATAGTAGTAGTGATGCTTTTACGTAATGCCCATAGTAGTATTGATGCTTATACGTAATGCCCATAGTAGCAGTGACGCTTTTACGTAATGCCCATAGTAGTAGTGACGCTTTTACGTAATGCCCATAGTAGTAGTGCCGCTTTTATGTAATGTCCATAGTAGTAGTGCCGCTTATATGTAATGCCCATAGCAGTAGTAGCGTCGCTTATACGTAATGCGCATAGTAGCAGTGACGCTTTTACGTAATGCCCATAGTAGTAGTGATGCTTATACGTAATGTCCATAGTAGCAGTGACGTTTTTACGTAATGCCCATAGTAGTAGTGATGCTTATACGTAATGTCCATAGTAGTAGTGACGCTTATACGTAATGCCCATAGTAGCAGTGACGCTTTTACGTAATGTCCATAGTAGTAGTGCCGCTTTTATGTAATGTCCATTGTAGTAGTGCCGCTTATATGTAATGCCCATAGTAGTAGCGTCGCTTATACGTAATGCGCATAGTAGCAGTGACGCTTTTACGTAATGCCCATAGTAGTAGTGATGCTTATACGTAATGTCCATAGTAGCAGTGACACTTTTACGTAATGCCCATAGTAGTAGTGATGCTTACACGTAATGTCCATAGTAGTAGTGACGCTTATACGTAATGCCCATAGTAGTAGTGATGCTTATACGTAATGTCCATAGTAGTAGTGATGCTTTTATGTACTGCCCATAGTAGTAGTGATGCTTATACGTAATGTCCATAGTAGTAGTGATGCTTTTACGTAATGCCCATAGTAGTAGTGATGCTTATACGTAATGTCCATAGTAGTAGTGATGCTTATATGTAATGTCCATAGTAGTAGTGATGCTTATACGTAATGTCCATAGTAGTAGTGATGCTTATACGTAATGTCCATAGTAGTAGTGACGCTTATACGTAATGCCCATAGTAGTAGTGATGCTTATACGTAATGTCCATAGTAGTAGTGATGCTTTTATGTACTGCCCATAGTAGTAGTGATGCTTATACGTAGTGTCCATAGTAGTAGTGATGCTTTTACGTAATGCCCATAGTAGTAGTGATGCTTATACGTAATGTCCATAGTAGTAGTGATGCTTATACGTAATGTCCATAGTAGTAGTGATGCTTTTACGTAATGCCCATAGTAGTATTGATGCTTATACGTAATGCCCATAGTAGCAGTGACGCTTTTACGTAATGCCCATAGTAGTAGTGACGCTTTTACGTAATGCCCATAGTAGTAGTGCCGCTTTTATGTAATGTCCATAGTAGTAGTGCCGCTTATATGTAATGCCCATAGCAGTAGTAGCGTCGCTTATACGTAATGCGCATAGTAGCAGTGACGCTTTTACGTAATGCCCATAGTAGTAGTGATGCTTATACGTAATGTCCATAGTAGCAGTGACGTTTTTACGTAATGCCCATAGTAGTAGTGATGCTTATACGTAATGTCCATAGTAGTAGTGTCGCTTATACGTAATGCCCATAGTAGCAGTGACGCTTTTACGTAATGTCCATAGTAGTAGTGCCGCTTTTATGTAATGTCCATTGTAGTAGTGCCGCTTATATGTAATGCCCATAGTAGTAGCGTCGCTTATACGTAATGCGCATAGTAGCAGTGACGCTTTTACGTAATGCCCATAGTAGTAGTGATGCTTATACGTAATGTCCATAGTAGCAGTGACACTTTTACGTAATGCCCATAGTAGTAGTGATGCTTATACATAATGTCCATAGTAGTAGTGACGCTTATACGTAATGCCCATAGTAGCAGTGACGCTTTTACGTAATGCCCATAGTAGTAGTGATGCTTATACGTAATGTCCATAGTAGTAGTGACGCTTATACGTAATGTCCATAGTAGTAGTGACGCTTTTACGTAATGCCCATAGTAGCAGTGATGCTTTTACGTGAAAATGGCACTTATACAAACAACCCCCCCAAACACACACACACACACACACACACACACACACACACACACCCATATATACACACACACACACACACACACACACCCATATACACACACACACACCCATATACACACACACACACCCATATACACACACACACACACACACACACACACACTCTCTCTCTCTTTTTCTCTCTCTATCTCTCTTTCCCTTCACTTACCTAACAGTCTGGATGGCCATAGCAGCAGCAGCAGCCTGGTCACGTGTAGATCCGCCCCCATTCCCATGTAGCCACGCCCCTTTTGGCCCGGACCAACCCCGCTGTCACAGGTGAGGGGGAGAGGAGGCTCCAAGCTGCCGCGCTGCTGCCTGTCATATAGTGTGACAGGCAAAGCAGCCGGCAGCAGCAGCAGGCGGGGACAGGCCGGTGCAGCAGCAGGGGGGACAGGATGGCGCAGCTGCGGGAATGCAGAGCAGAGACAGCGCCTCTCCTGGCCTGGCGCCTACCTGCTCTGCATCCCTTTGCTGAGCGGGTAGCGCCGGGCCTGGTCCTAGATGACAAAACTATCCACACAAACCACAAAAATGCAAAAAAACATGGGGGTATATTTACAAAGATTCGTGTTTATGCCGTTTTGAAGGGTGTTTGATCTCGAATGGTATCGGGTGCATTTTACTGCTGCTTTTTGAATCCTGATACGGTCATTCACTAAGCTGCCGACTTTTCACAATTCGTATTTTCCGATGTCGATGTGATTCGTAATGTCAGGCAGTGTTTTACGGGAGTGATGAGTAAAACACTGCCTGACAAAACACAAGGAATCCCGGTCGGATCTGTGAGATCCATGCAGGGCTTCATTGTGTACCTTAAAAAGGTGTTTAAAGTCTTTAAAATTCTGAAAAAAATTGCGTGGGGTCCCCCCTCCTAAGCACAACCAGCCTCGGGCTCTTTGAGCCGGTCCTGGTTTACAAAATATGGGGGAAAAAATGACAGGGGTTCCCCCATATTTAATCAACCAGCACCGGGCTCTGCGCCTGGTCCTGGTTCCAAAAATACGGGGGACAAAAAGCGTAGGGGACCCCCGTATTTTTAAAACCAGCACCGGGCTCCACTAGCCAGGTACACAATGCCACAGCCGGGGGACACTTTTATAGTGGTCCCTGCGGCCCTGGCATTACATACCCAACTAGTCACCCCTGGCCGGGGTACCCTGGAGGAGTGGGAACCCCTTAAATCAAGGGGTCCCCCCTCCAGCCACCCAAGGGCCAGGGGTGAAGCCTGAGGCTGTCCCCCCATCCAAGGGCGGCGGATGGGGGGCAGATAGCCAAGTGTAAAAAATGTGAATATTGTTTTTAGTAGCAGTACTACAAGTCCCAGCAAGCCTCCCCCACAAGCTGGTACTTGGAGAACCACAAGTACCAGCATGTGTTGGAAAACCTGGGCCGCTGGTACCTGTAATACTACTACTAAAAAATACCCCAAAAAACAGGACACACACCGTGAAAGTATAAGTTTATTACATGCATGCACACCTCCATACATACATACTTACCTATGTTCCCACGAGGCTCAGTCCTCTTTTCCATGTAGAATCCTTGGGGGACCTGTGAAAAAAATTATACTCACATAATCCAGTGTAGATTCTGTCCTTTGTATAATCCACGTACTTGGCAAAACAAAAAAAACGGAAACCCGACCACGCACTGAAAGGGGTCCCATGTTTACACATGGGACCCCTTTCCCCGACTGCCAGGACCCCCCCTGACTCCTGTCAAAAAGGGTCCCTTCAGCCAATCAGGGAGCGCCACGTTGTGGCACTCTCCTGATTGGCTGTGTGCTCCTGTAGTGTCTGTGAGGCAGCACACGGCAGAGATACAATGTAGCGCCTATGCGCTCCATTGTATCCAATGGTGGGAACTTTGCGGTCAGCGGTGAGGTTACTTTCGGTCAACCGCTGACCGCAAAGTTCCCACCATTGGATACAATGGAGCGCATAGGCGCTACATTGTATCTTTGCCGTGTGCTGCCTCACAGACACTACAGGAGCACACAGCCAATCAGGAGAGTGCCACGACGTGGCGCTCCCTGATTGGCTGAAGGGACCCTCTTTGACAGGAGTCAGGGGGGGTCCTGGCAGTCGGGAAAGGGGTCCCATGTGTAAACATGGGACCCCTTTCAGTGCGTGGTCGGGTTTCCGTTTTTTTTGTTTTGCCAAGTACGTGGATTATACAAAGGACAGAATCTACACTGGATTATGTGAGTATCATTTTTTTCACAGGTCCCCCAAGGATTCTACATGGAGAAGAGGACTGAGCCTCGTGGGAACATAGGTAAGTATGTATGTATGGAGGTGTGCATGTATGTAATAAACTTATACTTTCACGGTGTGTGTGTCCTGTTTTTTGGGGGGTATTTTTTTAGTAGTAGTACTACAGGTACCAGCGGCCCAGGTTTTCCACCGCATGCTGGTATTTGTGGTTCTCCAAGTACCAGCTTGCGGGGGAGGCTTGCTGGGACTTGTAGTACTGCTACTAAAAACAATATTCACATTTTTTACACTTGGCTATCAGCCCCCCATCCGCCGCCCTTGGATGGGGGGGACAGCCTCGGGCTTCACCCCTGGCCCTTGGGTGGCTGGAGGGGGGACCCCTTGATTTAAGGGGTTCCCACTCCTCCAGGGTACCCCGGCCAGGGGTGACTAGTTGGGTATGTAATGTCAGGGCCGCAGGGACCACTATAAAAGTGTCCCCCGGCTGTGGCATTATGTACCTGTCTAGTGGAGCCCGGTGCTGGTTTTAAAAAGACGGGGGACCCCTACGCTTTTTGTCCCCCATATTTTTGGAACCAGGACCAGGCGCAGAGCCTGGTGCTGGTTGATGAAATATGGGGGAACCCCTGCCTTTTTTCCCCCTATATTTTGTCAACCAGGACCGGCTCAAAGAGCCCGAGGCTGGTTGTGCTTAGGAGGGGGGACCCCACGCAATTTTTTTTCACTTTTGACACTAAACACACCCTTTCCCATAGATAACCATGCACAGATCTCACTGATCCGTGCATGGTTATCCAAACTCGACTGGAAAAAGCAGGTCTATTTTTTTCCTGCTTTTTTTAACGAATCGAAAAAAAATAGACGAGCACTCAGAGACTAACACCCAAATACGAATGAATAGTGAATACCCGTATTGTATGAAATAACAGCCGCGTTTGACCGATGGTCTATTCATTCGAATTTCAGAACTTTGCCAATCAAACCATTACAAATAGACCAGACACTGCCGAGTTTTCTGCTTAGTGAATTCCCGGATTGGGACTTAGAAAAAATAACACAAATCGGCAAAACTCGGATTTTTAGTAAATACTGGCCACGGTGTCTACCTTTTTTTATGTCGACCATTTTCATGTCGACCTTTTGACCCTGTCGATCTTTTGTACTGTCTACCTTTTTCATGTCAATCTTTTGACCCTGTCGACCTAATGTCTGTCTAACATATGGTGTCTATCTATTGACTGTCTAACTGGACACTGTCTATCTTTTATACCACACCCGGAGCAAAGATGTAGCATGACACATCTGTAGACTGGACTGGGAGATTGATTGCCCCTTAAATTGGTTTTGTTTTTTACATAAAAAAAAAGCATTATTGGTTATTGGTATACTGTTTATTATAGTGGTAAAATAATGCCGTCTCGTAAAAGAGATTGAATCTGTCAGATTTCCACCAAAGCTTGTTTAGCATATGATATAAAAATTTGCTCACAACAGTGCAAAAATAAAGTATGAATCGCAGCAATATGGATGACAATAGACAAAGTCAGTCGCACATCCCCAGTTGCAGAGGTTACTTCAGAGCCTAATCCGTCTATGTAGTTCAATCTGAGTGCCAAATTTGTTCATTAGTTGTAAAAGAAAAAACACTTTATGGCCACGTTAACCGTAATGGAAGTCGAAATTTTACTGACCTGATAGATGACAAGAGAGTCATTAACTTGAGCATTAACACTTTACTCTTGATTAATTATTCTCACAATAATAACAGTTTTTCTGCAGCTTCTCCATACACTTTAAGTAAAGTGTTGCTCAATTAGTGCTTATTTCTATGTCCAGAAAAGATTTAATTAGCTCTGCTTTAGAGTGCTCACAACAGATTGATTTTCAATGATTTATGACCCTTCTGAAGCTGAGCAATAGAAAAAAACATCAGAGAATGGGAGAACATTTAAAAATAACCATTATTTCTATTTTATTTGCATCTTTTATTAGCATTAATATACGATTTTGAATAGTAGGAAACACTCTTAATTAGACAAACCAAATCTTATTATCAAGTATAATCTTTGAAGAAATCTACATCTGCATCAATAAAATGTAATCTGTCCTTTACTAGTGAAATTTGATTTGCTGCAAATTTGATTTGGATTATCAGGTTAATATTGAATTTTGTTTTCATTTGGAACAGGTGGACCATTTTATTGTTATTTCAATTGAAACTATTCATTGTGACAACACCAAGCTTACAACCATTTAACAAGAGAGAGAACAGGTTACAAATATCACGCACTTAACCTTGTACATGAAAATGTGGCAGTAATAAGAACACATTAACACTTCCACTGAAACACCAGAGAAATGCAATTTAATTTCATTTGTTGCACAGGTTTGTGGATAATCCGTATCACTAGGGACGCAGGCATCTAGAGCTCTTGGTCTTTTTCAATATAGTTTTTGTTTTTGATTAATGGATCTATAGGAGTTTTTTTTTTACATATTTAAACTGTCATGTAGTTTAATTATCAACATAACTGCAGTATATTAAATCAAAATCTCATGAATTATTGATATTGTAAATCTATATTGCACCTCATAGGCAAACGCAGTGGGGGTTTCCAGTTGCCCAGAAACCCCCCTCCTCTTGGCAAGTGGCTCAAATAATAGCAATGATATATAATACGATAACTAGAGCTACCACCACATAATGCAGTTTAAGGGACAGAGTAGAGCTGCTGCACATGCCCAATGGTAGCATCTTCTTCTACCAAGTTTGCTGTGTGAATCCTCAATCAGTACACTGGACAAGAGAGCAGCTACCAGGAAGAAAAGACAGGAGCCGTACCATAAGGTGGCAGAATGTGTGCATAAAAAGTGCAGGACTGGTTCTATTATGTTTGTGTATTTATTTATTATGGTATGTTTAATCTTTTTCCTGACCACTTATTTATATTATTTAAATGTGTGATACAGCCTATACTATAGACCATCTATAGTGTTAAATACTGTATTCCATACAGTATACATTAATGTCCAGGGTCGGTACTAGGTTCTTCTACCGCTATCCCCGACCCCCACAATTGCTCCAACGTTCCACAGAGTTGGAGATTGTGTACTGCATTTGGAAACCCCCCTCTAGAAATCCTGCGTTTGCCACTGCACCTGTAAGCTAGGAGAACTTTTATTTAGGTTTTGGAGGTTCTGGGATATTCTATGAAAGTAAGTAATTACATAATGTTTTAAGATTTATAGTAGCTTCCACCCTCCAGATAATTATTTCTACTGCAAATTAATTTCTGAAATGATTTCACTTATTTCTTCCTGTTTCTGGAACTAGTTGTAAGATTAAAAAATCAGACCAAAAAAAAAAGGCGGCAATACTGAAAGCGCCACCATAAAAAGAGTACTGACTAAATCTCATGGATTCAAAAGCCTTAAACATTTTCATAGATAATTCTATGTTGCGGGGTAATGGTTTAAAATAACAAGTGGTTTCAAAAATGCACAAATTTACAGCCACCTAAATAGTAGAGATGAGCGCCTGAAATTTTTCGGGTTTTGTGTTTTGGTTTTGGGTTCGGTTCCGCGGCCGTGTTTTGGGTTCGAACGCGTTTTGGCAAAACCTCACCGAATTTTTTTTGTCGGATTCGGGTGTGTTTTGGATTCGGGTGTTTTTTTCAAAAAACACTAAAAAACAGCTTAAATCATAGAATTTGGGGGTCATTTTGATCCCAAAGTATTATTAACCTCAAAAACCATAATTTACACTCATTTTCAGTCTATTCTGAATACCTCACACCTCACAATATTATTTTTAGTCCTAAAATTTGCACCGAGGTCGCTGTGTGAGTAAGATAAGCGACCCTAGTGGCCGACACAAACACCGGGCCCATCTAGGAGTGGCACTGCAGTGTCACGCAGGATGTCCCTTCCAAAAAACCCTCCCCAAACAGCACATGACGCAAAGAAAAAAAGAGGCGCAATGAGGTAGCTGTGTGAGTAAGATTAGCGACCCTAGTGGCCGACACAAACACCGGGCCCATCTAGGAGTGGCACTGCAGTGTCACGCAGGATGTCCCTTCCAAAAAACCCTCCCCAAACAGCACATGACGCAAAGAAAAAAAGAGGCGCAATGAGGTAGCTGTGTGAGTAAGATTAGCGACCCTAGTGGCCGACACAAACACCGGGCCCATCTAGGAGTGGCACTGCAGTGTCACGCAGGATGTCCCTTCCAAAAAACCCTCCCCAAACAGCACATGACGCAAAGAAAAAAAGAGGCGCAATGAGGTAGCTGTGTGAGTAAGATTAGCGACCCTAGTGGCCGACACAAACACCGGGCCCATCTAGGAGTGGCACTGCAGTGTCACGCAGGATGTCCCTTCCAAAAAACCCTCCCCAAACAGCACATGACGCAAAGAAAAAAAGAGGCGCAATGAGGTAGCTGACTGTGTGAGTAAGATTAGCGACCCTAGTGGCCGACACAAACACCGGGCCCATCTAGGAGTGGCACTGCAGTGTCACGCAGGATGTCCCTTCCAAAAAAAACCTCCCCAATCAGCACATGATGCAAAGAAAAAGAAAAGAAAAAAGAGGTGCAAGATGGAATTGTCCTTGGGCCCTCCCACCCACCCTTATGTTGTATAAACAAAACAGGACATGCACACTTTAACCAACCCATCATTTCAGTGACAGGGTCTGCCACACGACTGTGACTGATATGACGGGTTGGTTTGGACCCCCCCCAAAAAAGAAGCAATTAATCTCTCCTTGCACAAACTGGCTCTACAGAGGCAAGATGTCCACCTCATCTTCACCCTCCGATATATCACCGTGTACATCCCCCTCCTCACTGATTATCAATTCGTCCCCACTGGAATCCACCATCTCAGCTCCCTGTGTACTTTGTGGAGGCAATTGCTGCTGGTCAATGTCTCCGCGGAGGAATTGATTATAATTCATTTTAATGAACATCATCTTCTCCACATTTTCTGGATGTAACCTCGTACGCCGATTGCTGACAAGGTGAGCGGCGGCACTAAACACTCTTTCGGAGTACACACTTGTGGGAGGGCAACTTAGGTAGAATAAAGCCAGTTTGTGCAAGGGCCTCCAAATTGCCTCTTTTTCCTGCCAGTATAAGTACGGACTGTGTGACGTGCCTACTTGGATGCGGTCACTCATATAATCCTCCACCATTCTATCAATGTTGAGAGAATCATATGCAGTGACAGTAGACGACATGTCCGTAATCGTTGTCAGGTCCTTCAGTCCGGACCAGATGTCAGCATCAGCAGTCGCTCCAGACTGCCCTGCATCACCGCCAGCGGGTGGGCTCGGAATTCTGAGCCTTTTCCTCGCACCCCCAGTTGCGGGAGAATGTGAAGGAGGAGATGTTGACAGGTCGCGTTCCGCTTGACTTGACAATTTTGTCACCAGCAGGTCTTTCAACCCCAGCAGACCTGTGTCTGCCGGAAAGAGAGATCCAAGGTAGGCTTTAAATCTAGGATCGAGCACGGTGGCCAAAATGTAGTGCTCTGATTTCAACAGATTGACCACCCGTGAATCCTTGTTAAGCGAATTAAGGGCTGCATCCACAAGTCCCACATGCCTAGCGGAATCGCTCCCTTTTAGCTCCTTCTTCAATGCCTCCAGCTTCTTCTGCAAAAGCCTGATGAGGGGAATGACCTGACTCAGGCTGGCAGTGTCTGAACTGACTTCACGTGTGGCAAGTTCAAAGGGCATCAGAACCTTGCACAACGTTGAAATCATTCTCCACTGCACTTGAGACAGGTGCATTCCACCTACTATATCGTGCTCAATTGTATAGGCTTGAATGGCCTTTTGCTGCTCCTCCAACCTCTGAAGCATATAGAGGGTTGAATTCCACCTCGTTACCACTTCTTGCTTCAGATGATGGCAGGGCAGGTTCAGTAGTTTTTGGTGGTGCTCCAGTCTTCGGTACGTGGTGCCTGTACGCCGAAAGAGTCCCGCAATTTTTCTGGCCACCGACAGCATCTCTTGCACGCCCCTGTCGTTTTTTAAAAAATTCTGCACCACCAAATTCAAGGTATGTGCAAAACATGGGACGTGCTGGAATTTGCCCATATTTAATGCACACACAATATTGCTGGCGTTGTCCGATGCCACAAATCCACAGGAGAGTCCAATTGGGGTAAGCCATTCCGCGATGATCTTCCTCAGTTGCCGTAAGAGGTTTTCAGCTGTGTGCGTATTCTGGAAAGCGGTGATACAAAGCGTAGCCTGCCTAGGAAAGAGTTGGCGTTTGCGAGATGCTGCTACTGGTGCCGCCGCTGCTGTTCTTGCGGCGGGAGTCCATACATCTACCCAGTGGGCTGTCACAGTCATATAGTCCTGACCCTGCCCTGCTCCACTTGTCCACATGTCCGTGGTTAAGTGGACATTGGGTACAACTGCATTTTTTAGGAGACTGGTGAGTCTTTTTCTGACGTCCGTGTACATTCTCGGTATCGCCTGCCTAGAGAAGTGGAACCTAGATGGTATTTGGTAACGGGGGCACACTGCCTCAATAAATTGTCTAGTTCCCTGTGAACTAACGGCGGATACCGGACGCACGTCTAACACCAACATAGTTGTCAAGGACTCAGTTATCCGCTTTGCAGTAGGATGACTGCTGTGATATTTCATCTTCCTCGCAAAGGACTGTTGAACAGTCAATTGCTTACTGGAAGTAGTACAAGTGGGCTTACGACTTCCCCTCTGGGATGACCATCGACTCCCAGCGGCAACAACAGCAGCGCCAGCAGCAGTAGGCGTTACACGCAAGGATGCATCGGAGGAATCCCAGGCAGGAGAGGACTCGTCAGACTTGCCAGTGACATGGCCTGCAGGACTATTGGCATTCCTGGGGAAGGAGGAAATTGACACTGAGGGAGTTGGTGGGGTGGTTTGCGTGAGCTTGGTTACAAGAGGAAGGGATTTACTGGTCAGTGGACTGCTTCCGCTGTCACCCAAAGTTTTTGAACTTGTCACTGACTTATTATGAATGCGCTGCAGGTGACGTATAAGGGAGGATGTTCCGAGGTGGTTAACGTCCTTACCCCTACTTATTACAGCTTGACAAAGGGAACACACGGCTTGACACCTGTTGTCCGCATTTCTGGTGAAATACCTCCACACCGAAGAGCTGATTTTTTTGGTATTTTCACCTGGCATGTCAACGGCCATATTCCTCCCACGGACAACAGGTGTCTCCCCGGGTGCCTGACTTAAACAAACCACCTCACCATCAGAATCCTCCTGGTCAATTTCCTCCCCAGCGCCAGCAACACCCATATCCTCCTCATCCTGGTGTACTTCAACACTGACATCTTCAATCTGACTATCAGGAACTGGACTGCGGGTGCTCCTTCCAGCACTTGCAGGGGGCGTGCAAATGGTGGAAGGCGCATGCTCTTCACGTCCAGTGTTGGGAAGGTCAGGCATCGCAACCGACACAATTGGACTCTCCTTGTGGATTTGGGATTTCAAAGAACGCACAGTTCTTTGCGGTGCTTTTGCCAGCTTGAGTCTTTTCAGTTTTCTAGCGAGAGGCTGAGTGCTTCCATCCTCATGTGAAGCTGAACCACTAGCCATGAACATAGGCCAGGGCCTCAGCCGTTCCTTGCCACTCCGTGTGGTAAATGGCATATTGGCAAGTTTACGCTTCTCCTCCGACAATTTTATTTTAGGTTTTGGAGTCCTTTTTTTACTGATATTTGGTGTTTTGGTTTTGACATGCTCTGTACTATGCCATTGGGCATCGGCCTTGGCAGACGACGTTGCTGGCATTTCATCGTCTCGGCCATGACTAGTGGCAGCAGCTTCAGCACGAGGTGGAAGTGGATCTTGATCTTTCCCTAATTTTGGAACCTCAACATTTTTGTTCTCCATATTTTAATAGGCACAACTAAAAGGCACCTCAGGTAAACAATGGAGATGGATGGATTGGATACTAGTATACAATTATGGACGGGCTGCCGAGTGCCGACACAGAGGTAGCCACAGCCGTGAACTACCGCACTGTACTGTGTCTGCTGCTAATATATAGACTGGTTGATAAAGAGATAGTATACTCGTAACTAGTATGTATGTATAAAGAAAGAAAAAAAAACCACGGTTAGGTGGTATATACAATTATGGACGGGCTGCCGAGTGCCGACACAGAGGTAGCCACAGCCGTGAACTACCGCACTGTACTGTGTCTGCTGCTAATATATAGACTGGTTGATAAAGAGATAGTATACTCGTAACTAGTATGTATGTATAAAGAAAGAAAAAAAAACCACGGTTAGGTGGTATATACAATTATGGACGGGCTGCCGAGTGCCGACACAGAGGTAGCCACAGCCGTGAACTACCGCACTGTACTGTGTCTGCTGCTAATATATAGACTGGTTGATAAAGAGATAGTATACTCGTAACTAGTATGTATGTATAAAGAAAGAAAAAAAAACCACGGTTAGGTGGTATATACAATTATGGACTGGCTGCCGAGTGCCGACACAGAGGTAGCCACAGCCGTGAACTACCGCACTGTACTGTGTCTGCTGCTAATATATAGACTGGTTGATAAAGAGATAGTATACTCGTAACTAGTATGTATGTATAAAGAAAGAAAAAAAAACCACGGTTAGGTGGTATATACAATTATGGACGGGCTGCCGAGTGCCGACACAGAGGTAGCCACAGCCGTGAACTACCGCACTGTACTGTGTCTGCTGCTAA
This sequence comes from Pseudophryne corroboree, assembly GCF_028390025.1. Taxonomy (NCBI): domain Eukaryota; kingdom Metazoa; phylum Chordata; class Amphibia; order Anura; family Myobatrachidae; genus Pseudophryne; species Pseudophryne corroboree. Next base: position 784,873,466 of record NC_086449.1, on the reverse strand, counting down.
TATATAGACTGGTTGATAAAGAGATAGTATACTCGTAACTAGTATGTATGTATAAAGAAAGAAAAAAAAACCACGGTTAGGTGGTATATACAATTATGGACGGGCTGCCGAGTGCCGACACAGAGGTAGCCACAGCCGTGAACTACCGCACTGTACTGTGTCTGCTGCTAATATAGACTGGTTGATAAAGAGATAGTATACTCGTAACTAGTATGTATGTATAAAGAAAGAAAAAAAAACCACGGTTAGGTGGTATATACAATTATGGACGGGCTGCCGAGTGCCGACACAGAGGTAGCCACAGCCGTGAACTACCGCACTGTACTGTGTCTGCTGCTAATATATAGACTGGTTGATAAAGAGATAGTATACTCGTAACTAGTATGTATGTATAAAGAAAGAAAAAAAAACCACGGTTAGGTGGTATATACAATTATGGACGGGCTGCCGAGTGCCGACACAGAGGTAGCCACAGCCGTGAACTACCGCACTGTACTGTGTCTGCTGCTAATATATAGACTGGTTGATAAAGAGATAGTATACTCGTAACTAGTATGTATGTATAAAGAAAGAAAAAAAAACCACGGTTAGGTGGTATATACAATTATGGACGGGCTGCCGAGTGCCGACACAGAGGTAGCCACAGCCGTGAACTACCGCACTGTACTGTGTCTGCTGCTAATATATAGACTGGTTGATAAAGAGATAGTATACTCGTAACTAGTATGTATGTATAAAGAAAGAAAAAAAAACCACGGTTAGGTTGTATATACAATTATGGACGGGCTGCCGAGTGCCGACACAGAGGTAGCCACAGCCGTGAACTACCGCACTGTACTGTGTCTGCTGCTAATATATAGACTGGTTGATAAAGAGATAGTATACTCGTAACTAGTATGTATGTATAAAGAAAGAAAAAAAAACCACGGTTAGGTGGTATATACAATTATGGACGGACTGCCGAGTGCCGACACAGAGGTAGCCACAGCCGTGAACTACCGCACTGTACTGTGTCTGCTGCTAATATATAGACTGGTTGATAAAGAGATAGTATACTCGTAACTAGTATGTATGTATAAAGAAAGAAAAAAAAAACACGGTTAGGTGGTATATACAATTATGGACGGGCTGCCGAGTGCCGACACAGAGGTAGCCACAGCCGTGAACTACCGCACTGTACTGTGTCTGCTGCTAATATATAGACTGGTTGATAAAGAGATAGTATACTCGTAACTAGTATGTATGTATAAAGAAAGAAAAAAAAACCACGGTTAGGTGGTATATACAATTATGGACGGGCTGCCGAGTGCCGACACAGAGGTAGCCACAGCCGTGAACTACCGCACTGTACTGTGTCTGCTGCTAATATAGACTGGTTGATAAAGAGATAGTATACTCGTAACTAGTATGTATGTATAAAGAAAGAAAAAAAAACCACGGTTAGGTGGTATATACAATTATGGACGGGCTGCCGAGTGCCGACACAGAGGTAGCCACAGCCGTGAACTACCGCACTGTACTGTGTCTGCTGCTAATATATAGACTGGTTGATAAAGAGATAGTATACTCGTAACTAGTATGTATGTATAAAGAAAGAAAGAAAAACCACGGTTAGGTGGTATATACAATTATGGACGGGCTGCCGAGTGCCGACACAGAGGTAGCCACAGCCGTGAACTACCGCACTGTACTGTGTCTGCTGCTAATATATAGACTGGTTGATAAAGAGATTGTATACTCGTAACTAGTATGTATGTATAAAGAAAGAAAAAAAAACCACGGTTAGGTGGTATATACAATTATGGACGGGCTGCCGAGTGCCGACACAGAGGTAGCCACAGCCGTGAACTACCGCACTGTACTGTGTCTGCTGCTAATATATAGACTGGTTGATAAAGAGATAGTATACTCGTAACTAGTATGTATGTATAAAGAAAGAAAAAAAAACCACGGTTAGGTGGTATATACAATTATGGACGGGCTGCCGAGTGCCGACACAGAGGTAGCCACAGCCGTGAACTACCGCACTGTACTGTGTCTGCTGCTAATATATAGACTGGTTGATAAAGAGATAGTATACTCGTAACTAGTATGTATGTATAAAGAAAGAAAAAAAAACCACGGTTAGGTGGTATATACAATTATGGACGGGCTGCCGAGTGCCGACACAGAGGTAGCCACAGCCGTGAACTACCGCACTGTACTGTGTCTGCTGCTAATATATAGACTGGTTGATAAAGAGATAGTATACTCGTAACTAGTATGTATGTATAAAGAAAGAAAAAAAAACCACGGTTAGGTGGTATATACAATTATGGACGGGCTGCCGAGTGCCGACACAGAGGTAGCCACAGCCGTGAACTACCGCACTGTACTGTGTCTGCTGCTAATATATAGACTGGTTGATAAAGAGATAGTATACTCGTAACTAGTATGTATGTATAAAGAAAGAAAAAAAAACCACGGTTAGGTGGTATATACAATTATGGACGGGCTGCCGAGTGCCGACACAGAGGTAGCCACAGCCGTGAACTACCGCACTGTACTGTGTCTGCTGCTAATATATAGACTGGTTGATAAAGAGATAGTATACTCGTAACTAGTATGTATGTATAAAGAAAGAAAAAAAAACCACGGTTAGGTGGTATATACAATTATGGACGGGCTGCCGAGTGCCGACACAGAGGTAGCCACAGCCGTGAACTACCGCACTGTACTGTGTCTGCTGCTAATATAGACTGGTTGATAAAGAGATAGTATACTCGTAACTAGTATGTATGTATAAAGAAAGAAAAAAAAACCACGGTTAGGTGGTATATACAATTATGGACGGGCTGCCGAGTGCCGACACAGAGGTAGCCACAGCCGTGAACTACCGCACTGTACTGTGTCTGCTGCTAATATATAGACTGGTTGATAAAGAGATAGTATACTCGTAACTAGTATGTATGTATAAAGAAAGAAAAAAAAACCACGGTTAGGTGGTATATACAATTATGGACGGGCTGCCGAGTGCCGACACAGAGGTAGCCACAGCCGTGAACTACCGCACTGTACTGTGTCTGCTGCTAATATAGACTGGTTGATAAAGAGATAGTATACTACTAATATTATATACTGGTGGTCAGGTCACTGGTCACTAGTCACACTGGCAGTGGCACTCCTGCAGCAAAAGTGTGCACTGTTTAATTTTAATATAATATTATGTACTCCTGGCTCCTGCTATAACCTATAACTGGCACTGCAGTAGTGCTCCCCAGTCTCCCCCACAATTATAAGCTGTGTGAGCTGAGCAGTCAGACAGATATATAATATATATAGATGATGCAGCACACTGGCCTGAGCCTGAGCAGTGCACACAGATATGGTATGTGACTGACTGAGTCACTGTGTGTATCGCTTTTTTCAGGCAGAGAACGGATATATTAAATAAACTGCACTGTGTGTCTGGTGGTCACTCACTATATAATATATTATGTACTCCTGGCTCCTGCTATAACCTATAACTGGCACTGCAGTAGTGCTCCCCAGTCTCCCCCACAATTATAAGCTGTGTGAGCTGAGCAGTCAGACAGATATATATAATATTATATATAGATAGATAATAGATGATGCAGCACACTGGCCTGAGCCTGAGCAGTGCACACAGATATGGTATGTGACTGAGTCACTGTGTGCTGTGTATCGCTTTTTTCAGGCAGAGAACGGATTATAAATAAAAGTGGTGGTCACTGGTCACTATCAGCAAAACTCTGCACTGTACACTACTGAGTACTCCTAATGCTCCCCAAAATTAGTAAATCAAGTGTCTCTCTAATCTATTCTAATTCTAAACGGAGAGGACGCCAGCCACGTCCTCTCCCTATCAATCTCAATGCACGTGTGAAAATGGCGGCGACGCGCGGCTCCTTATATAGAATCCGAGCCTCGCGAGAATCCGACAGCGTCATGATGACGTTCGGGCGCGCTCGGGTTAACCGAGCAAGGCGGGAAGATCCGAGTCGCTCGGACCCGTGAAAAAAAACATGAAGTTCTGGCGGGTTCGGATTCAGAGAAACCGAACCCGCTCATCTCTACTAAATAGCTGAATCACAACGTAACTCTAAAAATATATATATATATATTTTTTAATGTGTCTGAACAGTGTTGGACTGGCCCACAGGGGTACAGGGGGGGAACCCCCCCCCCGGTGGGCCCTACTGCCTGTGGCCCCTCCTCCTTATCTTGTGATCAGGTTCCAGACTGAGCACTGGAATTCTACATTATAAATATGTTACCTTATACTGCACAGGATTATGGTGTATTTCCCACAGTGCCTTTCGGGTACACTATCATGCATGCACTAGCAGTATTTAATGTATATATTTCTCAAGGGGCCTAGTTGATGCAGTCTCTACCAGTTAGGCAAACCAATATGGTAGCTGGCCACACCCTGTCTGGAGATCAGTCACACCCCTAATCATGGGCACCTACCACTGCATTTTCCCCAGTGGACCCTTCATGCCCCAAGTCCGACACTGTGTCTGTGGGCACCTTATTGTAATCTTCACCTCTCAATTGTCAGATGTTCCTACTTTTTAGGTGGGTGGGATAGAACAAAATGTTGTTAATGAGATAACTGTAATATTGACAACAGCAAAAAGTACAGTATTACAGTATATGGTGGTGTTCTGATCATGTGACCTGTCCACTTGTAATGATATAAGATCAAAAAAGGAGTTACAGAGCAGTATAATAATGTGAGGAAGGGAATGATGGCAATCATTAAACCACAGAAATCTATCCACCGATGTATCCTCATACACAAAGCTCCATATGTCATGCAGCGCAAGACGCTTGGTGCGAGTGAGACACACCAAGGGGTACCACATAGTGACTTTTCTTTAAATTACCATTTTATTTGCACCACAGACAGCAAAACACCACAGAGATGCCACTTGGCAATTAGTTTTAAATATGAACAAAGCCGCAGATGACGCACAAAGGAACTTAGAAAAAGCTGAGTCCACTGTATCGCAGCACTTCATATACAGATTCAGACTCATTCACACACAGTGCAAGTTATCAGTGCAGTCCTGTTGTCATATCAGATTATTTATTTGTGCAATTTAGACCCACATTCGAGCAAAAGTACACTCACCGCAAGACAAGTTGTATGAGTCCAATAGTGTATGAGGACACATATCTATATATCTTTCTATCCTTCTTTTATCTATCTATCTATCTATCTATCTATCTATCTATCTATCTATCTATCTATCATCTATCAATGGACCTAATTCTGAGTTGATCGCATCTGCAAATTTGTTAGCAGTTGGGCAAAACCATGTGCAGTGCAGGAGGGGCAGATATAACATGTGCAGAGAGAGTTATTTTGGGTGGGGTGTATTCAAACTGAAATCTAAATTGCAGTGTAAAAATAAAGCAGCCAGTATTTACCCTGCACAGAAACAATATAACCCACCCAAACCTAACTCTCTCTGCAAATGTTATATCTACCCCCCCCCCCCCCCTGCAGTGCACATGGTTTTGCTCAATTGCTAACAAACTTGCTGCTGCGATCAACTCAGAATTACCCCCATTGTCATGTTGGCCATGCAAGCATATTGACTATTTGAGCCTATTGATAATGTCTTCACTGTGACAAAATTATATTTTACATTTACTAGTGGATGCCATTCACTACTTCTACACTACTTAGAAATATGAAGCATATGAAAGACAAAGGGGGAGATGTACTGTACTAAGAGGTACATTTACTAAGCAGTGATAAGAGCGGAGAAGTGAGCCAGTGGAGATATTTCCCCATCAACCAATCAGGAGCTCTAAATCATTTTATAGTATGCAAATTATAGATGTTACTTCAGTGCTGATTGGTTGCCATGGGCAACTTCTCCACTGGCTCACTTCTCCGCTCTTATCACTGCTTAGTAAATGTACCCCTAAGTCTTGGAGAGTGATACAGTGGAGAGAGATAAACTGCCAACCAATTAGCTCCTAATTGTAATTTTTCAAACTCAGCCTGAAACATGACAGTTAGGAAATGATTGGTTGGTACTCTGGGGCAGATGTACTAAGCCATGGAGGGTGATACAGTGGAGATAAATAACGTATCTGCCAATCAGCTCCCAACTGTCATGTTACAGGCTACCTTTGCAAACTGACAGCAGCTGATAGGGTGACACTTTATCCCTCTCCACTGTATCACTCTCCAAGACTTAGTATATCTGCCCCAGAATAGCAACCAATCAGCTCCTAACTGCCATGTTACAAGGCTTAGTACATCTCACCCAATTTTTCAACGGTATCATATAGAGTTGGATACAAACACATTTTGCAGGTTTCTTTCCTGAAAAATTCATAGTTGTGTTGTTGTTGTTGTTGTTGTTTTTTAAAGTAAAAAGGAGAATGTATGAATTTGTATGCAGACCTGTTTCTCCTCCTTGCAGTTCTCTGACTTATAGAGGCAGAACTAGTGAGAGAAGGGGTGGACTGATGTGACCCTAGAACAGTAAAAGTGTGCACCCTTCAATCGATGCAGAGTTAAAGAAGTCACAGATATAGTTGATGCATGATTTATAGTAGCCTCCATGTTCTGGGCAAGTCTTCACATGTTTATTTTATTTATTCTAAAAATAACTGATTTCTTCCTGTGTCTGGATCTGTGTCTGGATCTGTGTCTGGATCTAGTTATAACAGTTACACCAAAAACAGTTCCAGTATTGCATACTGTAGATTTCAGTACCTACAGAAAAAAAAGGCGCTGCATAAAGCTATGATTATTACTAACCAGGGCAACATTTAAAAAAAATGAGAGAACATGTTTTCCGTTATGAAATGTAAACTTTCTCTGACGTCCTAGTGGATGCTGGGAACTCCGTAAGGACCATGGGGAATAGCGGCTCCGCAGGAGACTGGGCACAAAAGTAAAAGCTTTATGACTAGCTGGTGTGCACTGGCTCCTCCCCCTATGACCCTCCTCCAAGCCTCAGTTAGATTTTTGTGCCCGGCCGAGAAGGGTGCACACTAGGGGCTCTCCTGAGCTGCTTAGAGTAAAAGTTTAAATAGGTTTTTTATTTTCAGTGAGACCTGCTGGCAACAGGCTCACTGCATCGTGGGACTAAGGGGAGAAGAAGTGAACTCACCTGCGTGCAGAGTGGATTGGGCTTCTTGGCTACTGGACATTAGCTCCAGAGGGACGATCACAGGCTCAGCTTGGATGGGTCCCGGAGCCGCGCCGCCGGCCCCCTTACAGAGCCAGAAGAGCGAAGAGGTCCGGAAAAATCGGCGGCAGAAGACGTTCCTGTCTTCAATAAGGTAGCGCACAGCACTGCAGCTGTGCGCCATTGCTCTCAGCACACTTCACACTCCGGTCACTGAGGGTGCAGGGCGCTGGGGGGGAGCGCCCTGAGACGCAATAAAACACGTTTTAAACCTTATATGGCTAAAGAAATGCATCACATATAGCTCCTGGGCTATATGGATGCATTTAACCCCTGCCAGTTTTCCTAAAAAAAGCGGGAGAAAAGGCCGCCGAAAAGGGGGCGGAGCCTATCTCCTCAGCACACAAGCGCCATTTTCCCTCACAGCTCCGCTGGAAGGACGGCTCCCTGACTCTCCCCTGCAGTCCTGCTACAGAATCAGGGTAAAACAAGAGAGGGGGGGGCACTAATTGGCAGATAATACAAATACAGCAGCTATAGAAGGGAGAAACACTTATATAAGGTTATCCCTGTATATATATAGCGCTCTGGTGTGTGCTGGCAAACTCTCCCTCTGTCTCCCCAAAGGGCTCGTGGGGTCCTGTCCTCTATCAGAGCATTCCCTGTGTGTGTGCTGTGTGTCGGTACGATTGTGTCGACATGTATGAGGAGGAAAATGATGTGGAGGCGGAGCAATTGCCTGTAATAGTGATGTCACCCCCTAGGGAGTCGACACCTGACTGGATGGTCGTATGGAAGGAATTACGTGACAGTGTCAGCACTTTGCAAAAAACTGTTGACGACATGAGACAGCCGGCAAATCAGTTAGTGCCTGTCCAGGCGTCTCAAACACCGTCAGGGGCTCTATAGCGCCCGTTACCTCAGATGGTCGACACAGACCCAGACACGGATACTGACTCCAGCGTCGACGGTGACGAGACAAACGTAATGTCCAGTAGTGCCACACGTTACATGATCACGGCAATGAAGGAGGCTTTGAACATTTCTGATACTACAAGTACCACAAAAAGGGGTATTATGTGGGGTGTGAAAAAACTACCCATAGTTTTTCCTGAATCAGATGAATTAAATGAGGTGTGTGACAAAGCGTGGGTTTCCCCCGATAAAAAACTGCTGATTTCTAATAAATTATTGGCATTATACCCTTTCCCGCCAGAGGTTAGGGCGCGTTGGGAAACACCCCCTAGGGTAGATAAGGCGCTCACACGCTTATCAAAACAAGTGGCGTTGCCGTCTCCTGATACGGCCACCCTCAAGGAACCAGCTGATAGAAAGCTGGAAAATATCCTAAAGGGTATATACACACATACTGGTGTTATACTACGACCAGCAATCGCCTCAGCCTGGATGTGCAGCGCTGGAGTGGCTTGGTCGGATTCCCTGACTGAAAATATTGATACCCTGGATAGGGACAGTATATTATTGACTATAGAGCATTTAAAGGATGCATTACTATATATGCGAGATGCACAGAGGGATATTTGCACCCTGGCATCAAGAGTAAGTGCGCTGTCCATTTCTGCCAGAAGAAGTTTATGGACACGACAGTGGTCAGGTGATGCGGATTCCAAACGGCATATGGAAGTTTTGCCGTATAAAGGGGAGGAGTTATTTGGGGTCGGTCTATCGGACCTGGTGGCCACGGCGATGGCTGGGAAATCCACCTTTTTACCCCAGGTCACCTCTCAGCAGAAAAAGACACCGTCTTTTCAAACTCAGTCCTTTCGTCCCCATAAGGGCAAGCGGGCAAAAGGCCACTCATTTCTGCCCCGGGGCAGAGGAAGGGGAAAAAGACTGCAGCAGGCAGCCTCTTCCCAGGATCAGAAGCCCTCCCCCGCTTCTGCCAAGTCTTCAGCATGACGCTGGGGCTTTACAAGCGGACTCAGGCACGGTGGGGGCCCGTCTCAAAAATTTAAACGCGCAGTGGGCTCACTCGCAAGTGGACCCCTGGATCCTGCAGGTAGTATCACAGGGGTACAAATTGGAATTCGAGACGTCTCCCCCTCGCCGGTTCCTGAAGTCTGCTCTACCAACGTCTCCCTCCGACAGGGAGGCAGTATTGGAAGCTATTCACAAGCTGTATTCCCAGCAGGTGATAATCAAGGTACCCCTCCTACAACAGGGAAAGGGGTATTACTCCACGCTGTTTGTGGTACCGAAGCCGGACGGCTCGGTGAGACCGATTTTAAATCTGAAATCATTGAACACTTACATAAAAAGGTTCAAATTCAAGATGGAGTCACTCAGAGCAGTGATAGCGAACCTGGAAGAAGGGGACTATATGGTGTCTCTGGACATCAAAGATGCTTATCTCCATGTCCCAATCTACCCTTCTCACCAAGGGTACCTCAGGTTTGTGGTACAAAACTGTCATTATCAGTTTCAGACGCTGCCGTTTGGATTGTCCACGGCACCACGGGTCTTTACCAAGGTAATGGCCGAAATGATGATTCTTCTTCGAAGAAAAGGCGTCTTAATTATCCCTTACTTGGACGATCTCCTGATAAGGGCAAGGTCCAGGGAACAGTTAGAGGTCGGAGTAGCACTATCTCAGGTAGTGCTACGTCAGCACGGGTGGATTCTAAATATTCCAAAATCGCAGCTGATTCCAACAACACGTCTACTGTTCCTAGGGATGATTCTGGACACAGTCCAGAAAAAGGTGTTTCTCCCGGAGGAGAAGGCCAGGGAGTTATCCGAGCTAGTCAGGAACCTCCTGAAACCAGGACAAGTGTCAATGCACAAGGGTCCTGGGAAAGATGGTGGCTTCTTACGAAGCGATTCCATTCGGAAGATTCCATGCAAGAACTTTTCAGTGGGATCTGCTGGACAAATGGTCCGGATCGCATCTTCAGATGCATCAGCGGATAACCCTATCTCCAAGGACAAGGGTGTCTCTCCTGTGGTGGTTGCAGAGTGCTCATCTTCTAGAGGGCCGCAGATTCGGCATTCAGGACTGGATTCTGGTGACCACGGATGCCAGCCTGAGAGGCTGGGGAGCAGTCACACAGGGAAGAAATTTCCAGGGCTTGTGGTCAAGCATGGAAACGTCTCTTCACATAAATATCCTGGAACTAAGGGCAATTTACAATGCCCTAAGTCAAGCAAGGCCTCTGCTTCAGGGTCAGTCGGTATTGATCCAATCGGACAACATCACGGCAGTCGCCCACGTAAACAGACAGGGCGGCACAAGAAGCAGGAGGGCAATGGCAGAAGCTGCAAGAATTCTTCGCTGGGCGGAAAATTATGTGACAGCACTGTCAGCGGTGTTCATTCCGGGAGTGGACAACTGGGAAGCAGACTTCCTCAGCAGACACGACCTCCACCCGGGGGAGTGGGGACTTCACCCAGAAGTCTTCCACGTGATTGTAAACCGTTGGGAAAAACCAAAGGTGGACATGATGGCGTCTCCTCTCAACAAGAAACTAGACAGATATTGCGCCAGGTCAAGGGACCCTCAGGCGATAGCGGTGGACACTCTGGTAACACCGTGGGTGTACCAGTCAGTGTATGTGTTCCCTCCTCTGCCTCTCATACCCAAAGTATTGAGAATCATAAGAAGGAGAGGAGTAAGAACTATACTCGTGGCTCCGGATTGGCCAAGGAGGACTTGGTACCCGGAACTTCAAGAGATGCTCACGGAGGACCCGTGGCCTCTACCTCTAAGAAAGGACCTGCTCCAGCAGGGACCTTGTCTGTTCCAAGACTTACCGCGGCTGCGTTTGACGGCATGGAGGTTGAACGCCGGATCCTGAAGGAAAAAGGCATTCCAGATGAAGTCATCCCTACCCTGATCAAGGCCAGGAAGGATGTAACCGCAAAACATTATCACCGCATTTGGCGAAAATATGTTGCGTGGTGTGAGGCCAAGAAGGCCCCTACAGAGGAATTTCAACTGGGTCGTTTCCTGCATTTCCTGCAAACAGGACTATCTATGGGCCTAAAATTAGGGTCCATTAAGGTTCAAATTTCGGCCCTGTCAATATTCTTCCAAAAAGAACTGGCTTCAGTGCCTGAAGTTCAGACGTTTGTCAAAGTGGTACTGCATATACAGCCTCCTTTTGTGCCTCCAGTGGCACCTTGGGATCTCAATGTAGTGTTGAGTCTCCTAAAGTCACATTGGTTTGAACCACTCACCACTGTGGAATTAAAATATCTCACATGGAAAGTGGTCATGCTGTTAGCCCTGGCTTCAGCCAGGCGTGTCTCAGAATTGGCGGCTTTATCATATAAAAGCCCTTACCTAATTTTTCATTCAGACAGGGCAGAACTGAGGACTCGCCCTCAATTTCTCCCTAAGGTGGTTTCAGCGTTTTACATGAACCAGCCTATTGTGGTGCCTGCGGCTACTAGGGACTTGGAGGACTCCAAGTTGCTGGACGTAGTCAGGGCCCTGAAAATATATGTTTCCAGGACGGCTGGAGTCAGAAAATCTGACTCGCTGTTTATCCTGTATGCACCCAACAAGCTGGGTGCTCCTGCTTCTAAGCAGACGATTGCTCAGTGGATTTGTAGTACGATTCAGCTTGCACATTCTGTGGCAGGCCTGCCACAGCCAAAATCTGTAAAAGCCCATTCCACAAGGAAGGTGGGCTCATCTTGGGCGGCTGCCCGAGGGGTCTCGGCTTTACAACTTTGCCGAGCAGCTACTTGGTCAGGGGCAAACACGTTTGCTAAATTTTACAAATTCGATACCCTGGCTGAGGAGGACCTGGAGTTCTCTCATTCGGTGCTGCAGAGTCATCCGCACTCTCCCGCCCGTTTGGGAGCTTTGGTATAATCCCCATGGTCCTTACGGAGTTCCCAGCATCCACTAGGACGTCAGAGAAAATAAGAATTTACTTACCGATAATTCTATTTCTCATAGTCCGTAGTGGATGCTGGGCGCCCATCCCAAGTGCGGATTGTCTGCAATACTTGTATATAGTTATTGTTACAAAAATCGGGTTGTTTATTGTTGTGAGCCATCTTTTCAGAGGCTCCTACGTTTATCATACTGTTAACTGGGTTCAGATCACAAGTTGTACGGTGTGATTGGTGTGGCTGGTATGAGTCTTACCCGGGATTCAAGATCCTTCCTTATTATGTGCGCTCGTCCGGGCACAGTATCCTAACTGAGGCTTGGAGGAGGGTCATAGGGGGAGGAGCCAGTGCACACCAGCTAGTCATAAAGCTTTTACTTTTGTGCCCAGTCTCCTGCGGAGCCGCTATTCCCCATGGTCCTTACGGAGTTCCCAGCATCCACTACGGACTATGAGAAATAGAATTATCGGTAAGTAAATTCTTATTATTTGCCCTTTGTTTTGAAATCTCCAATTTAAATCACACTGATACATTTCTGAACATACATATGGAGCTACGCTCATTGTGGCTCCGTCTGTGCCTGAGCGGACCTGCCCGGGTTCACCTATCGACGCATCTGGGCCGTGCGCACATCCGTGATGCGCACACGCCCCATTCACTAGATGCATCACGCTTCAATGTCACACAGTTGCTGAGATTAAATGTTTTTTTTCTGGGGGGGTTGTGTTGAGGAACATTTCTAAGTTTGTTATGCTAATGAGATAAAAATAAACAGTGTGAAAATATAATCAGCTCGTTTAAACAAATGTTGAACAATAAATTGAAAAAAATGTGTCCCTAAATGACTCAGCGACTGCAAGGTGGCAAAAATCACAGAGCTTAGAAGTGTCAGCGTATAAAGAAGTTGTGTGTGGAAGGATGATCACAGAGAGAAATATATTTGCTTTGCACTGGCTGTTTCTCTGCTGTGACATTTACTGTCTCGAAACGTGTGTTTTAATTTATAAGAGCTGCTCCAGGTAGGTAAGCACCCGAACCCTCTTAAATCCACACACACATCCTGCCTGTCCTAAATCACATTCCAATGACACAGCAAACATTATTTCGTCTCTACCATGCATGGATAGTTCCTGGCTGCTCTTAGTTTCAAGGAACAGTCCTCTACCCCTTTTCCACCTCTGTAGCACGGGTTGCAGCCGTGTTGCCTGACACAGCTGCGACCCGTGCTAAAGCCCCCTTCCCGCAGCGCTCACAACCCAGCATATTGCCGGGTTGGTGACGCTGCTACTGACGCGGCAGGGGCGGCGCTTGGGGATCACATGATCTCCCAGCACCGCCCTTCCATTCACTGTGAACGGGAGCCGTGTCGCCTCGACACAGCTCCCGTTCACTCTAGACAGCTTACCGGGTTGAACACGTGTTCAAACCGGCTAGCTACCCAGGTAGGATTCCTGGATCACTTGATCCGGGACTTTGCAGGGGGACCCTTTTCCACTAGGGAAAAACACGGGTAAATGCGCGCCCCCGCGCATTTACCCGTGTTTTAAGGAGCTAGTGTAAAAGGGGTACTAGATTGTACCTTACCCTGGAAAAAAAAACCTGGGAAATATTTGATGTGGTATCCGGGGGGTTGGTCGACCTTAATTAGGTCAACAGTCAATAGGTCGACCACTAATGGTCGATATGTATTATGGTGACATGGACAAAACGTGTCAATAGTGCTTATGGTTGACAGGTACAAAAGGTTGACAGGTGCAGATGGTCGACACATATATGGTCAACACAGCTTTTGGAGGGTTCATTTTTTAAAACTTTTTCATACTCTACCATCCACGTCGACTACGATTGGGAATAGTAACCTAACCTGTGCCGAGCGCAATGGTACAGGAGCGACCTTTCTTGTTTCAACCTTTTGATCATGTGCGACCTTTCACATGTCAACTGTTGCCATGTCGACTAATAGTGGTCTACCAAATGACTGTCTACCTAATTAGTGTTGACCCTGTGATCCAAACCCATTTATATTAGGGATGAGCGGGTTCGGTTCCTCGGAATCCGAACCCGCCCGAACTTCATGTTTTTTTACACGGGGCCGAGCGACTCGGATCTTCCCGCCTTGCTCGGTTAACCCGAGCGCGCCCGAACGTCATCATCCCGCTGTCGGATTCTCGCGAGGCTCGGATTCTATCGCGAGACTCGGATTCTATATAAGGAGCCGCGCGTCGCCGCCATTTTCACACGTGCATTGAGATTCATAGGGAGAGGACGTGGCTGGCGTCCTCTCCGTTTATAGAGAAGAGAGTGAGACAGTAGAGAGAGACACAGTAGTAATTTTGGGGAGCATTAGGAGGAGTACTAGTTACTTGCTGAAGTGATAGATAGTGTGACTGTATATTATCTGACTTGTGGGGGAGACACTGACAGTGGGGAGCAGTTAGAGTCTGAGAGCAGGACTCAGGAGTACATATAACGTACAGTGCACACTTTTGCTGCCAGAGTGCCACACTGTCATTGTGACCACACTGACCACCAGTATAATATATATTGTGATTGTCTGCTTAGGAGTACTACTTGCAAGTTGCTGATAGTGTGACCAGTGACCTGACCACCAGTCACCACCAGTTTAATATATATATATATATATATATATATATATATAATTGTATATAATATATATATAATATTGTATACCACCTACCCGTGGTTTTTTTCTTTTTCTTTCTTCTTTATACATACTACTATAGTAGCTTACTGTAGCAGTCTGCGGTGCTGCTGAGCTGACTGTGTCCAGCAGGTCCGTCATCAGTCATTACATAATAAATATATATACCTGTCCGGCTGCAGTACTAGTGATATTATATATATATATATTGATTTCATCTCATTATCATCCAGTCTATATTAGCAGCAGACACAGTACGGTAGTCCACGGCTGTAGCTACCTCTGTGTCGGCAGTCGCTGGTCCATCCATAATTGTATACCACCGACCCGTGGTTTTTTTTTTTCTTTCTTCTTTATACATACTACTATAGTAGCTTACTGTAGCAGTCTGCGGTGCTGCTGAGCTGACAGTGTCCAGCAGGTCCGTCATCAGTCATTACATAATAAATATATATACCTGTCCGGCTGCAGTACTAGTGATATTATATATATATATATTGATTTCATCTCATTATCATCCAGTCTATATTAGCAGCAGACACAGTACGGTAGTCCACGGCTGTAGCTACCTCTGTGTCGGCAGTCGCTGGTCCATCCATAATTGTATACCACCTACCCGTGGTTTTTTTTTTCTTTCTTCTTCTTTATACATACTACTATAGTAGCTTACTGTAGCAGTCTGCGGTGCTGCTGAGCTGACAGTGTCCAGCAGGTCCGTCATCAGTCATTACATAATAAATATATATACCTGTCCGGCTGCAGTACTAGTGATATTATATATATATATATATATTGATTTCATCTCATTATCATCCAGTCTATATTAGCAGCAGACACAGTACGGTAGTCCACGGCTGTAGCTACCTCTGTGTCGGCAGTCGCTGGTCCATCCATAATTGTATACCACCTACCCGTGGTTTTTTTTTTTCTTTCTTCTTTATACATACTACTATAGTAGCTTACTGTAGCAGTCTGCGGTGCTGCTGAGCTGACAGTGTCCAGCAGGTCCGTCATCAGTCATTACATAATAAATATATATACCTGTCCGGCTGCAGTACTAGTGATATTATATATATATATATATATATATATATATATTGATTTCATCTCATTATCATCCAGTCTATATTAGCAGCAGACACAGTACGGTAGTCCACGGCTGTAGCTACCTCTGTGTCGGCAGTCGCTGGTCCATCCATAATTGTATACCACCTACCCATGGTTTTTTTTTTTTCTTTCTTCTTCTTTATACATACTACTATAGTAGCTTACTGTAGCAGTCTGCGGTGCTGCTGAGCTGACAGTGTCCAGCAGGTCCGTCATCAGTCATTACATAATAAATATATATACCTATCCGGCTGCAGTACTAGTGATATTATATATATATATATATATATTGATTTCATCTCATTATCATCCAGTCTATATTAGCAGCAGACACAGTACGGTAGTCCACGGCTGTAGCTACCTCTGTGTCGGCAGTCGCTCGTCCATCCATAAGTATACTAGTATCCATCCATCTCCATTGTTTACCTGAGGTGCCTTTTAGTTGTGCCTATTAAAATATGGAGAACAAAAATGTTGAGGTTCCAAAATTAGGGAAAGATCAAGATCCACTTCCACCTCGTGCTGAAGCTGCTGCCACTAGTCATGGCCGAGACGATGAAATGCCAGCAACGTCGTCTGCCAAGGCCGATGCCCAATGTCATAGTACAGAGCATGTAAAATCCAAAACACCAAATATCAGTAAAAAAAGGACTCCAAAATCTAAAATAAAATTGTCGGAGGAGAAGCGTAAACTTGCCAATATGCCATTTACCACACGGAGTGGCAAGGAACGGCTGAGGCCCTGGCCTATGTTCATGGCTAGTGGTTCAGCTTCACATGAGGATGGAAGCACTCAGCCTCTCGCTAGAAAACTGAAAAGACTCAAGCTGGCAAAAGCACCGCAAAGAACTGTGCGTTCTTCGAAATCCCAAATCCACAAGGAGAGTCCAATTGTGTCGGTTGCGATGCCTGACCTTCCCAACACTGGACGTGAAGAGCATGCGCCTTCCACCATTTGCACGCCCCCTGCAAGTGCTGGAAGGAGCACCCGCAGTCCAGTTCCTGATAGTCAGATTGAAGATGTCAGTGTTGAAGTACACCAGGATGAGGAGGATATGGGTGTTGCTGGCGCTGGGGAGGAAATTGACAAGGAGGATTCTGATGGTGAGGTGGTTTGTTTAAGTCAGGCACCCGGGGAGACACCTGTTGTCCGTGGGAGGAATAGGGCCGTTGACATGCCTGGTGAAAATACCAAAAAAATCAGCTCTTCGGTGTGGAAGTATTTCACCAGAAATGCGGACAACATTTGTCAAGCCGTGTGTTGCCTTTGTCAAGCTGTAATAAGTAGGGGTAAGGACGTTAACCACCTCGGAACATCCTCCCTTATACGTCACCTGCAGCGCATTCATAATAAGTCAGTGACAAGTTCAAAAACTTTGGGCGACAGCGGAAGCAGTCCACTGACCAGTAAATCCCTTCCTCTTGTAACCAAGCTCACGCAAACCACCCCACCAACTCCCTCAGTGTCAATTTCCTCCTTCCCCAGGAATGCCAATAGTCCTGCATGCCATGTCACTGGCAATTCTGACGAGTCCTCTCCTGCCTGGGATTCCTCCGATGCATCCTTGCGTGTAACGCCTACTGCTGCTGGCGCTGCTGTTGTTGCTGCTGGGAGTCGATGGTCATCCCAGAGGGGAAGTCGTAAGCCCACTTTTACTACTTCCACCAAGCAATTGACTGTCCAACAGTCCTTTGCGAGGAAGATGAAATATCACAGCAGTCATCCTGTTGAAAAGCGGATAACTGAGGCCTTGACAACTATGTTGGTGTTAGACGTGCGTCCGGTATCCACCGTTAGTTCACAGGGAACTAGACAATTTCGTGAGGCAGTATGCCCCCGTTACCAAATACCATCTAGGTTCCACTTCTCTACGCAGGCGATACCGAGAATGTACACGGACGTCAGAAAAAGACTCACCAGTGTCCTAAAAAATGCAGTTGTACCCAATGTCCACTTAACCACGGACATGTGGACAAGTGGAGCAGGGCAGGGTCCGGACTATATGACTGTGACAGCCCACTGGGTAGATGTATGGACTCCCGCCGCAAGAACAGCAGCGGCGGCACCAGTAGCAGCATCTCGCAAACGCCAACTCTTTCCTAGGCAGGCTACGCTTTGTATCACCGGTTTCCAGAATACGCACACAGCTGAAAACCTCTTACGGCAACTGAGGAAGATCATCGCGGAATGGCTTACCCCAATTGGACTCTCCTGTGGATTTGTGGCATCGGACAACGCCAGCAATATTGTGTGTGCATTAAATAAGGGCAAATTCCAGCACGTCCCATGTTTTGCACATACCTTGAATTTGGTGGTGCAGAATTATTTAAAAAACGACAGGGGCGTGCAAGAGATGCTGTCGGTGGCCAGAAGAGTTGCGGGACACTTTCGGCGTACAGGCACCACGTACAAAAGACTGGAGCACCACCAAAAACGCCTGAACCTGCCCTGCCATCATCTGAAGCAAGAAGTGGTAACGAGGTGGAATTCAACCCTCTATATGCTTCAGAGGTTGGAGGAGCAGCAAAAGGCCATTCAAGCCTATACAATTGAGCACGATATAGGAGGTGGAATGTACCTGTCTCAAGCGCAGTGGAGAATGATTTCAACGTTGTGCAAGGTTCTGCAACCTTTTGAACTTGCCACACGTGAAGTCAGTTCAGACACTGCCAGCCTGAGTCAGGTCATTCCCCTCATCAGGCTTTTGCAGAAGAAGCTGGAGGCATTGAAGGAGGAGCTAAAAGGGAGCGATTCCGCTAGGCATGTGGGACTTGTGGATGGAGCCCTTAATTCGCTTAACAAGGATTCACGGGTGGTCAATCTGTTGAAATCAGAGCACTACATTTTGGCCACCGTGCTCGATCCTAGATTTAAAAACTTCCTTGGATCTCTCTTTCCGGCAGACACAAGTCTGCTGGGGTTCAAAGACCTGCTGGTGAGAAAATTGTCAAGTCAAGCGGAACGCGACCTGTCAACATCTCCTCCTTCACATTCTCCCGCAACTGGGGGTGCGAGGAAAAGGCTCAGAATTCCGAGCCCACCCGCTGGCGGTGATGCAGGGCAGTCTGGAGCGAGTGCTGATGCTGACATCTGGTCCGGACTGAAGGACCTGACAACGATTACGGACATGTCGTCTACTGTCACTGCATATGATTCTCTCACCATTGAAAGAATGGTGGAGGATTATATGAGTGACCGCATCCAAGTAGGCACGTCAGACAGTCCGTACTTATACTGGCAGGAAAAAGAGGCAATTTGGAGGCCCTTGCACAAACTGACTTTATTCTACCTAAGTTGCCCTCCCACAAGTGTGTACTCCGAAAGAGTGTTTAGTGCCGCCGCTCACCTTGTCAGCAATCTGCGTACGAGGTTACTGCCAGAAAATGTGGAGAAGATGATGTTCATTAAAATGAATTATAATCAATTCCTCCGTGGAGACATTGACCAGCAGCAATTGCCTCCACAAAGTACACAGGGAGCTGAGATGGTGGATTCCAGTGGGGACGAATTGATAATCTGTGAGGAGCGGGATGTACACGGTGATATATCGGAGGATGATGATGAGGTGGACATCTTGCCTCTGTAGAGCCAGTTTGTGCAAGGAGAGATTAATTGCTTCTTTTTCGGTGGGGGTCCAAACCAACCCGTCATTTCAGTCACAGTCGTGTGGCAGACCCTGTCACTGAAATGATGGGTTGGTTAAAGTGTGCATGTCCTGTTTATACAACATAAGGGTGGGTGGGAGGGCCCAAGGACAATTCCATCTTGCACCTCTTTTTTCTTTCATTTTTCTTTGCGTCATGTGCTGTTTGGGGAGTGTTTTTTGGAAGGGCCATCCTGCGTGACACTGCAGTGCCACTCCTAGATGGGCCAGGTGTTTGTGTCGGCCACTAGGGTCGCTTATCTTACTCACACAGCTACCTCATTGCGTCTCTTTTTTTCTTCTTTGCGTCATGTGCTGTTTGGGGAGTGTTTTTTGGAAGGGCCATCCTGCGTGACACTGCAGTGCCACTCCTAGATGGGCCAGGTGTTTGTGTCGGCCACTAGGGTCGCTTATCTTACTCACACAGCTACCTCATTGCGCCTCTTTTTTTCTTCTTTGCGTCATGTGCTGTTTGGGGAGTGTTTTTTGGAAGGGCCATCCTGCGTGACACTGCAGTGCCACTCCTAGATGGGCCAGGTGTTTGTGTCGGCAACAAGGGTCGCTTAGCTTACTCACACAGCTACCTCATTGCGCCTCTTTTTTTCTTCTTTGCGTCATGTGCTGTTTGGGGAGTGTTTTTTGGAAGGGCCATCCTGCGTGACACTGCAGTGCCACTCCTAGATGGGCCAGGTGTTTGTGTCGGCCACTAGGGTCGCTTAGCTTACTCACACAGCTACCTCATTGCGCCTCTTTTTTTCTTCTTTGCGTCATGTGCTGTTTGGGGAGTGTTTTTTGGAAGGGCCATCCTGCGTGACACTACAGTGCCACTCCTAGATGGGCCAGGTGTTTGTGTCGGCCACTAGGGTCGCTTAGCTTACTCACACAGCTACCTCATTGCGCCTCTTTTTTTCTTCTTTGCGTCATGTGCTGTTTGGGGAGTGTTTTTTGGAAGGGCCATCCTGCGTGACACTGCAGTGCCACTCCTAGATGGGCCAGGTGTTTGTGTCGGCCACTAGGGTCGCTTATCTTACTCACACAGCTACCTCATTGCGCCTCTTTTTTTCTTCTTTGCGTCATGTGCTGTTTGGGGAGTGTTTTTTGGAAGGGCCATCCTGCGTGACACTGCAGTGCCACTCCTAGATGGGCCCGGTGTTTGTGTCGGCCACTAGGGTCGCTTATCTTACTCACACAGCTACCTCATTGCGCCTCTTTTTTTCTTCTTTGCGTCATGTGCTGTTTGGGGAGTGTTTTTTGGAAGGGCCATCCTGCGTGATACTGCAGTGCCACTCCTAGATGGGCCAGGTGTTTGTGTCGGCCACTAGGGTCGCTTAGCTTACTCACACAGCTACCTCATTGCGCCTCTTTTTTTCTTCTTTGCGTCATGTGCTGTTTGGGGAGTGTTTTTTGGAAGGGCCATCCTGCGTGACACTGCAGTGACACTCCTAGATGGGCCAGGTGTTTGTGTCGGCCACTAGGGTCGCTTAGCTTAGTCATCCAGCGACCTCGGTTCAAATTTTAGGACTAAAAATAATATTGTGAGGTGTGAGGTATTCAGAATAGACTGAAAATGAGTGGAAATTATGGTTTTTGAGGTTAATAATACTTTGGGATCAAAATGACCCCCAAATTCTATGATTTAAGCTGTTTTTTAGGGTTTTTTGAAAAAAACACCCGAATCCAAAACACACCCGAATCCGACAAAAAAAATTCGGTGAGGTTTTGCCAAAACGCGGTCGAACCCAAAACACGGCAGCGGAACCGAACCCAAAACCAAAACACAAAACCCGAAAAATTGCAAGTGCACATCCCTAATTTATATATAGGATGTTGAATAATTACATTATCACCAAGTTCAGGAAACAAATCAGGACAGGGATTGCAGTGCACTAAGTTTCACTGACACATTTCTGTAGCTTTAGCTGTCTTAACTTGACTCTGAAAGTAATTCCTATGGGAGGTATAAATTGGAGAGGACTGCAACTACAGTATGTAACCAAAAATACTAGACTATAAACTAGAGATGAGCGCCTGAAATTTTTCGGGTTTTGTGTTTTGGTTTTGTGTTCGGTTCCGCGGCCGTGTTTTGGGTTCGACCGCGTTTTGGCAAAACCTCACCGAATTTTTTTTGTCAGATTCGGGTGTGTTTTGGATTCGGGTGTTTTTTTCAAAAAACCCTAAAAAACAGCTTAAATCATAGAATTTGGGGGTCATTTTGATCCCATATTATTATTAACCTCAAAAACCATAATTTCCACTCATTTTCAGTCTATTCTGAATACCTCACAATATTATTTTTAGTCCTAAAATTTGCACCGAGGTCGCTGGATGACTAAGCTAAGCGACCCTAGTGGCCGACACAAACACCTGGCCCATCTAGGAGTGGCACTGCAGTGTCACGCAGGATGTCCCTTCCAAAAAACCCTCCCCAAACAGCACATGACGCAAAGAAAAAAAGAGGCGCAATGAGGTAGCTGTGTGAGTAAGATTAGCGACCCTAGTGGCCGACACAAACACCGGGCCCATTTAGGAGTAGCACTGCAGTGTCACGCAGGATGTCCCTTCCAAAAAACCCTCCCCAAACAGCACATGACGCAAAGAAAAAAAGAGGCGCAATGAGGTAGCTGTGTGAGTAAGATTAGCGACCGTAGTGGCCGACACAAACACCGGGCCCATTTAGGAGTGGCACTGCAGTGTCACGCAGGATGTCCCTTCCAAAAAACCCTCCCCAAACAGCACATGACGCAAAGAAAAAAAGAGGCGCAATGAGGTAGCTGACTGTGTGAGTAAGATAAGCGACCCTACTGGCATACACAAACACCGGGCCCATTTAGGAGTGGCACTGCAGTGTCACGCAGGATGTCCCTTCCAAAAAACCCTCCCCAAACAGCACATGACGCAAAGAAAAATAAAAGAAAAAAGAGGTGCAAGATGGAATTGTCCTTGGGCCCTCCCACCCACCCTTATGTTGTATAAACAAAACAGGACATGCACACTTTAACCAACCCATCATTTCAGTGACAGGGTCTGCCACACGACTGTGACTGATATGACAGGTTGGTTTGGACCCCCCCCAAAAAAGAAGCAATTAATCTCTCCTTGCACAAACTGGCTCTACAGAGGCAAGATGTCCACCTCATCATCATCCTCCGATATATCACCGTGTACATCCCCCTCCTCACAGATTATCAATTCGTCCCCACTGGAATCCACCATCTCAGCTCCCTGTGTACTTTGTGGAGGCAATTGCTGCTGGTCAATGTCTCCGCGGAGGAATTGATTATAATTCATTTTAATGAACATCATCTTCTCCACATTTTCTGGATGTAACCTCGTACGCCGATTGCTGACAAGGTGAGCGGCGGCACTAAACACTCTTTCGGAGTACACACTTGTGGGAGGGCAACTTAGGTAGAATAAAGCCAGTTTGTGCAAGGGCCTCCAAATTGCCTCTTTTTCCTGCCAGTATAAGTACGGACTGTGTGACGTGCCTACTTGGATGCGGTCACTCATATAATCCTCCACCATTCTTTCAATGTTGAGAGAATCATATGCAGTGACAGTAGACGACATGTCCGTAATCGTTGTCAGGTCCTTCAGTCCGGACCAGATGTCAGCATCAGCAGTCGCTCCAGACTGCCCTGCATCACCGCCAGCGGGTGGGCTCGGAATTCTGAGCCTTTTCCTCGCACCCCCAGTTGCGGGAGAATGTGAAGGAGGAGATGTTGACAGGTCGCGTTCCGCTTGACTTGACAATTTTGTCACCAGCAGGTCTTTGCACCCCAGCAGACTTGTGTCTGCCGGAAAGAGAGATCCAAGGTAGGTTTTAAATCTAGGATCGAGCACGGTGGCCAAAATGTAGTGCTCTGATTTCAACAGATTGACCACCCGTGAATCCTTGTTAAGCGAATTAAGGGCTGCATCCACAAGTCCCACATGCCTAGCGGAATCGCTCCCTTTTAGCTCCTTCTTCAATGCCTCCAGCTTCTTCTGCAAAAGCCTGATGAGGGGAATGACCTGACTCAGGCTGGCAGTGTCTGAACTGACTTCACGTGTGGCAAGTTCAAAGGGCATCAGAACCTTGCACAACGTTGAAATCATTCTCCACTGCACTTGAGACAGGTGCATTCCACCTCCTATATCGTGCTCAATTGTATAGGCTTGAATGGCCTTTTGCTGCTCCTCCAACCTCTGAAGCATATAGAGGGTTGAATTCCACCTTGTTACCACTTCTTGCTTCAGATGATGGCAGGGCAGGTTCAGTAGTTTTTGGTGGTGCTCCAGTCTTCTGTACGTGGTGCCTGTACGCCGAAAGTGTCCCGCAATTCTTCTGGCCACTGACAGCATCTCTTGCACGCCCCTGTCGTTTTTAAAAAAATTCTGCACCACCAAATTCAAGGTATGTGCAAAACATGGGACGTGCTGGAATTTGCCCATATTGAATGCACACACAATATTGCTGGCGTTGTCCGATGCCACAAATCCACAGGAGAGTCCAATTGGGGTAAGCCATTCTGCGATGATCTTCCTCAGTTGCCGTAAGAGGTTTTCAGCTGTGTGCGTATTCTGGAAAGCGGTGATACAAAGCGTAGCCTGCCTAGGAAAGAGTTGGCGTTTGCGAGATGCTGCTACTGGTGCCGCCGCTGCTGTTCTTGCGGCGGGAGTCCATACATCTACCCAGTGGGCTGTCACAGTCATATAGTCCTGACCCTGCCCTGCTCCACTTGTCCACATGTCCGTGGTTAAGTGGACATTGGGTACAACTGCATTTTTTAGGACACTGGTGAGACTTTTTCTGACGTCCGTGTACATTCTCGGTATCGCCTGCCTACAGAAGTGGAACCTAGATGGTATTTGGTAACGGGGGCACACTGCCTCAATAAATTGTCTAGTTCCCTGTGAACTAACGGCGGATACCGGACGCACGTGTAACACCAACATAGTTGTCAAGGACTCAGTTATCCGCTTTGCAACAGGATGACTGCTGTGATATTTCATCTTCCTCGCAAAGGACTGTTGGACAGTCAATTGCTTACTGGAAGTAGTACAAGTGGGCTTACGACTTCCCCTCTGGGATGACCATCGACTCCCAGCAGCAACAACAGCAGCGCCAGCAGCAGTAGGCGTTACACGCAAGGATGCATCGGAGGAATCCCAGGCAGGAGAGGACTCGTCAGAATTGCCAGTGACATGGCCTGCAGGACTATTGGCATTCCTGGGGAAGGAGGAAATTGACACTGAGGGAGTTGGTGGGGTGGTTTGCGTGAGCTTGGTTACAAGAGGAAGGGATTTACTGGTCAGTGGACTGCTTCCGCTGTCGGCCCAAGTTTTTGAACTTGTCACTGACTTATTATGAATGCGCTGCAGGTGACGTATAAGGGAGGATGTTCCGAGATGGTTAACGTCCTTACCCCTACTTATTACAGCTTGACAAAGGGAACACACGGCTTGACACCTGTTGTCCGCATTTCTGGTGAAATACTTCCACACCGAAGAGCTGATTTTTTTGGTATTTTCACCAGGCATGTCAACGGCCCTATTGCTCCCACGGACAACAGGTGTCTCCCCGGGTGCCTGACTTAAACAAACCACCTCACCATCAGAATCCTCCTGGTCAATTTCCTCCCCAGCGCCAGCAACACCCATATCCTCCTCATCCTGGTGTACTTCAACACTGACATCTTCAATCTGACTATCAGGAACTGGACTGCGGGTGCTCCTTCCAGCACTTGCAGGGGGCGTGCAAATGGTGGAAGGCGCATGCTCTTCACGTCCAGTATTGGGAAGGTCAGGCATCGCAACCGACACAATTGGACTCTCCTTGTGGATTTGGGATTTCGAAGAACGCACAGTTCTTTGCGGTGCTACTGCTTTTGCCAGCTTGAGTCTTTTCATTTTTCTAGCGAGAGGCTGAGTGCCTCCATCCTCATGTGAAGCTGAACCACTAGCCATGAACATAGGCCAGGGCCTCAGCCGTTCCTTGCCACTCCGTGTGGTAAATGGCATATTGGCAAGTTTACGCTTCTCCTCCGACAATTTTATTTTAGGTTTTGGAGTCCTTTTTTTACTGATATTTGGTGTTTTGGATTTAACATGCTCTGTACTATGACATTGGGCATCGGCCTTGGCAGACGACGTTGCTGGCATTTCATCGTCTCGGCCATGACTAGTGGCAGCAGCTTCAGCACGAGGTGGAAGTGGATCTTGATCTTTCCCTAATTTTGGAACCTCAACATTTTTGTTCTCCATATTTTAATAGGCACAACTAAAAGGCACCTCAGGTAAACAATGGAGATGGATGGATACTAGTATACAATTATGGATGGACTGCTGAGTGCCGACACAGAGGTAGCTACAGCCGTGGACTACCGTACTGTACTGTGTCTGCTGCTAATATAGACTGGTTGATAAAGAGATGTAGTAGTAGTATGTATGTATAAAGAAGAAAAAAAAACCACGGGTAGGTGGTATACAATTATGGACGGACTGCCCAGTGCCGACACAGAGGTAGCTACAGCCGTGGACTACCGTACTGTACTGTGTCTGCTGCTAATATAGACTGGTTGATTAAGAGATGTAGTAGTAGTAGTATGTATGTATAAAGAAGAAAGAAAAAAAAACCACGGGTAGGTGGTATACAATTATGGACGGACTGCCCAGTGCCGACACAGAGGTAGCTACAGCCGTGGACTACCGTACTGTACTGTGTCTGCTGCTAATATAGACTGGTTGATAAAGAGATGTAGTAGTAGTATGTATGTATAAAGAAGAAAGAAAAAAAAACCACGGGTAGGTGGTATACAATTATGGACGGACTGCCCAGTGCCGACACAGAGGTAGCTACAGCCGTGGACTACCGTACTGTACTGTGTCTGCTGCTAATATAGACTGGTTGATAAAGAGATGTAGTAGTAGTATGTATGTATAAAGAAGAAAGAAAAAAAAACCACGGGTAGGTGGTATACAATTATGGACGGACTGCCCAGTGCCGACACAGAGGTAGCTACAGCCGTGGACTACCGTACTGTACTGTGTCTGCTGCTAATATAGACTGGTTGATAAAGAGATGTAGTAGTAGTATGTATGTATAAAGAAGAAAGAAAAAAAAACCACGGGTAGGTGGTATACAATTATGGACGGACTGCCCAGTGCCGACACAGAGGTAGCTACAGCCGTGGACTACCATACTGTACTGTGTCTGCTGCTAATATAGACTGGTTGATAAAGAGATGTAGTAGTAGTAGTATGTATGTATAAAGAAGAAAGAAAAAAAAACCACGGGTAGGTGGTATACAATTATGGACGGACTGCCCAGTGCCGACACAGAGGTAGCTACAGCCGTGGACTACCGTACTCTACTGTGTCTGCTGCTAATATAGACTGGTTGATAAAGAGATGTAGTAGTAGTATGTATGTATAAAGAAGAAAGAAAAAAAAAACCACGGGTAGGTGGTATACAATTATGGACGGACTGCCCAGTGCCGACACAGAGGTAGCTACAGCCGTGGACTACCGTACTGTACTGTGTCTGCTGCTAATATAGACTGGTTGATAAAGAGATGTAGTAGTAGTATGTATGTATAAAGAAGAAAGAAAAAAAAACCACGGGTAGGTGGTATACAATTATGGACGGACTGCCCAGTGCCGACACAGAGGTAGCTACAGCCGTGGACTACCGTACTGTACTGTGTCTGCTGCTAATATAGACTGGTTGATAAAGAGATGTAGTAGTAGTATGTATGTATAAAGAAGAAAGAAAAAAAAACCACGGGTAGGTGGTATACAATTATGGACGGACTGCCCAGTGCCGACACAGAGGTAGCTACAGCCGTGGACTACCGTACTGTACTGTGTCTGCTGCTAATATAGACTGGTTGATAAAGAGATGTAGTAGTAGTAGTATGTATGTATAAAGAAGAAAGAAAAAAAAACCACGGGTAGGTGGTATACAATTATGGACGGACTGCCCAGTGCCGACACAGAGGTAGCTACAGCCGTGGACTACCGTACTGTACTGTGTCTGCTGCTAATATAGACTGGTTGATAAAGAGATGTAGTAGTAGTATGTATGTATAAAGAAGAAAGAAAAAAAAACCACGGGTAGGTGGTATACAATTATTGACGGACTGCCCAGTGCCGACACAGAGGTAGCTACAGCCGTGGACTACCGTACTGTACTGTGTCTGCTGCTATTATAGACTGGTTGATAAAGAGATGTAGTAGTAGTAGTATGTATGTATAAAGAAGAAAGAAAAATAAACCACGGGTAGGTGGTATACAATTATGGACGGACTGCCGAGTGCCGACACAGAGGTAGCTACAGCCGTGGACTACCGTACTGTACTGTGTCTGCTGCTAATATAGACTGGTTGATAAAGAGATGTAGTAGTAGTATGTATGTATAAAGAAGAAAGAAAAAAAAACCACGGGTAGGTGGTATACAATTATGGACGGACTGCCCAGTGCCGACACAGAGGTAGCTACAGCCGTGAACTACCGTACTGTGTCTGCTGCGACTGGATGATAAATAATGATATAAAAAATATATATATATCACTACTGCAGCCGGACAGGTATATATTATATAATGACGGACCTGCTGGACACTGTCTGTCAGCAGAATGTGTTTTTTATAGAATAAAAAAAAAAACACCACACAAGTGAAGTCACACGACGAGTGTTTAACTTTTTTAGGCAATCACAATATAGTATACTATACTACTAACTATACTGGTGGTCAGTGTGGTCAGGTCACTGGTCAGTCACACTGGCAGTGGCACTCCTGCAGCAAAAGTGTGCACTGTTTAATTTTAATAATAATATGTACACCTGGCTCCTGCTATAACCTATAACTGGCACTGCAGTGCTCCCCAGTCTCCCCCACAATTATAAGCTGTGTGAGCTGAGCACAGTCAGATATATATACATAGATGATGCAGCACACTGGGCTGAGCAGTGCACACAGATATGGTATGTGACTGAGTCACTGTGTATCGTTTTTTTCAGGCAGAGAACGGATATATTAAATAAAACTGCACTGTCTGGTGGTCACTGTGGTCAGTCACTAGTAAACTCTGCACTCTCTACAGTTCTACAGTACTCCTAATCTCCAGTAAATCAGGTCAATCTCTCTCTCTCTCTCTCTTCTAATCTAAATGGAGAGGACGCCAGCCACGTCCTCTCCCTATCAATCTCAATGCACGTGTGAAAATGGCAGCGACGCGCGGCTCCTTATATAGAATCCGAGTCTCGCGATAGAATCCGAGCCTCGCGAGAATCCGACAGCGTCATGATGACGTTCGGGCGCGCTCGGGTTAACCGAGCAAGGCGGGAAGATCCGAGTCGCTCGGACCCGTGAAAAAAAACATGAGGTTCGTGCGGGTTCGGATTCAGAGAAACCGAACCCGCTCATCTCTACTATAAACACTATTTAGAAATTTAGGTGGTCATTCCGAGTTGATCACAGCCAGCAACTTTTAGCTGCTGCTGCGATCAATAGTCCAGACTATGGGGGAGTGTATTTTAGCTTAGCAGGGCTGCAATCGCTTGTGCAGCCCTGCTAAGCTAAAAAATTTTCAAGCAGAAGTAGAGCAGCCCTGGACATGCTTACCCTGTGCGATGGATCCAACGATGATGGGCCCGGCTTTGTCATCACTCCTCCGCCCTCCGTTGTCCTGGACACGCCTGCGTTTTACTCACCACTCCCCGAAAACAGTCTCCAACGGTCCGGATCTGCCCATCCACGCCTCCTACCTGTCAATCTTCTTAGCGGTCACCTCTGCGACCGCTTCCGTCGTTAGCCGCGATGTAACCCTCTGTCGCCGGGCAACATCGTGCATGCGCACAGTGACCGCCGCGCATGTGCATTCCGCACCCGTTCGCACCGCAGCGAAAAACCGTTTACTAGATAGGGAGAGGTGGCGCAGAGATGAGCTCATCTCCCAGCACCGCCTCTACCTCCGCTCCCGCCGCTGGTTCCACCCCCCGCCTCTGTGGCATCCGACCCGGCATATTGGTCTGGAAGCCAGCGAAAGCAGTAGGAGAGTCTTCAATGCCGGATCCCACCAGGGAAGTACCCGTTTCCAATTCCCGGTTGGGATTTGGCATTGGAGATGTGAAAGGGGTGTTATAGTGCGTACGCAGTGAGATTTCGGCTTATGGCCAATATCGGCTAGAAACTGCCCAGAGGCATGAGCCTCCGATCTAGCCAATATCAGCCGTGCCTGCACAGTCTATTTTTTCTTACAACGCTGATCCCTCGGGAGCCCACATTGGCATCTCAAGAGCATACATTAACTTTTCTTAAGAGTTTGACCATATAGTCAAAACCGTAAGGACAAATCGCACCGTGTGTACAGGGCTTTAGGTGGTTGCCTAGCATACCAGGGTTTAGATGGAGCTTAAAACACAGTGGGTCTATTTTGGTGGCCTGTCAGTTGCAGTTCCTTATGTATCCATGCATACCTCAGCAATACATCATGAAGTACAGTACCACTATTTACCGTGTTGTGGCTGCTCTGGAAGCATCAGTGAAAACACATATCCTTGTTGGCAAAATAAGGAAGTGCTCTGAGCATGCTAGTTGAAGATTCCAACCTGCCCCATCCACACAAGGTAAGAAGTGGAGGGGCCCATTGATAATATGATATTGCAGTTTACAGGGATAGGTTGAGGTATGGTTACTAGCAGTGTCGGACTGGGGCATGAAGGGCCCACTGGGGGAATACTGTTGTAGGGGCCCAAGCTTAAGAGTGTGGCCAGGCTCCAGTGGGGGCGTGGCCAGCCACCACAGAGGTTTGTGTATATGTTCTGTGCCCAATCGTAATTATATAATAAATGATATTCTCTCAAGTATAATGTAAAATATTTATAATGTATAATTGAAGTGCACAGAGGAGGAGGAGGAGGGCCTACAGGCAGTAGGGCCCACCAGGGGGTTCTCCTGTGGACCAGTCCAACCCTGTTTACCAGTAATTTTTTAGAGTGCTGGGGGGATAACAATGGGGAAAAAGCACCCCCCCCTCTGACTGCTGTTTGTCTGTGACCCCTCCCCCTTTCTAGCGCCTGATATATAATTATCTCCAGGAATGACAGAGCAACTGCCACTGGTTGTCTGCAGTTTACAGGGATGGACTTGGGCTGTCTAAAAGCCATGTCATTGTACTGTCCACACACTGAAGGTGCACATGCACTAAAAGGGTGTATAGTTGTTGTGAAGATACGGATTCTCTGATCACTCAGGTAAACAGTTTAGTAAAGTGGCAAATGCCCTTTATTGTAAATATACACACACACAGTACACAATAACATTAACAATTGCAAGCCAGGATGGTATCTTACTTACTAAGTCCCCACAGTAGTTTAGGATTACAGATGCCTGCGATCTCCTGCTGTTACACACTGGCCGTGGTTCTGTGTCCCCTGGTCTAGGATACCAGCTCACACAGCGTCCTGCACCACGGAGCCTCGCCACTGACGGCACCGCAATGCCTAGTCAGTGTCTGCACTTCAGAGGTACATCCACTCTCTGACCTTCTGTGCAGATCTCTTTCTCACCAGTAGAGCTCACTCCTCTTGTTATACCCTCCCCTATCTATTCATCACACAAGCTGGTCAGTCAGGAGGTCACAGAGGAGTGGAGACGAGGTGTCTGGGCTCCTGTACACAATGGGGTGTATAGGATCAGATTACCTGCAGGCTCATACATAACCTGTTTACTACTGAACCTACTCATCCTAATCACATCTGATTGTACAGCTAGGGCACTTACATTACAATTAATTGTTTACCATGTTAAATAACACTTTGGCATAGACTTATTCCTGTTAATAATTACACACATTGAACACAGCGTAACCAAATAAAATACATGTTCCAAATATAACAGATAAAATATAACTGTACAATGTAATAACACAATACAATATTGCCAAGCATATACAGTAACTAAATACATATTGGCAATTAGTCGAGTCCATGGGTAGGACCAGGCTAGGAAAGTAACCATGTGGTGTTTACCACTGTACAACACGATGCGCAGGCTGTGTCATCACAGTTGTAACACCCCCCCTTAACAGGTGCCTGGACTAGCGGCATGCCCCTGTGTCTATATGTCAGGTGGCCAAGCAGAGTGCCAGGAGGTGGAGCTGCTTGGCCAAGCCCCTGTCTACAGTATGTGAGCCAGGCAGCCGAGCAGTCTGTATGGACCGGTCCATCAGGTTGTTGGCCCTTCTGGCGTTTGTCAGAAATGCCAGATGGGTTGTCCAGCCCTAGTAATCTGTCAGCATACCATACCATCTGTAAAATGCATGTTTCTGGTCTATTTCTTTTGCACACAACATTGGGATACTGTAAGTCCTGACACTAATGATGTTGATGGCTTGCGACTGTGGACATAAGAACAGAGGCCGAAGCTGCCACCATCAGATGGAAAGACGCAGAGCCGGCCTTAGGCATAGGCAAACTAGGCAATTGCCTAGGGCATCTGGTATGCTTAGGGGCACAAGCAGCTTCTGCTGATTAAAATGATATGCGGCATGCCCATATTCTGTGCAGCATTTAGTATGCAGATACAGCCACAGTCGCACACAATATATAGGCATGCTGCATATCATTTTAATCAGCAGAAGCCGCTTGTGCATCCTAGCCACATAGCAATGCAAATAAGATGCATTTTCATAAAAAATAGGCACCCAACGTTAGCAGAGCTGCCAGTTGACTCACGCCAGGAACTATGGGGGTGATTCCGAGTTGTTCGCTCGCTAGCTGCTTTTAGCAGCATTGCACACGCTAAGCCGCCGCCCTCTGGCAGTGTATCTTAGCATAGCAGAATTGCGAACGAAAGATTAGCAGAATTGCGAATAGAAATTTCTTGGCAGTTTCTGAGTAGCTCCAGACCTACTCACAAATAGCGATCAATTCAGTCAGTTTCGTTCCTGGTTTGACATCACAAACACACCCAGCGTTCGCCCAGCCACTCCCCCGTTTCTCCAGACACTCCCGCGTTTTTCCCTGAAACACCTGCGTTTTTCCGCACACTCCCAGAAAACGTCCAGTTTCCGCCCAGAAACACCCACTTCCTGTCAATCACACTACGTTCACCAGAATGATGAAAAAACTTCATTACGCCGTGAGTAAAATACCAAACTTTGTGCTGATTTACTTGGCGCAGGCGCACTGCATTCATTGCGCATGCGCAGTTTGCGACTAATCGCTCCGTAGCGGGGAAAAAAATGAGCGAACAACTCGGAATGACCCCTATATGTGTCATTATTTGTATAAGGGCATTAATAATGTGTAACATATGTGTAAGGGGCACTATGTGTGTCATTATGTGTATAAGGGCACTAATAATGTGCGGCATATGTGTAAGGGACATTATGTGTGTCATTATGTGAATAAGGGCATTAACAATGTGCGGCATATGTGTAAGGGAAATGATGTGTATAAGGGTATTAATAAGGTTTGACATAATGTGCAAGGCGCACTATGTTTAAAAGGACATTAATAATGTGTGTAATATGTGTAAGGGGCATTACTGTGCGGTATTATGTGTATAAATGCATTACCAATGTGTGGCATTATGTGTATAAGGTGCTCTACTGTGTGGCGTAACGTATAGAAAAGGCACTACTGTGTGGTCTAATGTGAATAAAGAGCAATATGGTGTGGTGTAATGTGAATAAGTAGCAATATGGTGTGGTGTAATGAGAATAAATAGCAATATGGTGTGGTGTAATGTGAATAAGGAGCAATTCAGCATGATGTTATGTTAATGAAGGGCACTACTGTGAGAAGTAACGTATATAAGGTAAATTGGTACTACTGTGTGGTGTAATGTGAATAAGGGACAATATCGTATGATAAATTGTTAAAAAAAGTTGCACTACTGTGAGGCATAATTTGAATTGGGGGTACTATTGTGTGGCCATGCCCCTTGCCAGCAAAAACACATACATTTTTGGGCTGTGCGCCGAATGTGCACACTGTTCTTATTTAAATTACAGAGGGTAGGAAAACAAAAAAAGGACTGCTATGGGTGGGGGGTGATGGTGCTGGGAAAGGGGTGCAGGGTCAGAGGCGGGACTAGCGGTGGTGCTAGGGGGCACCAGACAAAATCTTGCCTAGGGCATCATATTGGTTAGGGTCGGCTCTGGAAAGACGAGAATGTGTTTGACTCAAATAAATCCAATTAGGTGTAAGTTGGGACCAGCTAGCTGTTCTCAAGGCCAACTTGCACTGCAAATTTCATTCGCAATCCATTTCCAACCTCCCAAACAGCTTTTTAGATGAGGTTTGCATTTTTTAGTGCGCATTCCCTGTGCAGGTGTGAAGGTGGGGAAAATCTTTATTTGAAGGTTAAAATGATGGTGCACATTGTGGAGCCTCCGGTGCATCTATCCTAATGAATAATCCTGCCTTTGGTGGGGTTTATTAGCATAAATTGTCCAATAAAGATATGTCAGTTTTCAGGTGAATTTCTCTAAAATCCTCATTAAGGGTTAAATGGTGTGGTGCAGGTATGTGGCGGTGTAAATGATGTGGAACAGGTATGTGGAGGTGTAAATTATGTGGAACAGGTATGTGGAGGTGTAAATGATGTGGGACATGTATGTGCAGGTGTAAATGATGTGGGGCAGGTATGTGGAGGTGTAAATGATGTGGGACAAGTATGTGGAGGTGTAAATGATGTGGGACAGGTATGTGGAGGTGTAAATGATGTGGGCCAGGAATGTGGAGGTGTAAATGATGTTGGCCAGGAATGTGTAAATGATGTGGAACAGGTATGTGGAGGTGTAAATGATGTGGGACAGGTATGTGGAGATGTAAATGATGTGGGATAGGTATGTGGAGATGTAAATGATGTGGGACAGGTATGTGGAGGTGTAAATGATGTGTGACAGGTATGTGGAGATGTAAATGATGTTGGCCAGGAATGTGGAGATGTAAATGATGTGGAACAGGTACTGTATGTGGAGGTGTAAGTGATGTGGGACAGGTATGTGGATTTGTAAATGATGTGGAACAGGTATGTGGAGGTGTAAATGATGTGGAACAGGTATGTGGAGGTGTAAATGATGTGTGACAGGTATGTGGAGGTGTTAATGATGTTGGCCAGGATTGTGGAGGTGTAAATGATGTGGAACAGGTACTGTATGTGGAGGTGTAAATGATGTGGGACAAGTATGTGGAGGTGTAAATTATGTGGGACAGGTATGTGGAGATGTAAATGATGTG
Source organism: Pseudophryne corroboree (assembly GCF_028390025.1). NCBI lineage: Eukaryota > Metazoa > Chordata > Amphibia > Anura > Myobatrachidae > Pseudophryne > Pseudophryne corroboree. Next base: position 784,838,793 of record NC_086449.1, on the reverse strand, counting down.
GAACCGGTATGTGGAGGTGTAAATGATGTGGAACAGGTATGTGGAGGTGTAAATGATGTGTGACAGGTATGTGGAGGTGTTAATGATGTTGGCCAGGAATGTGGAGGTGTTAATGATGTGGAACAGGTATGTGGAGATGTAAATGATGTGGAACAGGTATGTGGAGGTGTAAATGATGTGTGACAGGTATGTGGAGGTGTTAATGATGTTGGCCAGGTATGTGGAGGTGTAAATGATGTGGAACAGGTACTTTATGTGGAGGTGTAAATGATGTGGGTCAAGTATGTGGAGGTGTAAATTATGTGGGACAGGTATGTGGAGATGTAATTGATGTGGAACAGGAATGTGGAGGTGAAAATGATGTGGAACAGGTATGTGGAGATGTAAATGATGTGGGACAAGTATGTTGAGGTGTAAATGATGTGGGACAGGTATGTGGAGGTGTTAATGATGTTGGCCAGGTATGTGGAGATGTAAATGATGTGGGACAAGTATGTGGAGGTGTAAATGATGTGGGACAGGTATGTGGAGATGTAAATGATGTGGGACAAGTATGTGGAGGTGTAAATGATGTGGAACAGGTATGTGGAGGTGTAAATGATGTGGGACAGGTATGTGGAGGTGTAAATGATGTGGAACAGGTATGTGGAGGTGTAAATGATGTGGAACAGGTATGTGGAGGTGTAAATGATGTGGGACAGGTATGTGGAGGTGTTAATGATGTTGGCCAGGTATGTGGAGGTGTAAATGATGTGGGACAGGTATGTGGAGATGTAAATGATGTGGGACAGGAATGTGGAGGTGTAAATGGTGTGGAACAGGTATGGTGAGGTGTAAATGATGTGGAACAGGTACTGTATGTGGAGGTGTAAATGATGTGGGACAGGTATGTGGAGGAGTAAATGATGTAGAACAGGTATGTGGAGGTGTAAATGATGTGGAACAGGTATGTGGAGGTGTAAATGATGTGGAACAGGTATGTGGAGTTGTAAATGATGTGGGACAGGTATGTGGAGGTGTTAATGATGTTGGCCAGGAATGTGGAGGTGTTAATGATGGGTTTTTGAATGACGCAACGTAAAAAATGTTTATTCTAATTTTTTTCAAAAACATGTCTAAAAACACTGAAAAAATACTACATCGACATTTTTCTGTAGCCCAAAATTCTGGAAAGACTTTAATTTGATGAAAAACGCTTGCTATAATTTTTCTACTATTAATAAAAAGTTCAAGAATTACCTATTTGACACCTTTTACAAACCTCCAGTACTTTCCTTATGGCCACTTACAGCCTCCTATATGGACTTGCTATCTCAGATGTCAATTTTTGGATCCAAGATGGTTTTCCCACTTTTTTATTCACCTCTACCAGGTGGCATTTTGTAGAAAATTTTTGCATCCTCCCTTAATTGAATCTCGCATTTCTCAGGTGCACACATTTGTGCAATGTACAGATGTGTCCTTCACCTTGCGGTCAATCGCCTGCTGTGTGCATATGCATCGTGACAGTGTACAGCCTGCTGCAATTAGCTCTGGTGTGCTTTCCTATGGGAGCAGGTGCATATGCCCGCACAGCAGCTACGGGCACCCTATTCATGGCAAAGGAGTCATGTTTGCTGCAAAAAACATTATAGATGACTGCGGACACAGCTGTATGCTCTTTTCATGAAACAAACTCACTATCGCAAACTAACAGCTAACTAGATTGACCATTACAGTATGTGTAGATATACAAGAAGGTTGTCAGATAGTAGTCAAAATTTAAAAGTATAACATAGAAACATAGAATTTGACGGCAGATAAGAATCACTTGGCCCGGTATGCAGTCACCATACCACTCGTCAGGATTCCGGCGGTCACAATACCCGACTGGGGCACCATACCGCCAAGGTAGGTGATTCCCCCTCTATGGGTGTCCATGACACCCATAGAGGGAAAATAGAACTCGCCACCAAGCCTGCAGCGTGGTGAGAGTAGCGCAGGGAACGCAGCACGCCAACAAAGGACTTTGTTGTGTTCATCCCCGTGCAGGCATTCTGCCGCTCGAGATGCCGATGTCGGTATCCTGACCTTCGGCATCCCTTGCGGCGGTATACCATACCGACCCCCTTGGCCTATATAGTCTGCCCCTTTTATTTATGCTATTTTTACTCTCTCCATTTTCTTTCTTTTCTGTTTTGGGAATTTGTCATTTTAGTGTTGCCTGGCACCTAAACAACATACTTTGTTTTTCTGTTGTATGGTTCACGGTTGAATGCAACTTCGACACACTTTCTACTACTGGGTCAATCTTTACTGCTGTGTTTTATCTGTGTTAGGAAAATGTAATATCCTTTTTTCATCTGTTTAGCCCTATGTGCATTTACGTGTGTGTCACCCTGATGTGTTTCATTTTTAATTATACTTAAAACTACTTTTGTATTGATATTTCTCCTTCGTTTTCCTCGCTAACGTCATCTGCTGCAGTAATCGTTCTCATGCCACGATGGAGAAACTATACTAGAACTGACTGTATTGATTCTTTAACTGGCATTGGAGGAGATGCAAGCAAGTATTACCATTACTGGGGAAATCATTTTGAAGACTACTTTTTGTGGGACAAGAAAAAACAATCCATCTTCTTAATATTCTTTGATTTTGTCACTGTGATAAAATTTAACTAAACTAATCTATGATTTGGTGTCACAAATATTGGAATCTGTACAATCCATTTCAGTTGCTCATTGCCACAATAGGATTATACTGTAATTTATCAATGCAGTACAAATATATCGGTCTATGAAAAGTGATACATTTTACAGTGATAAAGTACCAGCTCATCAACTCCTAACTGACATGTTACAGGCTGGGTTTGAAAAATGACAGTTAGGAGCTGATTGACTGGTACTTTTTCACCGTGAAATTTATCACTTTTCAAGGCTTGATAAATCTGGGCCACAGTTTGTAACATGGCAGTTAGACACTGCTTGGTCGCTACTTTAAATCTCCACTTTATCTCTCTCCAAGATTTGGCACATCAACCTTATAATTTGCAATAGCTACCTTCTATAGCTGTAATTATAGTCTTGTTCCCAGAGGGATTTCATGCATTAAATTAACAATGTGTTTTAATAAAAAAAAATAGCATACATGGTATACGGCATTCAAATCCAGTACATCTGGCCCAATATATTTTATATTTTCCATATCTTCTATACCAGGGCTGGCCAAACCGGTCCTCGAGATCTACCAACAGTTCATGTTTTCCAGGCCTCCTGGAGATCTGTAGAATTGTCAGTTAGGAATGAATGCAGCACATCTTAATTAGTAATGACTACACCTGAGCACCATCTAGGTGATCTGGAAAATGTGAACTGTTGGTAGATCTCGAGGACTGGTTTGGCCAGCTCTGTTATATACATTATCACAGTTATGTACTTAAGTATATAAAGCAGATTCCTCTAGAACAGGCATTCCCAAACGCGGTCCTCAAGGCACACCAACAGTGCAGGTTTTAGTGATATCCAGGCTTCAGCACAGATGGTTAAATCAAAATAACTGAGGTACTAATTAAGTCACCTGTGCTGAAGCCTGGATATCACTAAAACCAGGACTGTTTGGGGGAGATTCAAATGTTTGAAAAGTCAGTTGGGAGCCTGTTTTTTCCTATCTAATAGACAGGAAAAAACAGACACCCAACCGACTTTTCAAACATTTGAATCTCCCCCTTAGTGTGCCTTGAGGACAGAGGTTGGGAATGCCTGCTCTAGAATGTAGGGCCTCATTCAAATCTGATCACTGCAGTAAATTTGTTAGCTAATGGGCAAAACCTTGGGGGTCATTCAGACCTGATCGCAAAGCTAGCTTTTCTCGCTGCGCTGTGATCAGGTCAGGACTGCGCAAGTGCGCATGCGTATGCACCACAATGCACAGGTGCGTTGCACTGGTACAAACTTTTTACGAAGAATCCATTTGCACGCCCATTTGCAAGAAGATTGACAGGAAGAAGGCGTTGGTGGGTGTCAATAGACCGTTTTCAGGGAAGGGTTGGAAAAACGCAGGCGTGTCCAAGCATTTGCAGGGCGGGTGTCTGACGTCAATTCCGGGACCAGACAGCATACATCCCAACATGACACTCTCCAGGAGGGACAGATTACTCTGCTCCTGTACTTTCCTCTTAATTTATGATTGCCTTCACCTGAGGTGAAACACCTTTCTTATCCATTAACCTGTTCAAAACAGGTGCCTGCAATTATAAATTAAGAGAGAAGTCCAGAAGCAGAGCATTGTGTCCCTCCTAGAAAGGGTCACGTTGGGAGGTATGCCGGACAGGCTGAAGTGATCGCAGCGGCTGAGTAAGTTCTGGGCAACTCAGAAACAGCACAAAGTTTTTTTGTACTGCTCGGCTGCACATGCGATCGCACACTTGCACAGCTAAAATACACTCCCCTGTAGGCGGCGACTATCTGATCGCAGGACTGCAAAAAACTGCTAGCGAGAGCGATCAGGTCTGTATTACCCACCTTGTGCACTGCAGGGGGGGAGGGGCAGATATAACACATGCAGAGAGAGTTAGATTTGGGTGGGGTGTGTTCAAACTGAAATCTAAATTGCAGTGTAAAAATAAAGCAGCCAGTATTTACCCTGCACAGAAACAAAATAATCCACCTAAATCTAACTCTCTCTGCACATGTTACATCTGCCACACCTGCAGTGCACATGGTTTTGCCCATTAGCTAAAATATAATCTGCTGCGATAAGATCTGAATTAGGCCCGTAATCCCTTCCGAGCAGAGCCCTCACTCTTACTGCGGTCTGTATACGGGCCCTCATTCCGAGTTGTTCGCTCGGTAAAAATCTTCGCATCGCAGCGATTTTCCGCTTAATGCGCATGCGCAATGTCCGCACTGCGACTGCGCCAAGTAAATTTGCTATGCAGTTAGGATTTTTACTCACGGCTTTTTCATCGTTCTGGCGATCGTAATGTGATTGACAGGAAATGGGTGTTACTGGGCGGAAACTGGCCGTTTTATGGGCGTGTGGGGAAAAACGCTACCGTTTCCGGAAAAAACGCAGGAGTGGCCGGAGAAACGGGGGAGTGTCTGGGCGAACGCAGGGTGTGTTTGTGACGTCAAACCAGGAACGACAAGCACTGAACTGATCGCAGATGCCGAGTAAGTCTGAAGCTACTCAGAAACTGCTACGAGGTGTGTAATCGCAATATTGTGAATACATAGTTCGCAATTTTAAGATGCTAAGATTCACTCCCAGTAGGCGGCGGCTTAGCATGAGCAAATCTGCTAAAATTCACTTGCGAGCGAACAACTCGGAATGAGGGCCACAATTTTGTAGACTAGATTCTCAAACTCCGGGATTTATGAGTAAGGAAGTCCATAGGCTTCTGTCGGCAGTGGTATCTATAGATGACATTGCCTATCAGGTACAGGTTACGGAATGTTTCACTTTCCAGAGCTTGATACTGTTCAAATGGGGAATGCAGTCAAACCTCTGAAAACTTCACTTTTCTTGAGGTTTTTACCGTATTTTAGCATTAGTACTAGTGATGAGCGGGTTCGGTTTCTCGGAAACCGAACCCCCCCCGAACTTCACCCATTTTACACGGGTCCGAGGCAGGTTCGAACCTTCCCGCCTTGCTCGGCTAACCCGAGCGCGCCCGAACGTCTTCATCCCGCTGTCGGATTCTCGCGAGATTCGGATTCTATATAAGCAGATGCGCGTCGCCGCCATTTTCACTTGTGCATTGGAGATGATAGGGAGAGGACGTGGCTGGCGTCCTCTCCGTTTATTGTTGAACTTGATTGCTTTATTGCTTAATTGTGGGGAGGACTGGGGAGCAGCTGTTAGGAGGAGTACAGTGCAGAGTTTTGCTGATAAGTGACCACCAGTTTTATCCGTTCTCTGCCTGAAAAAAACGCTCCATACCATATCTGTGCTCAGTGTGCTGCATAATATATCTGTGCTCACACTGCTTAATTGTGGGGACTGGGGAGCAGCTGTATTATATAGCAGGAGTACAGTGCAGAGTTTTGCTGACAGTGACCACCAGTATACGTTGTCTGCCTGAAAAACACTCCATATCTGTGCTCAGTGTGCTGCTTTATTGTGGGGACTGGGGACCACCAGTATAATTAATATTATATAGGAGGAGTACAGTGCAGAGTTTTGCTGACCAGTGACCACCAGTATACTTTATATAGCAGTACGGTACGGAAGGCCACTGCTGTACCTACCTCTGTGTCGTCATTCATTAAGTATACTATCCATCTACATTCTATACCTGTGGTGCATTTTAGTTTTTCAGTTTGCTGACACAGTGACCACTAGTATACTATATATAGCAGTACGGAAGGCCACTGCTGTACCTACCTCTGTGTCGTCATTCATTAAGTATACTATCCATCTACATTCTATACCTGTGGTGCATTTTAGTTTTTCAGTTTGCTGACACAGTGACCACTAGTATACTATATATAGCAGTACGGAAGGCCACTGCTGTACCTACCTCTGTGTCGTCATTCATTAAGTATACTATCCATCTACATTCTATACCTGTGGTGCATTTTAGTTTTGCAGTTTGCTGACACAGTGACCACCAGTATACTATATATAGCAGTACGGTAGGCCACTGCTGTACCTACCTCTGTGTCGTCATTCATTAAGTATACTATCCATCTACATTCTATACCTGTGGTGCATTTTAGTTTTGCAGTTTGCTGACACAGTGACCACCAGTATACTATATATAGCAGTACGGTAGGCCACTGCTGTACCTACCTCTGTGTCGTCATTCATTAAGTATACTATCCATCTACATTCTATACCTGTGGTGCATTTTAGTTTTGCAGTTTGCTGACACAGTGACCACCAGTATACTATATATAGCAGTACAGTAGGCCACTGCTGTACCTACCTCTGTGTCGTCATTCATTAAGTATACTATCCATCTACATTCTATACCTGTGGTGCATTTTAGTTTTGCAGTTTGCTGACACAGTGACCACCAGTATACTATATATAGCAGTACGGTAGGCCACTGCTGTACCTACCTCTGTGTCGTCAAGTATACTATCCATCCATACCTGTGGTGCATTTCAGTTGTGCGCAGTAAATATAGTAGTAGGCCATTTCTATTGATATTGGCATATAATTCCACACATTAAAAAATGGAGAACAAAAATGTGGAGGTTAAAATAGGGAAAGATCAAGATCCACTTCCACCTCGTGCTGAAGCTGCTGCCACTAGTCATGGCCGAGACGATGAAATGCCATCAACGTCGTCTGCCAAGGCCGATGCCCAATGTCATGTAAAATCCAAAACACAAAAGATCATGTAAAATCCAAAACACAAAAGATCAGTAAAATGACCCAAAAATCAAAATTAAAATCGTCTGAGGAGAAGCGTAAACTTGCCAATATGCCATTTACGACACGGAGTGGCAAGGAACGGCTGAGACCCTGGCCTATGTTCATGGCTAGTGGTTCAGCTTCACATGAGGATGGAAGCACTCATCCTCTCGCTAGAAAAATGAAAAGACTTAAGCTGGCAAAAGCACAGCAAAGAACTGTGCGTTCTTCTAAATCACAAATACCCAATGAGAGTCCAAGTGTGTCGGTTGCGATGCCTGACCTTCCCAACACTGGACGGGAAGAGGTGGCGCCTTCCACCATTTGCACGCCCCCTGCAAGTGCTGGAAGGAGCACCCGCAGTCCAGTTCCTGATAGTCAAATTGAAGATGTCACTGTTGAAGTACACCAGGATGAGGATATGGGTGTTGCTGGCGCTGGGGAGGAAATTGACAAGGAGGATTCTGATGGTGAGGTGGTTTGTTTAAGTCAGGCACCCGGGGAGACACCTGTTGTCCGTGGGACGAATATGGCCATTGACATGCCTGGTCAAAATACAAAAATAAATCACCTCTTCGGTGTGGAATTATTTCAACACAAATGCGGACAACAGGTGTCAAGCCGTGTGTTGCCTTTGTCAAGCTGTAATAAGTAGGGGTAAGGACGTTAACCACCTCGGAACATCCTCCCTTATACGTCACCTGCAGCGCATTCATCATAAGTCAGTGACAAGTTCAAAAACTTTGGGTGACAGTGGAAGCAGTCCACTGACCACTAAATCCCTTCCTCTTGTAACCAAGCTCCTGCAAACCACACCATTAACTCCCTCAGTGTCAATTTCCTCCTTACCCAGGAAAGCCAATAGTCCTGCAGGCCATGTCACTGTCAAGTCTGACGAGTCCTCTCCTGCCTGGGATTCCTCCGATGCATCCTTGAGTGTAACGCCTACTGCTGCTGGCGCTGCTATTGTTGCTGCTGGGAGTCGATCGTCATCCCAGAGGGGAAGTCGGAAGACCACTTGTACTACTTCCAGTAAGCAATTGACTGTCCAACAGTCCTTTGCGAGGAAGATGAAATATCACAGCAGTCATCCTGCTGCAAAGCAGATAACTCAGAACTCAGAAACGTGGTACCGGTATCCATCGTTAATTCAGAGGCAACTATAGACTTGATTGAGGTACTGTGTCCCCGGTACCAAATACCATCTAGGTTCCATTTCTCTAGGCAGGCGATACCGAAAATGTACACAGACCTCAGAAAAAGACTCACCAGTGTCCTAAAAAATGCAGTTGTACCCAATGTCCACTTAACCACGGACATGTGGACAAGTGGAGCAGAACAGACTCAGGACTATATGACTGTGACAGCCCACTGGGTAGATGTATTGCCTCCCGCAGCAAGAACAGCAGCGGCGGCACCAGTAGCAGCATATCGGAAATGCCAACTCGTTCCTAGGCAGGCTACGCTTTGTATCACCGCTTTCCATAAGAGGCACACAGCTGACAACCTCTTACGGGAACTGAGGAAGATCATCGCAGAATGGCTTACCCCAATTGGACTCTCCTGGGGATTTGTGACATCGGACATTGCCAGCAATATTGTGCGTGCATTACATCTGGGCAAATTCCAGCACGTCCCATGTTTTGCACATACATTGAATTTGGTGGTGCAGAATTATTTAAAAAACGACAGGGGCGTGCAAGAGATGCTGTCGGTGGCCCGAAGAATTGCGGGCCACTTTCAGCATTCAGCCACCGCGTACAGAAGACTGGAGCACCACCAAACATTCCTGAACCTGCCCTGCCATCATCTGAAGCAAGAGGTGGTAACGAGGTGGAATTCAACCCTCTATATGCTTCAGAGGATGGAGGAGCAGCAAAAGGCCATTCAAGCCAATACATCTGCCCACGATATAGGCAAAGGAGGGGGAATGCACCTGACTCAAGCGCAGTGGAGAATGATTTCAACGTTGTGCAAGGTTCTGCAACCCTTTGAACTTGCCACACGTGAAGTCAGTTCAGACACTGCCAGCCTGAGTCAGGTCATTCCCCTAATCAGGCTTTTGCAGAAGAAGCTGGAGACATTGAAGGAGGAGCTAAAACAGAGCGATTCCGCTAGGCATGTGGGACTTGTGGATGGAGCCCTTAATTCGCTTAACCAGGATTCACGGGTGGTCAATCTGTTGAAATCAGAGCACTACATTTTGGCCACCGTGCTCGATCCTAGATTTAAAACCTACGTTGTATCTCTCTTTCCGGCAGACACAAGTCTGCAGAGGTTCATAGACCTGCTGGTGAGAAAATTGTCAAGTCAAGCGGAACGTGACCCATCAACAGCTCCTCCTTCACATTCTCCCGCAACTGGGGGTGCGAGGAAAAGGCTAAGAATTCCGAGCCCACCCGCTGGCGGTGATGCAGGGCAGTCTAGAGCGAGTGCTGACATCTGGTCCGGACTGAAGGACCTGCCAACGATTACTGACATGCCGTCTACTGTCACTGCATATGATTCTCTCACCATTGAAAGAATGGTGGAGGATTATATGAGTGACCGCATCCAAGTAGGCATGTCAGACAGTCCGTACGTATACTGGCAGGAAAAAGAGGCAATTTGGAGGCCCTTGCACAAACTGGCTTTATTCTACCTAAGTTGCCCTCCCTCCAGTGTGTACTCCGAAAGAGTGTTTAGTGCAGCCGCTCACCTTGTCAGCAATCGGCGTACGAGGTTACTTCCAGAAAATGTGGAGAAGATGATGTTCATCAAAATGAATTATAATCAATTACTCTGTGGAGACATTCACCAGCAGCAATTGCCTCCAGAAAGTACACGGGGACCTGAGATGGTGGATTCCAGTGGGGACGAATTAATAATCTGTGAGGAGGGGGATGTACACAGTGAAAGGGGTGAGGAATCAGAGGATGATGATGAGATGGACATCTTGCCTCTGTAGAGCCAGTTTGTGCAAGGAGAGATTGATTGCTTCTTTTTTGGTGGGGGCCCAAACCAACCAGTCATTTCAGTCACAGTCGTGTGGCAGACCCTGTCGCTGAAATGATGGGTTCGTTAAAGTGTGCATGTCCTGTTTATACAACATAAGGGTGGGTGGGAGGGCCCAAGGACAATTCCATCTTGCACCTCTTTTTTCTTTAATTTTTCTTTGCATCATGTGCTGTTTGGGGACAATTTTTTGAAGTGCCATCCTGCCTGACACTGCAGTGCCACTCCTAGATGGGCCAGGTGTTTGTGTCGGCCACTTGTGTCGCTTAGCTTAGTCACACAGCGACCTTGGTGCGCCTCTTTTTTTCTTTGCATCATGTGCTGTTTGGGGACAATTTTTTTGAAGTGCCATCCTGCCTGACACTGCAGTGCCATTCCTAGATGGGCCAGGTGTTTGTGTCGGCCACTTGTGTCGCTTAGCTTAGTCACACAGCGACCTTGGTGCAAATTGTAGGACTAAAAATAATATTGTGAGGTGTGAGGTGTTCAGAATAGACTGGAAATGAGTAGAAATTATGGTAATTGAGGTTAATAATACTATGGGATCAAAATGACCCCCAAATTCTATGATTTAAGCTGTTTTTTAGGGTTTTTTGAAAAAAACACCCGAATCCAAAACACACCCGAATCCGACAAAACATTTTCGGTGAGGTTTTGCCAAAACGCGTCCGAATCCAAAACACGGCCGCGGAACCAAATCCAAAACCAAAACACAAAACCCGAAAAATGTCCGGTGCACATCACTAATTAGTACATCCCGCCCAGAATCACAAGTCTTTTAAAATATGTCAGAGATTAATGAATACACCTGTGCACCTGCTAGGTGACCTGGAAAATGTGAACTGTTTGGGGTCCTGAGGACTGTGTTTGAGAACCAATTAGACTATGTGAAATAGGATATCTGTTGCCCAGCTACAATGAAGATAGGCAATTACTCCATACTTGCCTACTCTCCCGGAAGCTGCGGGAGGCTCCCATTTTTTGGGGTAGCCCCCCGCACCCCTAGAAGAGTAGGCAGGTCTCCCGCATCCTACTCGCATCCTAGTGATGTGGGCAGGATGGAGAGATACTCTCCCGTGTTCGCGGGTCCGTGGAGTGGGGAAGGGGTTAAAATGACACAAATAGCATAATTTTAGCCCCGCACTCTTCTCACAGACCCACGAATCGTGGTGTTTTCCGGATGCGGGGGCGGGTCTTGCTGATATCACAGCCCGGCTCCGCCTCCTGAAGTCTCATGCAGCGACTCCTCACCGGGCTTCTCCCGGAGAGGAGAATTTAAATGTAGGCAGTGAAGGTTTTCACTTGTCAGATGCACTATTAATGCAGCTGGCGAAACTAGTGCAGGACCACTGTATTGTATTTTTCTTTTGTTTCCTTTGGTTTAAAGAAGTTTAATTAGCAAGTGCCTGAGATCACTACCAGTGATTGAAGAAACTGCTGTGATTCTTTGCTGCTCTCAGATAAGTCTGTTGTGCTCTTTTATGTCTTGACCAGGGCTTGTCTTTGTATTTTGCTTGTGTCTTTGTTACTCTTATCACACAATAAACATATCATAATTGTTAATATTTGTTATTTTTCATCTCTTTAGCCACCTTACGATACTGTATCTGTTGTTCATATCCTGGTGGGTGTCTGTTTATGTGCATATTGCTGGTTAGTTGCATTCTGTGCATAACTCACTTTAATAAGGAATTATATCTCAGGTGTATTTTGTTATACGGGTGTGGTATGGGATACCGCCGTTTGGGATACATCCTGATGCTCAGAATCCTTACAGTAGTCAGGTAAGTATGCCTAACCCTACCCCCCTGTGCAGAGCCGGATTAAGGGGGGTGCCAAGGGGACACAGTACCCCAGGCCCCCCTTATATTGGGGGCCCCCTGCGTGCCATCAAGCACTGGACGTTTATATGATTTTTTTTATTTTTGTTTTATAAAGGTCTGCCGTTGGTGGCAGTGGTGCAGAACCTCTCCCCCCCAACCCTCACCCGCACAGATCAAACTTGTTTTCCAGAGATGGAGACAGTCCTGTCTCCATCTCTGCACTGGCCGGTCACACCTGCAGTCATAATCAGAGCCGCCGGGCAAACACGCACGGCTGCTCCTCACAGAGAGCTCTGATCAGCAGAGCTCTCTGCAGCGCTGGATACATTGCAGGCAGCAGAGGGAGCTATTGAGTATTTGCAGCAGGAGCACCGCTCACATGGACTCGTGCAGTGACAATCTCCTCCTGCTCCTCTTCTCTCTTGGTATGGTTAGTGCTTAATGGTGTGTGTGTTTGTTTACTTTGTATGTATGTATGCATGCTGTGTGTGTTGTGTTTAAGTATGCTACAGTATATATGTGTGTTTGTATGTATGTATGTATGTATGTATGTACAGTATGCTGTTTGTAATATGTGTATGTATGCTATGTGTATGTGTTGTGTATATGTACAGTATGTATGGTGTGTGTGTGTGTGTGTGTGTGTGTGTGTGTGTGTCAGTGTGTGTATGTATTTGTAGCCATGCTGTGTGTGTGGTGTGTATGTACAGTATGTATGGTGTATGTATGTTGAGTGTATGTATGCTATGTGTGTGTTTGTAGGTATGCTGTGCGTGTATTAGGTTTTCGTCTTGAGGTAGGTTATACAGACCTGTACTATTGTAACCAGCAGCTTGCATGTCCTTAGATGCTAGAAGAAGCATTCCCCAGCATCATACTATACCACCTACCATGTGACAGTGTAATATTATTTTTGTTTTTCTACATTGGATAAATGTGATTTCTATATTATTGTTCAGTAATATTTACTGTACTGCCTCTAACAGCTCCCTGTTTATATGTGTGAGATATAGATATATATATATATATATATATATATATATATAAACCCCCACCCCTATATACACTATATATAGCACTTAGGGGGCCCCATGGTATTAAGTACCCCGGGCCCCGTGGAGCCTTAATCCGGCCCTGCCCCTGTGCACCCTAACCCTCCCGTGCAGCCTAACCCTAACCCTACCCGGTGGTGGCTAAACCTAACCCCACTTCCTTGCAGCCAAACCATAACCCTCCTTTCCCAGCAACCCAACCCTATCCCCACAACCTAAACCTAAACCCCCCCACTACGGCCAAAATCTAGGAGTCCCCGGCATAGTTACGTTCTGGATCTCGGCAGGCATGATTCCAGTGTCGGCATTCCAAATGATGTCAGAGTTGTGTTGATGGCATTCTGGCTGCGTGTCGGGATTCTGGTGTGCCGGCATCCCTACAGCTGATATCTTGACTGTATTCCTGTTATACTGTACCTAAGTTTTCACAAACCTAGCTGCAGTGCTGGGGATATCTGAGTACTGGTAAGAGTGCTATACTTTATGTTAAAAGCTACTTCTATAGGTGAAACTACCGAATGGGTCTTGTACAAGTGCAGACCCCAGACCAATAGATTTGTACAAAAACCATAATGTAAGGATGGCCATCGACCATCAATGATTTAAAAGTATCAATTGTCTATGACCAATGGTGAATATTTTTACCATTGTTGGAGGAGAACTAGATGGTTTCCTGCCATCGATGGTTCACAGCTACCAATTTTTTGGGACACAGAGTTTAGCTCCGCCCTCTGACACCCATGGAGCCCCAGGCACTGATTGGCCTGCAGCTCATTTAGCATTAATGCAGGGGTGAACATCAGTGGGTTAAAACATTGATGGTTCCCTTACAGGTTGTTTACATCATCAAGTTTATCCATCAATTGTGACCATCAATGGATAACCCACCGATGGCCCTTCCTACCCTGAGATTTGCGTACAAACTTAATCAGACCCTCCATTAGCGAAATGCTTTGCAGCCCTATAAACTGCTTTGGGAACAGCAAAGTGTGTTCAGTTTAAATAAACTGCTAAACTTTTTTTTCAGTTTGAGTTAAAAACATAACATCATCTCATAATGGCATTATATAAACACACAGGACAAAATAATATGGAATGCTCACATTAAACATTAATATGGTGTTACATCAACCACTTGCTTTGATAACAACTCGGATTTTCCGAGGCATGATCACATTTATAATGCAATGTGCCTATTCCATAATCAAGTGGTCCTTCTGGCAAATTGGAGGGTCAAGTGAGATGTGGCATGTCAGACCAATCCTTCATGATGGACAGTACAGTTATCATCCCAAAACAGAAATTTTGTTAGCAGTTGGACAAAACCATGGTGGTCATTCCGAGTTGATCGTTCGTTATTTTATTTTCGCAACGGAGCGATTAGTCGCTAATGCGCATGCGCAATGTCCGCACTGCGACTGCGCCAAGTTAATTTGCTAAGAAGTTTGGTATTTTACTCACGGCATTACGAGGTTTTTACTTCGTTCTGGTGATCGTTGTGTGATTGACAGGAAGTGGGTGTTTCTGGGTGGAAACTGGCCGTTTTATGGGAGTGTGTGAAAAAACGCTACCATTTCTGGGAAAAACGCGGGAGTGGCTGGAGAAACGAAGGAGTGTCTGGGCGAACGCTGGGTGTGTTTGTGACGTCAAACCAGGAACGACAAGCACTAAACTGATCGCACTGGAAGTGTAAGTCTCGAGCTACTCAGTAAATCTCTCGGCAAAACGTTATATCTGCCCCACCTGCAGTGCACATGGTTTTGGCCAACTGCTAACAAATTTGCTGCTGCGATCAGGTCTGAATTACCCCCATTGTCACATACAGTAGTCCACCGCTTTCATGTGATTGGACACCTCGACCAAGGGTCCAGCTCCAGCACTCGAAATACACCCCCAAAACATGACACTTCCACCTCCTCTCTGCACAGCTGGTTAGACAAAGTCTGGTTGGAACACTTCCCCAGCCCTCCCCATCACTCTGGAGTGGCCGTCATTGGAATATAAGCAAAATCTGGATTCATCAGACCATATGATGCGTCTGCACTCTTCAATGGTCCAGTGACGATGTTGTTTCTCCCATATCAGACGCTGTTTAGTTTGGATGGTTGTTAACCTGGGACGCATTCTGAAACCATTTGGCTGTGTCGTCATTGTACTGTTGGAGAAGTTCCAGATGCATTTAGAGCTGATTGGTTTTTGCTACATGCCCTAAATGTCTGCTGTCCTGATTTGTCATGATCGATTTTTGGCCACTGTTCCACCGCTGAGATTCTTGGTGTCCATGCTTCTTGGTGTCCATGGCCCTCATTCCGAGTTGATCGCTAGCTGCTTTCGTTTGCAGTGCGGCAATCAGGCTAAAAATCAGCATTTTTGCGCATGCGTATGGGCCGCAGTGCGCACGCGCGTAGTACTTTCACACAAAACTATGCAGTTTTAAACAAGGTCTAGCGGCGCTTTTCAGTCGCACTGCTGATCGGTGAGTGATTGACAGGAAAGGGGTGTTTCTGGGAGGTAACTGCCCATTTTCTGGGAGTGTGCTAAAAAACGCAGGCGTGTCAGATGAAAACGCAGGCGTGCCTGGGGAACCGGGGGAGTGGCTGGCCGAACGCAGGGCGTGTTTGTGATGTGAAAGCAGGAACCAAACTGTCTGCAGTAATCGCAAGGAAGGAGTAGGTCTGGAGCTACTCAGAAACGGCATGAAAATATTTAACAGCAAAACTGCTATCCTTTCGTTCGCACTTCTGCTTAGCTAAGATACACTCCCAGAGGGCGGCGGCTTAGCGTTTGCATTGCTGCTAAAAGCAGCTAGCGAGTGATCAACTCGGAATGAGGACCGATGCTGGATACCGCTCACTGTTTTTGAGGGCATGCCAAAAACATTGGCTCCTCAGTCATGTCATGTGTATGACCCATGTTTCCACCTGAAAAAGAAACAATATGTCAACAAGTTCACATTGTATCAATACCTCAGACATTCACAATGATCATCCAATAGTTTCAGTGTCACCATCTACACGCATGCTCACGTCCCACTTCGTTGAACACCATTTTGTCTTTCTGCATTCCATATTATTTTGTCTGGTGTGTTTACTGTATATTTACAATGCAATTATCTGGCATCCAGCGTTGGCTACTGAGTATTCTTTGCCTATGCAAGTTTTTGGCTGACACATGCGCAGTGCAAAGTACAGTACAGTAAAGCAGACAGATCTGAGGATTTTTCCTCAGAGATTCTGCTGCCCTACTGTATGCATATTGAGGAAAATAAAAGGGATTTCCACTTCTCTGCACTGCACAAGGTAAAACTACACTGCAGGAAAGTCCTTTTTTTAACCACCTCTCTGGCAATTGTAACATTGCTAAATTGCTTTGCAAAACATTCTGTATTGTTGCAGCATTGATACAGTTTGGGAATTGATACTAGGGGGAACTTCTCATTTATCTAGCACCTTCTAGAAGATAATAAATGGAATGTGATTGGTTGCTATGGGCAACATCCCATCTTCTTAAATAGATCTCCCATCTTAGTAAATTTACCCCTAGGGGGTATATTTACTAATATTCGTGTTTTAGCCATTTTTAAGGGTGTTTGAACTCGAATGGTATCAGGTGCATTTTACTGCAACTTTTTGAATCCTGATACGGTCATTTACTAAGCTGCCGAGTTTTCCTCATTTGTCTTTTCCAAAGTCGATGTGATTCGTAATGTCAGGCAGTGTTTTACGGGAATGATGAGTAAAACACTGCCTGTCAAAACACAAGGAATCCCGGCCGGATCTGTGAGATCCATGCAGGGTTTCATTGTGTACCTTAAAAACAGTGTTTAAAGAGATAAAAAACAGAAAAAAAATTGCGTGGGGTCCCCCCTCCTAAGCACAACCAGCCTCGGGCTCTTTGAGCCGGTCCTGGTTTCAAAAATACAGGGTAAAAAATGACAGGGGTTCCCCCATATTTAAACAACCAGCACCGGGCTCTGTGCCTGGTCCTGGTGCAAAAAATACGGGGGACAAAAAGCGTAGGGGTCCCCCGTATTTTTTGAACCAGCACCGGGCTCCACTAGTCAGAGAGATAATGCCACAGCCGGGGGATACTTTTATCTTGGTCCCTGCGGCCCTGGCATTAAATCACTAACTAGTCACCCCTGGCCGGGGTACCCTGGAGGAGTGGGAACCCCCCCCCCCAGCCAACCAAGAGCCAGGGGTGAAGCCTGAGGCTGTCTCCCCCATCCAAGGGCCAGGGGTGAAGCCCGAGGCTGTCCCCCCCATCTATGGGGGGCTGATAGCCATAGTGTTAAAAAAAGAATATTGTTTTTTGTAGCAGTACTACAAGTCCCAGCATGCCTCCCCCGCAAGCTGGTACTTGGAGAACCACAAGTACCAGCATGCAGGGGGGAAACGGGCCTGCTGATACCTGTAGTTCTACTACAAAAAAATACCCCCAAAAAAACAGAACACACACACCTTGATAGTATAACTTTATTACATCCATGCACACTTACATACACGTAAAAAAATTTCACGATTTACACATTTTTACACTAAATAGACCTTTTCCCATTGATAACTATACACAGATCTCACTGATCCTTGCATGAATATCCAAACTCGCCTTGAAAAAGCAGGTCTATTTTTTTGCTGCTTTTTTTAACGATTCGCATAAAAATAGACCTGCAATTGAGCACTCAGAGGGCAATATTTACTAATATTCGTGTTTGAGTCGGTTTGTGTAGTGTTTAAACTCGTTTTGCATCGGGTGCATTTTTATGCAACTTATTGAATCCAAGGCCCTCATTCCGAGTTGTTCGCTCGCAAGGTGATTTTAGCAGAGTTGCTCACGCTAAGCCGCCGCCTACTGGGAGTGAATCTTAGCATCTTAAAATTGCGAACGAAGTAATCGCAATATTGCGATTACACACCTCGTAGCAGTTTCCGAGTAGCTTCAGACTTACTCGGCATCTGCGATCAGTTCAGTGCTTGTCGTTCCTGGTTTGACGTCACAAACACACCCAGCGTTCGCCCAGACACTCCCCCGTTTCTCCGGCCACTCCTGCGTTTTTTCCGGAAACGGTAGCGTTTTTTCCCACACGCCCATAAAACGGCCTGTTTCCGCCCAGTAACACCCATTTCCTGTCAATCACATTACGATCGCCAGAACGATGAAAAAGCCGTGAGTAAAATTACTAAGTGCATAGCAAATTTACTTGGCGCAGTCGCAGTGCGGACATTGCGCATGCGCATTAAGCGGAAAATCGCTGCGATGCGAAGATTTTTTCCGAGCGAACAACTCGGAATGAGGGCCCATATACGCAAAGTTACGAAGCAGTCGACTTTATGGTTGTCGTGTTTTCCGATGTCGATGCCAGTCGTGTTTTTTTGGCACATTTATGGCCGTCATTGTCGTTTGCGTACGTGTTTTTGTTGTATTTGCTGTTTTTTTTCCTAAGTTAAACGCGGCAGGGTTTTTTTTTCCCGCGGCCGCATTTTCACATTCAGTTTCGATTTTCATCCCCGTTCGTGATTGGTTGTGTTTCAGATGGTAGGAGTGTCTGTGCGCAACCATATAAATACGCCCCAAACCATCCGCATCTCGTGGGTTTAGTTAGTGGTGAGGAGGAGGGAGGTTGTGCTGTGGAGGTAGGTGAATTTGTGGTTTGGTGAGGAGTGTTAGTAGCGATTTCTGAGTGTGGTATTGTGTTTGAAAGTCGTCTTGTCATTCTTGTTGTCTTGTATTTTGTGGTTTTGTCTCATTTTTAGTCCAAGTTATTTTTCTTTATAGTCCCTTGT
This sequence comes from Pseudophryne corroboree, assembly GCF_028390025.1. Taxonomy (NCBI): domain Eukaryota; kingdom Metazoa; phylum Chordata; class Amphibia; order Anura; family Myobatrachidae; genus Pseudophryne; species Pseudophryne corroboree. The sequence goes on along the minus strand of NC_086449.1, from coordinate 784,819,797 downwards.
CAGTGTTTGTGTGTGTGTGTGTGTGTGTGTGTGTGTGTGTGTGTGTGTGTGTGTGTGTGTGTGTGTGTGTGGGTGTGTGTGTGTGTGTGAGTTGTGTAGTGTTAGTGGAGGAGTGTGTTGTTGTTTTTTTTCTGTGTTAACTGTTTAGACACACAATTATGTGTGACTCAGAGGTGGGTGAGGTGGAGGGTGTGAGTGAGGGGGAGGAGGTCGGTCAGGTGGAGGAGGTGAGTGTTAGTGAGGTTAGTGAGGTGGAGGAGGTGGGTGAGGTTGATGCAGCAGCCTCAAGTGATAGTGACAGTCAGAGTGTTCCGCAGCCACGCACCACTACTAAGACTGGGCGGAATGTAGAGTTTAGTTTTGCTGAAAATGTGGCATTGGTGCGTGAGCTGATGAAGTATCAGAGGCAGCTATTTGGCCCTGAGTCCGCCAAGGTGCCAACACGGAGGAAGACGGTGTTGTGGGCGAAAGTTGTTGCTGCTGTCAATAGTGAGGGGGTGGTCAAGCGGACAGAGGACACGTGCCGCAAACGGTACTATGACATAAAGCGACGTGTCAAGTCCAAAATGGCCAAGGAGGCCAAGGAGGCTCGGAAAACCGGTGGTGGGAAGCCCTATATTGCAAGATATCTGGAGTATGAGGAGCCCATGCGGAGTGTAATACCTCCTGAAGTTGTCTCTGCAACCCATGTCCGGGATTCAGATCGGCCCAGGAAGAATGGTGAGCATGTGTATTTGCATTTACATTCTATGTTAGTTTGGTTTTTTTTTTAAATGTGTGTCATGTGACGTTGCATATTACTCCCATCTTCAAGTGTGTGTCAGCCAATACATTGTTTTGGTTAATGTTTTATACAAAAGCCAATGTAACATCTTACTTTATTGTATGTCATGTGTTTTTCAGAAAGATATTTTGCATGTGTAGTTTGGACTTGGTGTGTCTCTGATTTGTCCTGCAATAATGTTTTTCTTTTGGGCGTGTATTTATAAAAAATTGTGACTATGTTTTATATTTAAGTGATCCATGTGCAATGTTTAAAAAACAGTGGTTGTCATGTTAGAGGCTGGAGTAGTGGAAAGTCGTTTGGAAACTACTTACATGTGTAATATCATTATTAGATAATGTTAATTTTTTAATCAAAATAACACTATTTCTTTGATAATTTTTTGCTTGTATTTGCACCGTGACACTACACTACAGTGTAATTGTCTAAAAATTGCTACATTTTGTTTTGGCTCATATAGTGGTAATGTGTGTTTGGAATGCCACATCACAGAGCAATTTATATATTGCATCTGTAATATTTATCCTTTCAATACAAAATGGAGATGTGTGATTTTTTTGTTTTTTTTTAACTTGTGGCCTATGTCAGTGTCCTGTACATGTTTTCCTGTGTTGATTTTGCCATAGTGCATATGTCTATTGGACAATGTTTATTGTTTTATGTTGTTTTTTTTTCCGGTCCTTATGTTTTTTTAAAAAACAAACCAAGCATTTCTAAAAGAAAAAATGTTTATAAGCATAATGGGTGGATGTATACACAATAGCATGCAAATTTTTTATTTTTTATTTTATACAGTGTTAGAATAAAGCAGGACTACTCGTCGGCCAGTAACTCCTATCACATCTGATGATGATGACGCTGCGGAAGCAGGTAAAGTGTCCATTGTAGTATAGGGTATGCTTGTAAAGGAATGGCCATAACAAAACTGCACTTTCATTAAAAGGTCCATCAAAAGAAGTATGGAGCAGCAGAAGTGGCACTTCTGTAAGACATCACCACAAAAAACCTGTGGCCAAAAAGAAAGCCAGGTCGTACAGTATGTCCCGGACCAACCACAGCAGGCTACCCCGCCACGAAGATTATCGTCCGTATGTTCTGTCCCCCCACTCCAAATTTTGGACACACCTCCAAGACGTCATCCACACTCCCCTCATCTTGATTGTGAGTATCAAACTGAAATAAATTAGTAAAATTTCAGGACGTAATCAAAATATTTCATAACCCCATGAAGTCAAAACAAATCAAAAACTTAAATACTTACTGCAGTAAGTAAAAACTGAAATGGAATCCAAGCTAAATGGCCTTGTCCACATCCAGTAAAGATATGTATGTCCACTTGAGCCATACAGTATGACATTGTGTGTAAGATGCTGCAACAAAAAAGCATGTTTTTTATCTTGCAAAAAGTAAGGTTGTTTTTCCAAATTTCACATGTGTGTTTGAGGTAACATTGCAAAATACATATAAAAACATTACTATGTTTGTTTGATCAAAGCTATAAGGTAACACATTATGTAATCCAATGTGTTTTTATGGTGGAGTATGTGTGAGCTACAATAAAACTAAAGTGTTTGCTTTCACAATTAAGTAACCAGACACATTTGCCACAAACAGGCATATGTATGTATTTAAGCTATGAGTGATGATGTTGCTAGGCAGAATAGTTGAAAGCAACAGTGAATGACATGTGTTCCATGTGTAGTGATTTGTTTACATTTCTCAAACATATGGATAGCTAACGGAGATTTGTTTAACATTTTAGCTTCTAGTCCTGGGAACAGCATCCCTCCGCAACAACAGCAACACAGGGACATGGAGGAGACAAACATCTTAGAAATGCAGCCATTAAGGCAAGGAATGAGCCCCCCAGCACCTGTGAGTACACCACCACAGCAAAGCACACCACCACCACAACACAGCCCAAGAACACCAGGAACACAAGGCCCTGATCAGGTGTTTTGGTCCATGTGGGCTAGACAGCAGGCCACTAATGAAGATTGCCTGCGTAGGCAGAAACAAATGATTGCAAGCCTACCATCTCACCTCAGAAGAATATCAAGAAATCTGAGTAGACAAAATGAACAAACAACCAGAATAGGCAATACCATGGAACTCATGCGTACAGACATTACACAGGTCATGGGCAACTTACAGCGCATAATGGAAGAACAGCACAGACTAATGGAAGAACAGCACAGACTAATGGAAGAACAGCACAGACAACAGCAAAGTTATATGAAAATTTTTCTAAACAATCAAAAGATTAATGAAAGTTTATTCAGAATAGTAGACAATCAAAATGCTGCTACACATGAACTCAATGCCACCCTCACTAACCTGAATGAAACACTCAGATGCATGCACCAACAGCAAACAAGCAGCAGTTCTGGTACGACTACTCCAAATATCACGCCAGTCTCATCACCACCAAGACGCTCCACCAGAGCATGACAAAATGACAGTGCTAAAGGCAAAGGGCAGGACAAGCAGCCACCAAAAAAAAACGTGAAAAAAATACAAGTTAGACATTTGTGATAAGTAACTCAAAATAGTAAGTGTATGTTTGGCAACAAATATATAACACTTAGCTCCTTGACAATATTTACAACATCATTAATTATAAGTGCTACAAACAACAACATAAAATTTGTACGCACATTTATTCTTTACCATTTTTTTGGTTTTGGAGGATGGAAATGTTGATGGAGCCGCACATACATGTTAGAAGGAAGTAAACTGACCACTTGATTTTTTTCTAATCATTACTCTTTCTAGATTCCAATCATTCTCTTTTCCTGCAGACAATCCAAATTACAATGTTATTGATACATATTTTACCTTTCTTCTCTATACAACATTACAAGAAGAACACAATTGAGTTGCGTAAAAAGCTTTTAATATGTTGGCTTTGATTTTTTTTAAAACATTGACCAAATGAATGTCAGTATTGTTGGGACATGTTTGTGTGTGATAAAAATTAGTAAGAATGTTATTACACATGATGCTAAAACAAACAAATATGTACTTTTTAAAGAAAAATCAAAGAATGTGTATAATAATATATATATATGTGGCAAACTGTGTGTTTACTTACACATCATCAAGTTTACTGCATCAAACATTAGGAAATAAATTATTCCTGATTACAGTAAGTTTGTGTGTCTTAAATATGATGGTGCATCACACATAGGGACACATGTATTCCTCAAGGCTAACATATTATATGTTGAGGAGTGTTTTTTGGGAACACAGGTACTCAAACTCGGCCCTCAGGAACCCACACAGTGCATGTTTTGCAGGTCTCCTCACAGAATCACAAGTGACATAATTAGCTCCACCTGTGAACCTTTTAACATATGCCTGTGAGTAATTCATACACCTGTGCTTCTACTGGGTTACGAGAAAAACATGCACTGTGTGTGGTCCCGAGGGCCGAGTTTGTGAACCTGTGCATTAGGACGTTGCACACAATGATAAAGTGAAATACTAAATGGATTATGTGGGCTTGTAAGAAATTCGCACTGCAAGTTTACGATCACTTATCCAGACTTAATGCATGCCACTCATAATCTGTTGTTTTGAGTTTAAAAATACAAACAATACACATGCCACATTTGTTTTTCATAAAGCGAGGGTATGTTTGTATGTGTCAAGGAGACAGACACATTCTGAGAAATGGTTTTGGCAATAAAAATGGCAACACATCTATTTATGATTACACAACAAATGAAATAAGCAAACCAAATTTACCTTAGAAATATCGAGTGATGATCTCTTGCCTAACCTGCCTCCCTACATCTGTACTCCAAGTATCACCAGATGTCTCTAATTCCTCTGCTTGCTGGCTGCTTTCTTCCTCCTCCTCCTCATCCTCCTCAACATGTGGCAGATGTTGTTGCAAACACATGTTATGAAGAAAGCAGCAGCAGAACACAATTTGAGTCACCTTGGAGGGACTATACAACAAAAGGCCACCAGACTTATCCAGACACTGAAACCTAGATTTCAGCACACCAAAACATCTTTCTATCACATTCCGCGTGGACTTATGTGCATGATTGTAATTGTGTTCAGCAGGGGTATCAGGTCGGGACAATGGAGTTAGAAGCCAAGAGAAACAGCCATATCCTCCATCACCTAAAAGACAGATATAGTAACGTGATTCATGTTAAGATACAGCAACACATAAGTAACACACTGTGGGGCAGATGTATTAACCTGTAGAAGGCATAAGGAAGTGAAAAACCAGTGATATGTGCAAGGTAATAAAGGCAGCAGACAATCTGTTCCTAAATGTTCATTTACATATTGGAGCTGATTGGCTGGTGCCTTTATCACCTTGCACAGATCACTGGTTTCTCACTTCCTTATGCCTTCTACAGGTTAATACATCTGCACCTGTATTTGGACAAAGTATACGCAGGCCTACACATATCAAATTACATACCCAGCAGCCATCCATCTGGCATTTGTCCGTCCTCAAACTTATCAAAGAGGGATGACTGACTGAGGATGAAGGAGTCATGGCAGCCCCCAGGGTAACCAGCAACAACACTCATTATTTTGAGATTTGCATCACAAACCACCTGCACATTTGTGGAGTGTTCGAAATGGCGATTCGTATATATGTGCTGCCTGCCCCTAGGTGGTCTCAGCTGAATGTGTGTGCAATCTATGGCTCCAAGCACATTGGGCATGCCAGCCAGCTCAAAGAAATCTACCCTGACGGCATGCCACTGAGACTCCTGGGTAGGGAAGCAGATTGAGGCCTCGATGTGGGGCTGCAAAACAGCCAACACCTGTGTGTATATTTTAAAGAACAATAAACATGAGATTTTAGGACAGTACTGGCCACCGAGAAATTAAAACAAACACAAAACAGAAGAGGTAGTTAGGTATACATCACCTGTGTTAAGATTCTGGAAAATGAGGGCTGTGAGATTCCTATGACATCCCCAGACACAGCCTGAAAGCTGCCAGTAGCCAGAAAGTGCAACACAGCCAGGAGTTTGTGCAGGCCTGAGACAGAGCGAGAGTGTGCTGTCTCAGGGTCTAGGCCTAGTTTGACACGGTCATACAGACGGAAAATGTTGTTACGATTTAGAGGAAACATCTGTATGACCTTATCATCGGACAATGCGTTCAAGTTTAAACGCCCCCTAAAAAAACGAGGCCTGCGCAGCCTCCGCGGAACCTGTACAACCTGCTGACCATGTTCAGTTTCTTGGCCCTGGGTACTTACAGGCTGATGTCTGAGTCTGAGGAATCCCACAGCACACAAAAGATCACTGGCCCACAGTCCTGCTGCCATTTCTGAGTGTAGGTGTATTGAAATGGGCCTAACATCCTTTTATAGGCAGCCTAATTCAGGTGTGATTGATTTTTGAGTTGCAACACATGTAAACACGATTGAAAAAAGCAGGTCTATTTTTTGCCGCTTTTTTTACCGATTCGCCAAAAAATACGACCGCAATTGAGCACTCAGAAACTAACACCCAAATACGAATGAATAGTGAATTCCCATATTGAATGAAATATGAGCCGCGTTTGACCGATGGTCTATTCATTCGTATTTCTGAACTTTGCAAATCAAACCATTACGAATAGTCCAAACACTGGCGAGATTGGTGCTTAGTGAATTCCCGGATTGGGATTTAGAAAAAAAAACACAAAACGGACAAACTCGAATTCTTAGTAAATATTGGCCAGAGACTAACATCAAAATACGAATAAATAGTGAATACCCATGTTCTATGAAATAACAGCCGCATTTGACTGATGGTCTATTCATTCGTATTTCTGAACTTTGTCATTCAAACCATTACGAATAGGCCAAACACTGCCGAGATTTGTGCTTAGTGAATTCCCGGATTGAGACTTTGAAAAAAAAACACAAATCGGACAAAATCGAATTATTAGTAAATACTGGCCCAGGTCTTTATTTGGTGTCTCTTTAGCCCCACATACACTAGCAATGTGTTGGGACAAAACCCCAATCCCCTGACGGACACGTCAGGGAATCAGGGATATTAAACATGTTTAAAAATCCTAATCCCCCGAATTCAGCAGGGATGGGGGAACGCTTCATTTCCGCTATCCCCTGACAGATCATTAATGCCCAGCAATTGGCGGATCCAGTCGGTGGATCGGTGGTGCTTGCGTATTGGGGAATCATGCCTGCAGATGCATAGTCAACTCCTAAATTAATACAGAGTGAATAGACTTAAAAAAGGGATTGATGAGGGAGAGGAGGTTGAAATGAATTTGAGAATGAATAAAGATTCTCCTAAAGTTGTGATCAAGAACTAGAAAACAAATAATAGACATTTCAAAGGGATTGCACAGCCAAATGTTCATAGGCAGGACGTTACGGAATCCATTGTAGAATAGACTGGTAAGACTGGGTTGGGTTCGGGTGACCGGCATTTGGGATCAATCATGCCTGTCACCATACCAATCCTGGGATACCGAGCTTTAGATTACCGGCAGGGGGCGAGTGCAATAAAGCCCCTTGTGGGCTTGTTGTGCTCACCATGCAGCAGGCTCGGCTGCTCGCTGCACTTGCCACAGGTTCTATTCCCACTCTTTGGGTGTTGTGGAAACCCACAAGTGGGAATAGCCCCTGTTAGTAGGCATGTCGACTGTCGGGCTGTCAATCGGTCAGGATCCCAACATCGGTATAGTGACCGTCAGTCTACCGACCACTGGTCACATAACTACACCCCGTAAGACTGGCTGATTTTACCCTAAAGTCAGTATCAACTTACTTGTGGCACTCTTATTCCAAAAGTTTATCATTGATAAATAAATTTAAAAAAAAATATATATATATATATAGAGAGAGAGAGAGAGAGAGAGAGAGAGCACAATGTATGGGCACTCACCAGACTTTGTTGATTTCACAGGAAAAGAGTTTTATTTCTTACATATCCAAGGCATAAAAAGTCCTCACGTCCTCAATGTTTTGGTCCTGGCATGGACCTTTGTCAAGAGGATACACCAAATCACTACAAGTGTACAATTTCCATTGCAGTATACTCACCTGTAGCCTGGGGCTCCCTGAAATACACTGCGCTGATCAGAAATTGGCGACAGAGGATGCACTTCTGCGTTCCAACTGGAACACAACGTGCGTCACTTCCGGTCGCCGGACGGCTTCCTGCTCAATCCTATACACGCTTAAGTATATATTCACTTGGACCAATAAAGCTAGCGATTCATCTCCCAATGTCAGTAGGCACAAAAAGCGACATATCTAGAGATGTGCAGCGGGCATTTTTCGTGTTTTGTGTTTTGGTTTTGGATTCGGCTCCGCGGTCATGTTTGGGATTCGGACGCATTTTGGAAAAACCACCCTTTCAGATATTTGTCGGATTCGGATGTGTTTTGGATTCAGGATTTTTTTTCAAAAAACCCTCAAAAACAGCTTAAATCATAGAATTTGGGGGTCAGTTTGATCCTATAGTATTATTAACCTCAATAACCATAATTTCCACCCATTTCCAGTCTATTCTGAACACCTCACAATATTATTTTTAGTCTTAAAATTTGCACCGAGGTCACTGGATGACTAAGCTAAGCGACTCAAGTGGGCGGCACAAACACCTGGCCCATCTAGCAGTGGCACTGCAGGGTCAGACAGGATGGCACTTAAAAAAATAGTCCTCAAACAGCACATGATGCAAAGATAAATAAAAAAGAGGTGCAAGATGGAATTGTCCTTGGGCCCTCCCACCCACCCTTATGTTATATAAACCGGACATGCACACTTTAACAAACCAATCATTTCAGCCACAGGGTCTGCCACACAACTGTGGCTGAAATGACTGGTTGGTTTGGGCCACCACCAAAAAAGAAGCAATCAATCTCTCCTTGCACAAACTGGCTCTACAGAGGCAAGATGTCCACCTCATCCTCATCATCTGATTCCTCACCCCTTTCACTGTGTACATCCTCCTCCTCACAGAGTATTAATTTGTCCCTACTGGAATCCACCATCACAGGTCCCTTTGTACTTTCTGGAGGCAATTGCTGGTAAATGTCTCCACGGAGGAATTGTTTATAATTCATTTTGATGAACATCATCTTCTCCACATTTTCTGGAAGTAACCTCCTACGTCGATCGTTGACAAGGTCACCGGCTGCACTAAACACTCTTTCAGAGTACACACTGGAGGGGGGGCCACTTAGGTAAAATAAAGCCAGGTTGTGCAAGGGCCTCCAAATTGCCTCTTTTTCCTGCCAGCATATGTACGGACTGTCTGACATGCCTACAGTGATGCTGTCACTCATATAATCCTCCACCATTCTTTCAATGGTGAGAGAATTATAGGCAGTGACAGTAGACGACATGTCAGTAATCGTTGGCAGGTCCTTCAGTCCAGACCAGATGTCAGCACTTGCTCCTGACTGCCCTGCATCAACGCCAGCGAGTGGTTTTGGAAATGTTATCCTTTTCCTGGCAGCTCCAGTGGTGGTAGAAAATGAAGGAAGAGCTGTTGGTGGGTCATGTTCCGCTTGACTTGACAATTGTCTCACCAGCAGGTCTTTGAACATCTGCAGATTTGTGTCTGCCAGAAAGAGAGATGCAACATAGGCTTTAAATGTAGGATCGAGCACGGTGGCCAAAATGTAGTGCTCTGATTTCAACAGATTGACCACCCGTGAATCCTGGTATATAGGCTTGAATGGCCTTTTGCTGCTCCTCCATCCTCTGAAGCATAAAGATGGTTGAATTCCACCTCGTTACCACCTCTTGTTTCAGCTGATGGCAGGGCATGTTCAGGAGTGTTTGCTGGCACTCCAATCTTCGGCACACGGTGGCCACCGACAGCACCTCCTGCATGCCCTTGTTGTTTTTCAAAAAATGATGCACCACCAAATTAATTGTATGTGCAAAACATGGGACGTGCTGGAATTTGCCCACATGTAATGCACGCACAATATTGGTGGCATTGTCTGATGCCACAAATCCCCAGGAGAGTCCAATTGGGGTAAGCCAATCTGCGATGATGTTCCTTAGTTTCTGTAAGAGGTTGTCAGCTGTGTGCCTCTTATGGAGACGGTAATACAAAGCGTAGCATGCCTAGGAATGAGTTGGCGTTTGCGAGATGCTGCTACTGGTGCCGCTGCTGCTGTTCTTGCTGCGGGAGGCAATACATCTACCCAGTGGGCTGTCACAGTCATATAGTCCTTAGTCTGCCCTGATCCACTTGTCCACATGTCCATGGTTAAGTGGACAGTGGGTACAACTGCATTTTTTAGGACACTGAGGACACTTTTTCTGATGTCTGTGTACATTCTCGGTATCGCCTGCTTAGAGAAGTGGAACCTAGATGGGATTTGGTACCAGGGACACACTACCTCAAGCAATTCTCTAACGAACTAACGGTGGATACCGGACACACGTCTAACACCAACATAGTTGTCAAGGCCTGAGTTATCCGCTTTGCAACAGGATGACTGCTGTGATATTTCATCTTCCTCGCAAAGACTGTTGGACAGTCAATTGCTTACTGGAAGCAGCACAGGTGGTCTTCCGACTTCTCCTCTGGGATGACAATCGACTCCCAGTAGCAACATCAGCAGCGCCAGCAGCAGCAGTAGGCATTCCACTCAAGGATTCATCGGAGGAATCCCAGTTAGGAGAGGACTCATCAGACTTGCCAGTGACATGGCCCACAGGACTATTGGCGTTCCTGTCTAAGGAGGAAATTGACATTGAGGGAGTTGGTGGTGTGGTTTGCAGGAGCTTGGTTACAAGAGGAAGAAGGGATTTAGTTGTCAGTGGACTGCTTCCGCTGTCACCCAAAGTTTTTCAACGTGTCAATGACTTCTGATGAATGCGCTCCAGGTGACGTATAAGGGAGGATGTTCCTAGGTGGTTAACGTCCTTACCCCTACTTATTACAGCTTGACAAAGGCAAAACACGGCTTGACACCTGTGGTCCGCATTTCTGTTGAAATAATTCCACACCGAAGAGGTGATTTTTTTTGTATTTTGACCAGGCATGTCAATGGCCTTATTCATGCCACGGACAACAGGTGTCTCCCCGGGTGCCTGACTTAAACAAACCACCTCACCATCAGAATCCTACTCGTCAATTTCCTCCTCAGCACCAGCAACACCCATATCCTCATCTTGATGTACTTCAAAAGTGACATCTTCAATTTGAATATCAGGAACTGGACTGTGGGTGCTCCTTCCAGCACTTGCAGAGGGCATGCAAATGGTGGAAGGAGCCTCCTCTTCTCGTCCAGTGTTGGGAAGGTCATGCATCGCAACCGACACAATTCGACTCTCCTTGGGGATTTGTGATTTAGAACGCACACTTCTTTGCTTTGCTTTTGCCAGCTTAACTCTTTTCATTTTTCTAGTGGGAGGATGAGTGCTTCCATCGTCATGTAAAGCTGAACAACTAGCCATGAACATAGGTGCCACTCCGTGTCGTAAATGGCATATTGGCAAGTTTACGCTTGTCCTCAGATGATTTTAATTTAGATTTTTGGGTCATTTTACTGAACTTTTGCTTTTTGGATTTTACATGCTCTCTACTATGACATTGGGCATTGGCCTTGGCAGACGACGTTGATGGCATTTCATCGTCTCTGCCATGACTAGTGGCAGCAGCTTCAGCACTAGGTGGAAGTGGATCTTGATCTTTCCCTATTTTACCCTCCAAATTTTTGTTCTCCATTTTTTAATGTTTGGAATTATATGCCAGTAATATATCTGGAATTAGACGGCAGTAATGTCTGGAATTAGATACCACTAGATAGATACCAGATACCACTGTGACTGGAATGATGATGACCTATGCACAGTGACAGGACACTACCACAGCAATCTACAGCAGCAAGATGCAGCACAAGACACTGGACTAGTATTAGTAATGTACTGTAGTATTACTGAGCACCAAAATGCAGCACAAGACAATGAGCAGTGATACTGAGCACTGATGATGATACTACTGAGAACTGACACTGAGCAGCAAGATGCAGCACAAGACACTGCACAATTATTAGTAATGTACTGTACTATTACTGAGCACCACAATGCAGCACAAGACAATGAACAGTGATACTGAGCACTGATGATGATACTACTGAGAACTGACACTGAGCAGCAAGATGCAGCACAAGACACTGGACTAGTATTAGTAATGTACTGTAGTAGTAGTAGTAGTAGTAGTACTGAGCACCACAATGCAGCACAAGACAATGAGCAGTGATACTGAGCACTGATGATGATACTACTGAGAACTGACACTGAGCAGCAAGATGCAGTACAAGACACTGGACTAGTATTAGTAATGTACTGTAGTAGTACTGAGCACCACAATGCAGCACAAGACAATGAGCAGTGATACCGAGCACTGATGATGATACTACTGAGAACTGACACTGAGCAGCAAGATGCAGCACAAGACACTGTACTAGTATTAGTAATGTACTGTAGTAGTAGTAGTAGTAGTACTGAGCACCACAATGCAGCACAAGACAATGAGCAATGATACTGAGCACTGATGATGATAATACTGAGAACTGACACTGAGCAGCAAGATGCAGCACAAGACACTGTACTAGTATTAGTAATGTACTGTAGTAGTAGTAGTACTGAGGACCACAATGCAGCACAAGACAATGAGCAATGATACTGAGCACTGATGATGATAATACTGAGAACTGACACTGAGCAGCAAGATGCAGCACAAGACACTGTACTAGTATTAGTAATGTACTGTAGTAGTAGTAATGAGCACCACAATGCAGCACAAGACAATGAGCAGTGATACTGAGCACTGATTATGATACTACTGAGAACTAACACTGAGCAGCAAGATGTAGCACAAGAGAGACACTATACTTGTATTACTGAGTAGCAATAAGTAAGCACTGATATTGAGATTTGCCACTGAGAGAACGTAGCCACATCCTCTCTGCTCTCTCTACAATGCACGAGTGAAAATGGCGGCGATGCGTGGCTCTTTATATGGAATCCAAATATTGTGAGATTCCGACAGCGGGATGATGATGTTTTGCCTTGTTCGGGATTTCCGAGTCAGGCGGGAACAACCGAGCATGCCTCGGACCAGTGTAAAACACGCGAAGTTCGGGGGGGTTCGGTTCTCGGAGAACCAAACTCGCTCATCTCTACATATGATCACTGCTTTCACTCATTAGTGCCGGCATTACTTCTACCTGGAAGTGCGTTTCAAACACATCACTTCTGCTTCCGGAAGCCAATGGTGGAACGCAAACATTTTCAGGAATGGAGCGTAAATAATTCCGTGCTCCAAATATAACCAATAGTAAGCAGAGAAAAAACGGGTACGCTAGGGAGCCACAGACCCAGGAAACACATCAAAAATATAATATAGACATATAAGCAAAGATCTACCTAATGTAACCTACATATTCTGGACCAAGTTAATATCATCAACCGAGTCCAGAATTGCATAATCAATAATCAATAATTGATTAATTACTAGTTGATTGGCTGGTTATATAGAGTTATATATTCTTCTATAAACAGTGAAACAGACTATATATATATATATATATATATATATATATATATACAGAACTGGTAAGGTCGGCACTCCCTTAAATCGACATCTGCCCTGGTGCCATCCTAGAATCCAATGTATAATGGTGCCGTTCTTATAGAGAGGGGTATGCATCCATCCACTCCCAATATGTAAAGAACAGGCGGCACTCCCGGGTCTTGGTGCAAAAATCAATGTATTGAAAAAAATCAGTGAAGTAAGTGGCACATTACTTCACTGATTTTTTTCAATACATTGATTTTTGCACCAAGACCCGGGAGTGCCGCCTGTTCTTTACATATTGGGAGTGGATGGATGCATACCCCTCTCTATAAAAACGGCACCATTATATATATATATATATATATATATATATATATATACATATATATATTAATTTAAGCAAATTCTGCTAACCTGTCACCCTTAGGTTTACTTTTGTGGTGGCAGGCATAGTTGTGGCTCTAATTGTCCACATATTTTATGATTGGCAGCCACCAGCACTGGTTTTGCCTATCACTGGATTAAGGCTTCCAAATATTTTTTCTTAAAGTGCAGTATTAATATAAGGACTTTTTTCTCACAGTTAGCCTTCCAGCAATTAGGTTCGGTTCCTTACAGAGATGTGCGCAGACCCTCATTTTTTGATTTTGCAAAACCACCCTTAAGTGTTTTGGTTCAGTTAAATATTAATAAAAACAGATTAAATAATGTAATTTTTGCAAAACAAACTATAAATTCTGATTTAAAATTCAAATCCAAAAATTCAGATGGATTTGGATTTCAGGAGAACTGTACTGTACAACTCTAGTTTGTTATGAAGGGTCCTGCCAAGCTCTAACATTCACCATAATGGCATTGAACCTCCATGCTATGGACATGCCCCTAGTAGCCTTGCTACTCTTGTGTTCCATGTTCACTCACGCCAGAGGGTGCATCACATATAAGAATATAAAAGAATCTTGCTTTTCATTTAAACACTATGAGGGTTGATGTATCATGAAGAGTGGAGAAGTGGGCCAATGGAAAAGTTACCCATATCAACCAATCAGCTTCTACCTATTATTATATAGAATGTAGTTGATAAATGCAACCTCAAACCTGATTTTTTGCTATGGGCATCACCCCATAGATCTGCTCACTGCTGCTGTCTCTGAAGGGGGGCAGTAACACCAGGATCAGCTATTGATAAATAAAGGGTAGGGAAAAGGCAGGGCAGCGGCATTTACCATGTTACAGACAGAGAAAGGAAGAGTGACAGGGAGTCACAGGGACTGGAAGAAAATTAAATAATTATTTCTGCTCTGCTGCCAAGAGAACAGGACAGTGTGGAGATTGCTGCATCTGCATTGACTTAAGCTATGGTGGGTGTGGTTCATTGGGTTGACTACAATTAGGTTGAAAGTCAATTGGTTGACTCCATATGGTCGACATGCAAACTGTCGGCAGGTAAAAAGATCGACACATGAAAAGGTCAACAGGTACAAAAGGTTGACATGAAATCGTTGACACAATTTGTTTTTGTGTTTTGGGTGCCATTTACCATTTTAGACCACATGTGACCCTGATTAGTGTACTGCGTTACCTCGCCATGTTTCGGTCAAGGTGTCTTGCTCCACTGATGTTACTCTCGGCACAGGATACTATTCCAAATTGTAGTCTGCATGGATGGTATATGATGTAAAAGGTGAAAAAAAAAATTCAAAAATTCAAAAGACTTGTGACGACCATTGTCACGTTGACCATTTGAACCTGTCGACCTTAAGCACCATTTACCTTTTACATGTCGACCTTTTGACAATGTTAACCTTTTGTACCTGTTGATCTAATGCAGGTCGATCGTATGGGGTCAACCTATTACCTATCAACCTATCATCCAGAACCCGTTGTGGCTGGGCATTCTGTCTTGGCTGATTACAGTATGCCCACGTGCCCTTTCTCACCTCTCTTCCTGCAAGGGGTCAAAAATGTTAAATGTATGTGTTTTCTTTTTTAACACTGGAGCCTTTAGGAGTCATTGGAGACACAGACAAAGATCAAATGTGACCTGAATCTGTTAATGGCAATGGGGGTCATTCCGAGTTGTTCGCTCGCTAGCTACTTTTTGCAGCGCTTCGATCAGATAGTCACCGCCTACAGGGGAGTGTATTTTCGCTTTGCAAGTGTGCAAACGCCTGTGCAGCTGAGCTCTGCAAAAACATTTTATGCAGTTTCTGAGTAGGTCTGAACTTACTCAGCTCTTGCGATCACTTCAGCCTGTCTGGTCCTGGAATTGATGTCAAACACCCGCCCTGCAAATGCTTGGACACGCCTGCGTTTTCCCAAACACTGCCAGAAAACGGTCAGTTGACACCCATACACGCCTTCTTCCTGTCAATCTCCTTGCGATCGGATATGCGAATGGATTTTTCATTACCCATATGACGCGTCTGCGCATTGTGGTGCATACGCATGCGCAGTAGTGGCCTGATCGCTGCGCTGTGAAAAACGGCAGCGTGCGAACAGGTCGGAATGACCCCCAATAGTGGTTGCTATTTAGATCTATGTCAGCGTGAATCTATTTGTAATGCCTTGCACAGGATAGCTGATGCACAGTTGCTGTCTCAGGCAAAATCAAAGGTCTGTCTACTAGAACTAAGTTATTCCCGGGTGATGTAATGTGATGGAGAATGAAACAGTGCTTGTACACATCTGTATCTCACCTGTTTTTGCTGACAGCTGAGACTTCAACATAAAGCATTTCACAGAAAGAACAATTCCCTTATCTCAGGAATGCTGTTTTCAAAACCTTAATCGACGGAATTGCACTACTAGACCTCAGCATTCCATGAACTGGTTAACAACAGATGGTTGCAAATGGAATTGAATAACACAGTTGCTCTGCTTTAAAGAGACTAAAGGACAATTTTTATTTTTCATATTAAAAAAAATAGTATTGTACTCTGCTTCGCTCATAACATACTGTACCAAACATTAAAAAGGCCTAAATCATGAGTCTAAGTTGAATGATATCCTAATTATTGAAAATCAGCGTGTTAAGGCTTGACAGCTGTTTTGAGCTGCAGTGTGCAACTTTTACAGTACCGCAAATGTTCTGTTCTTAATCAAGTAGAAAATCTGCATACATTATAGAATGTAGCTGTTCAGTTTTTCTTCTTCTAAACTTTTTATGTACTTTTCAATTTACTACTCTTTGGAAAATGTATTTACTTTTTTTTACACATTATGCTGGTAGTTTTGAAACAAAACAGAAAAAAATATGCCCGCCCTCATTTTTACTCATGTGTACATGTTACCAGCCGCGTGGCAGTAATAATGCCATTTCCTATATAATAGCCCAGATCTGTGACTCCGTGCCTGTGTGTCTAACGCTGGGCATGGCTAGGAGCACTCATTGGGTTAGTGGCAGGTCTTTCACACCCAGTCCACAGCTAATTGGGTGAGAAACACCCTCCCGCACAGGTTACATCCAATGGAAGGCTCTGCACTTTGGCTGCTGTGTGTTCTCAGAGCAGGATTAACAATGGGGCTGATGGAGCTGCAGCTCCAGGTCCACACCCCAAAATAGGCCCACTGCATCTGCAACAACATACCCTCCAACAATTTACACATAAAAATTGGTTCAAATTTGAAAAGGGGGCATGAACACAGGTAAAGTGGTGGGGCCACGCCCCTTTTCCTATGCTTTCAATGGAGGTTTGGAGAGCCAAAAATCGGTACAGACCATAAAAAAAGTACTGTACCTGCCAAAAAGATACAGTTGGAGGGCATGCCACTGCATCTGCAGCAAGTCTCTGTGCTGTAAATAGGTGAAAAAAAAACATTTTACTGCAGCGTCCTATGTCCTGCTGCCAGTCCACCTGCCCCCTCCGGCATCAACAGTCCCCACTCCCTAGCCGCAGCTCAGGTGGAACACAAGCTGCTGCGGCCACCAACATAGATGTGTATGAAAGCGGCGCAGCGGAAGGCTTTCATAGCCCTCCCTGTGCTGCATACTCTCTGAGCCCCAGAGCCTCCTCTGCGCATGATGTCACTGAAGTGCCTCCCCACCACAGCTGCGCCCAGGTCCCCAGAGGCCCTGACTCCGCAACTCAGCACCGTGCCTGCCAGCCTGGAAGCCCTGAGATGCTTAATGTAATGGATAGAATGGGTGATATCGCGGAGGGTAATGTCTGGACGCTGAATCAATGTAAAAGGTGACAGCGCTGTGCAGTGCAGTGTGTGTACAGTGTCACTGACACTGCACCGTACTCTCACCTTTTACATTGATTCAGCGTGTCAGTCAGTTCTGCCAGCCAGTCACTATTGTTAGCGCCGGTGTCCCAACGCATCACATTACAGGGATGTAGACACACTAAATAAACTATAGCTCCCAGCAGCCCTTAGCACTGAAGCATTCTGGCCCTTAGGGCTGCTGGGAGCTGTAGTTTATTGAGTGCATCTTCTTAAGTGTAATGTGGCACGTTGGGACACCAGCGCTAACAATAGAGACTGGCTGCTTGGCTGCTGTGCGAGTCTCCGGGAGAGCCACTGCCAAAGGGAGGACAGCAGCTTAGCTGCTTCCAGGAGGAGAAGCATTACCCGCCCCTCCACCACTCGTAGTACCTCCGGGCCCCATCCGTGGCACCCCCACACTCCCCCTCCAGCACCCGCGGTGGCTATGGAGCCCCTCCCCCACCTGCAGCACTCACGCACCAACCCCTCCCCCCCCCGCGGTGGCTTTGGACCCCCAACCGTGGCACCCGCGCACCCTCCCCCACCAGCGGCACCACTGCACCAGCCCCACCCACGGCACCCCTGCAACTGCCCCTCCCCCACCCACGACACCCATGGACCTCATCCGCATCTCCCTCGAACCCGCCACTCCCCCAACCACAGCACCTACGAGGTGATTCATCAGGCCATGCGTGCACTGCAAGGGGCTTCGACCGCTTAACCATCGCACGCCCTTTGTCCGTGCAATATTTAACCACTCACACAATTATAATTGGAGGTAATACTCCATATAATAAAAAAATTGCACGCCACATGGTGTGCAAGGGTTAAGGGAGCGTAGCCCCTTACGATGGTGTGAAGAGCGCCCGTAGGGCGTGATGAATCACCTAGTATACAGTATGTATACAAAACAGAAAGACTTGTTAACAGCACTAACAATGATATACAGATGGAGCTGCACTATTCGTGGCTCCGTCTGTGCCTGGGCGCGCCTGGCAAGGTGGACCGCCGGGAGTGAATAGGGCACGTGTGTGTCGTAGACTCAATGAGTGTGGCTGCATCTGTTCTGCAAATATTTGTAAAAAGCATGGGGATTTTGTTCATATTTTGATCGGAACATTTAAGTTGCAATCCATCATCTTTGTAATTCTCTGCAAGTACCTACACTAGCATACAGTATATATGCTTAACACATCAATACATTGCAGTTAAATGCACTTTAAATTAGAGATGAGCGGGTTCGGTTCCTCGGAATCCGAACCCGCCCGAACTTCAGCTTTTTTTACACGGATCCGAGCGACTCGGATCTTCCCGCCTTGCTCGGTTAACCCGAGCGCGCCCGAACGTCATCATGACGCTGTCGGATTCTCGCGAGGCTCGGATTCTATTGCGAGACTCGGATTCTATATAAGGAGCCGCGCGTCGCCGCCATTTTACACGTGCATTGAGATTGATAGTGAGAGGACGTGGCTGGCGTCCTCTCCGTTTAGAGAAGAAATAGATAGGAGAGTGAGAGTGAGACAGTGACACTTCATTTACTGGAGCTTAGGAGGAGTACTCAGACAGAGAGTGCAGAATTTTGCTGATAGTATTAGTTAGTTATACTAGTGACAGAGTGAGACAGTGACACTTCATTTACTGGAGCTTAGGAGGAGTACTCAGACAGAGAGTGCAGAATTTTGCTGATAGTATTAGTTAGTTATACTAGTGACTGACCAGTGACCACCAGTGCAGTTTTATATTATTTAATATAATCCGTTCTCTGCCTGAAAAAACGATACACAGTGACTCAGTCACATACCATATCTGTGCTCAGCCCAGTGTGCTGCTGCATCATCTATGTATAATATCTGACTGTGCTCACACAGCTTAATTGTGGGGGAGACTGGGGAGCAGTTAGGTTATAGCAGGAGCCAGGAGTACATATTAAAATTAAACAGTGCACACTTTTTTTCTGCAGGAGTGCCACTGCCAGTGTGACTGACCAGTGACCTGACCACCAGTATATAGTATACTATATTGTATTGTGAAAGAATGTCTGCCTGTAAAAGTTAAACACACGTCGTGTGACTTGTGTGGTGTTTTTTTATTCTATAAAATAAAAAACTCATTCTGCTGACAGACAGTGTCCAGCAGGTCCGTCATTATATAATATATACCTGTCCGGCTGCAGTAGTGATATATATATATTTTTTATATCATTATTTATCATCCAGTCGCAGCAGACACAGTACGGTAGTTCACGGCTGTAGCTACCTCTGTGTCGGCACTCGGCAGTCCATCCATAATTGTATACCACCTACCCGTGGTTTTTTTTTTCTTTCTTCTTTATACATACTACATCTCATTATCATCCAGTCTATATTAGCAGCAGACACAGTACAGTACGGTAGTCCACGGCTGTAGCTACCTCTGTGTCGGCACTCGGCAGTCCGTCCATAATTGTATACCACCTACCCGTGGTTTTTTTTTCTTTCTTCTTTATACATACTACATCTCATTATCATCCAGTCTATATTAGCAGCAGACACAGTACAGTACGGTAGTCCACGGCTGTAGCTACCTCTGTGTCGGCACTCGGCAGTCCGTCCATAATTGTATACCACCTACCCGTTGTTTTTTTTTTTTTTCTTCTTTATACATACTACATCTCATTATCATCCAGTCTATATTAGCAGCAGACACAGTACAGTACGGTAGTCCACGGCTGTAGCTACCTCTGTGTCGGCACTCGGCAGTCCGTCCATAATTGTATACCACCTACCCGTGGTTTTTTTGTCTTTCTTCTTTATACATACTACATCTCATTATCAACCAGTCTATATTAGCAGCAGACACAGTACGGTAGTCCATGGCTGTAGCTACCTCTGTGTCGGCACTCGGCAGTCCACTCCTAGATGGGCCCGGTGTTTGTGTCGGCCACTAGGGTCGCTTATCTTACTCACACAGTCAGCTACCTCATTGCGCCTCTTTTTTTCTTTGCGTCATGTGCTGTTTGGGGAGGGTTTTTTGGAAGGGCCATCCTGCGTGACACTGCAGTGCCACTCCTAGATGGGCCTGGTGTTTGTGTCGGCCCCTAGGGTCGCTTATCTTACTCACACAGTCAGCTACCTCATTGCGCCTCTTTTTTTCTTTGCGTCATGTGCTGTTTGGGGAGGGTTTTTTGGAAGGGCCATCCTGCGTGACACTGCAGTGCCACTCCTAGATGGGCCCGGTGTTTGTGTCGGCCACTAGGGTCGCTTATCTTACTCACACAGTCAGCTACCTCATTGCGCCTCTTTTTTTCTTTGCGTCATGTGCTGTTTGGGGAGGGTTTTTTGGAAGGGCCATCCTGCGTGACACTGCAGTGCCACTCCTAGATGGGCCCGGTGTTTGTGTCGGCCACTAGGGTCGCTTATCTTACTCACACAGTCAGCTACCTCATTGCGCCTCTTTTTTTCTTTGCGTCATGTGCTGTTTGGGGAGGGTTTTTTGGAAGGGACATCCTGCGTGACACTGCAGTGCCACTCCTAGATGGGCCCGGTGTTTGTGTCGGCCACTAGGGTCGCTTATCTTACTCACACAGCTACCTCGGTGCAAATTTTAGGACTAAAAACAATATTGTGAGGTGTGAGGTATTCAGAATAGACTGAAAATGAGTGTAAATTATGGTTTTTGAGGTTAATAATACTTTGGGATCAAAATGACCCCCAAATTCTATGATTTAAGCTGTTTTTTAGGGTTTTTTGAAAAAAACACCCGAATCCAAAACACACCCGAATCCGACAAAAAAAATTCGGTGAGGTTTTGCCAAAACGCGTTCGAACCCAAAACACGGCCGCGGAACCGAACCCAAAACCAAAACACAAAACCCGAAAAATTTCCGGCGCTCATCTCTACTTTAAATACCATATAATACTTAGTAACTTGTCAAGGAAAGCAGTTATTGCTTATATAAATGAATCAGAGTTTAATTGCATATACATACAACTTTGCACAGCTATTCAGTTGACATGCCCTCTCTAATTTCAACCAGGGCCGTATTTTCGTATGGGCTCAATGGGCAAGTATAATGGCCTTAGGATGATAGCCGAGGGTCCCCTCTCTCCAGGGGTGCCAGATTTTTTTAAATCTGCACTGGGGATCCGGAGATATCCAACTTCAAAGCAGTGATACCCATCCAAGCCTGCTAATTGCTCTTCCCAGCCAGATATCTTAGGTTGTGTATGACTTAGAGTCCAAAATCTGGGGATCTCCTCTTTCGGCAGACACTGGTAGCTTGTCTCTACTATGCCCAGAACCAGAGATATCAGCCTTCCAACAGCTGGTCCGTGCTCCAGCTCCACACGCCTGGTAGCGCAGTTTTATATACTCGTTGGTGGATTGCTCCGGCTCCTAAACTCTGATCCCCAAGTCCCCAGTACCTCCTGAAAGGTGGGACTCTCTAGTTTTGTGTCCCATTGAAAGCTAAGAAATTTATATTCAGAAACTGGAGATATCTGCAGTCAAGCAAGCTGCCCTTCCACCAGAAAATGATGAATATTAATCCCACTCCACTATCCACCCCTCCCCTGCATATTAAACACCCTCTATCACCCTGGAAGTCATGTACCGGGGCCCCTTCATTCAGCCCAATGCCCCCTTCTACAGTTTAGTGTTCTCCCTCATGCACCATTTCCCCACATCAGTGCAGTAAAGGAGTAATTATCAGAAATGACTGCTCCAGGTCCTACATGCTGAGTGGAAGATAGAACACCCACTACCGCCCGCGGGACATCAAAGCTGCTGCTGAATGCTGATAGCACCCGCCACTCCTACCACTGGAGGATGGGTAGGGGCCCCAGTGCATTGCTGTGCCCAGGGGCCTACACTGCTGTTAAGATGGCCCTGAATTCAACTACATGCAAACACCCCATTATACCGCAGTTAAACCTCTTCAGCCACAAGGGGAGATTTGACTCAGCTGTGTATGACTCAGCATTGCTGTTACTTATGCACCACTGAATCCAGAGCATGCACAGTGCAAAGCATGCAAGAAACACTGTGCAAGTGGATTTGAATTCAATTTTACATTAACCTGAAGGTACATGAATTTACAATTATTTGACATTACACAGCACTTCCTAAAAAAAAATAGCAATTTTTTTTATTTTATTTCATATCTTTTGTTAACATTCTTTTTCCTATAATTGAAATACTGTTGATGTACTCAATATAGGATATTGCAGAACAACACACTACAATTTTTTTCTCTACCTTGGTCACCCCTAAAACAATGCATGAGTGTACATTATCTAATAGAGGAATACATTTAGAGGTAATGTATATATTGGTGTAATCAGTCAGGAAAGTAAATGAAGGCACTCACGTGTTTCCTATAATGGATAAGTTTCCCACCCCAATGGATGGGATGCTGGTGGTCAGGTGACTGACGCGCAAATTCGACATTTGGGGTCATTCCGAGTTGATCGCTCGCTAGCAGTTTTTAGCAGCCGTGCAAACGCTATGCCGCCTCCCACTGGGAGTGTATTTTAGCTTAGCAGAAGTGCGAACGAAAGGATCGCAGAGCGGTTACAAAATAATTTTGTGCAGTTTCAGAGTAGCTTCAGACCTACTCAGCGCTTGCGATCACTTCAGGCTGTTCAGTTTCTGTTTTGACATCACGAACACGCCCTGCATTCGCCCAGTCACGCCTGCGTTTTTCCTGGCATGCCTGCATTTTTCTGAACACTTCCTGAAAACGGTCAGTTGACATCCAGAAACGCCCACTTCCTGTCAATCACTCTGCGGCCAGCAGTGCGACTGAAAAGCTTCGCTAGACCTTGTGTGAAACGACATCGTTCGTTGTAATAGTATGACGCGCATGCGCATTGCGCCGCATACGCTTGCGCAGAAGTGACGATTTTTTGCCTGATCGCGGCTCAGCGAATAAATGCAGCTAGCGATCAACTCAGAATGACCCCCATTGATCGCAAGAACGGCGCCAGAACCCCGACAGCCAACATCCCGCTGGTAAGTATTGGGGTGGGTTTTAGGGTTAGGACCCTGGGAAAGGTGGGTTAGGCATCATAGGGGGTTTAGGGTAAGGCATTGAGGGGGAGGGGGGTTAGCCATGGTGCCATGCACCTAGAACTCAATCCTAAATATTGATAAATTATATAAATTTATTCAGGACTTACAATTATATTAATTTGTTAATGCGATATACCAATATATTGCTATATGCACACAACCCTTATAGTTTTATCGGGTGTGATACTATATACTGGTGGTCGAGATGTCAGCAGTCACATGACCGACACTAGCATCATGACAATGAAAATGGCTCCAGGGGACAGGGTAATACTTTTAATCCTCCCCTGTCCCCTACCCTAACCCTAATCTGCATGGGGTGGTGGCTAGGACTAAAATTCAGAGGATGGTGGCAAGGGGTAAGACACCCAGGGGGGCAGCTAGGGCAAACACTCGGGGGGGGGGGGGGGCTAGTGCTAACCCTAACCCCTCCCCCGCCCTAACCTGAATCAGGATTCTGGTGTCGGACATGATCACCAGCATCCCCACTGCCGGGATGCTAATCACATCCCATTTTATCTAGAGATGTGCACCGGAAATTTTTCGGGTTTTGTGTTTTGGTTTTGAATAAATCATAGAATTTGGGGGTCATTTTGATCCCATAGTATTATTAACCTCAATAACCATAATTTCCACTCATTTTCAGTCTATTCTGAACACCTCACACCTCACAATATTATTTTTAGTCCTAAAATTTGCACCGAGGTCGCTGGATGGCTAAGCTAAGCGACACAAGTGGCCGACACAAACACCTGGCCCATCTAGGAGTGGCACTGCAGTGTCAGGCAGGATGGCACTTTAAAAAAATTGTCCCCAAACAGCACATGATGCAAAGAAAAATGAAAGAAAAAAGAGGTGCAAGATGGAATTGTCCTTGGGCCCTCCCACCCACCCTTATGTTGTATAAAAAGTAGAGATGAGCGGGTTCGGTTCCTCGGAATCCGAACCCCCCCGAACTTCAGCCTTTTTACACGGGTCCGAGGCAGACTCGGATCTTCCCGCGTTGCTCGGTTAACCCGAGCGCGCCCGAACATCATCATCCCGCTGTCGGATTCTCGCGAGGCTCGGAATCTATCGCGAGACTCGGATTCTATATAAGGAGCCGCGCGTCACCGCCATTTTCACACGTGCATTGAGATTGATAGGGAGAGGACGTGGCTGGCGTCCTCTCCGTTTAGAATAGAAATAGATAGAGAGTGAGAGTGAGACATTTGATTTACTGGAGCTTAGGAGTACTCAGAGAGTGCAGAGTTTACTAGTGACTGACCAGTGACCACCAGTGCAGTTTTATTATTATTTAATATAATCCGTTCTCTGCCTGAAAAAAAACGATACACAGTGACACAGTATACCATATCTGTGCTCAGCCTCAGTGTGCTGCATCATCTATGTATATCTGACTGTGCTGAGTGCTCACTGCTCACACAGCTTAATTGTGGGGGAGACTGGGGAGCAGTTATAGCAGGAGTACATTAACAGTGCACACTTTTGCTGCCAGAGTGCCACTGCCAGTGCCAGTGTGACTGACCAGTGACCATTGACCACCAGTATATTGTGATTGTCTGCATGAAAAAGTTAAACACTCGTCGTGTGGTGTTTTTATTCTATAAACGCATTCTGCTGACAGTGTCCAGCAGGTCCGTCATTATATAATATATACCTGTCCTGCAGTAGTGATATATATATATTTTTTATATCATTATCATCCAGTCTATATTAGCAGCAGACGCAGTACGGTAGTCCACGGCTGTAGCTACCTCTGTGTCGGCAGTCGCTCGTCCATCCATAATTGTATACCACCTACCTGTGGTGTTTTTTTTTTTTTCTATCTTCTTGATACTAGTAGCTTACTTTAGGAGTCAGCAGTGCTGACAGTGTCCAGCAGGTCCGTCATTATATAATATATACCTGTCCGGCTGCAGTAGTGATATATATATATTTTTTATATCATTATCATCCAGTCTATATTAGCAGCAGACGCAGTACGGTAGTCCACGGCTGTAGCTACCTCTGTGTCGGCAGTCGCTCGTCCATCCATAATTGTATACCACCTACCTGTGGTGTTTTTTTTTTCTATCTTCTTGATACTAGTAGCTTACTTTAGGAGTCTGCAATGCTGACAGTGTCCAGCAGGTCCGTCATTATATAATATATACCTGTCCTGCAGTAGTGATATATATATATTTTTTATATCATTATCATCCAGTCTATATTAGCAGCAGACGCAGTATGGTAGTCCACGGCTGTAGCTACCTCTGTGTCGGCAGTCGCTCATCCATCCATAATTGTATACCACCTACCTGTGGTGTTTTTTTTTTCTATCTTCTTGATACTAGTAGCTTACTTTAGGAGTCTGCAGTGCTGACAGTGTCCAGCAGGTCCGTCATTATATAATATATACCTGTCCGGCTGCAGTAGTGATATATATATATTTTTTATATCATTATCATCCAGTCTATATTAGCAGCAGACGCAGTACGGTAGTCCACGGCTGTAGCTACCTCTGTGTCGGCAGTCGCTCGTCCATCCATAATTGTATACCACCTACCTGTTGTGTTTTTTTTTCTATCTTCTTGATACTAGTAGCTTACTTTAGGAGTCTGCAGTGCTGACAGTGTCCAGCAGGTCCGTCATTATATAATATATACCTGTCCGGCTGCAGTAGTGATATATATATATTTTTTATATCATTATCATCCAGTCTATATTAGCAGCAGACGCAGTACGGTAGTCCACGGCTGTAGCTACCTCTGTGTCGGCAGTCGCTCGTCCATCCATAATTGTATACCACCTACCTGTTGTGTTTTTTTTTTCTATCTTCTTGATACTAGTAGCTTACTTTAGGAGTCTTCAGTGCTGACAGTGTCCAGCAGGTCCGTCATTATATAATATATACCTGTCCGGCTGCAGTAGTGATATATATATATTTTTTATATCATTATCATCCAGTCTATATTAGCAGCAGACGCAGTACGGTAGTCCACGGCTGTAGCTACCTCTGTGTCGGCAGTCGCTCGTCCATCCATAATTGTATACCACCTACCTGTGGTGTTTTTTTCTTCTTCTATCTTCTTGATACTAGTAGCTTACTTTAGGAGTCTGCAGTGCTGACAGTGTCCAGCAGGTCCGTCATTATATAATATATACCTGTCCGGCTGCAGTAGTGATATATATATATATTTTTATATCATTATCATCCAGTCTATATTAGCAGCAGACGCAGTACGGTAGTCCACGGCTGTAGCTACCTCTGTGTCGGCAGTCGCTCGTCCATCCATAATTGTATACCACCTACCTGTTGTGTTTTTTTTTTCTTCTATCTTCTTGATACTAGTAGCTTACTTTAGGAGTCTGCAGTGCTGACAGTGTCCAGCAGGTCCGTCATTATATAATATATACCTGTCCGGCTGCAGTAGTGATATATATATATTTTTTATATCATTATCATCCAGTCTATATTAGCAGCAGACGCAGTACGGTAGTCCACGGCTGTAGCTACCTCTGTGTCGGCAGTCGCTCGTCCATCCATAATTGTATACCACCTACCTGTGGTGTTTTTTTTTTTTTCTATCTTCTTGATACTAGTAGCTTACTTTAGGAGTCAGCAGTGCTGACAGTGTCCAGCAGGTCCGTCATTATATAATATATACCTGTCCGGCTGCAGTAGTGATATATATATATTTTTTATATCATTATCATCCAGTCTATATTAGCAGCAGACGCAGTACGGTAGTCCACGGCTGTAGCTACCTCTGTGTCGGCAGTCGCTCGTACATCCATAATTGTATACCACCTACCTGTGGTGTTTTTTTTTTCTATCTTCTTGATACTAGTAGCTTACTTTAGGAGTCTGCAATGCTGACAGTGTCCAGCAGGTCCGTCATTATATAATATATACCTGTCCTGCAGTAGTGATATATATATATTTTTTATATCATTATCATCCAGTCTATATTAGCAGCAGACGCAGTATGGTAGTCCACGGCTGTAGCTACCTTTGTGTCGGCAGTCGCTCATCCATCCATAATTGTATACCACCTACCTGTGGTGTTTTTTTTTTCTATCTTCTTGATACTAGTAGCTTACTTTAGGAGTCTGCAGTGCTGACAGTGTCCAGCAGGTCCGTCATTATATAATATATACCTGTCCGGCTGCAGTAGTGATATATATATATTTTTTATATCATTATCATCCAGTCTATATTAGCAGCAGACGCAGTACGGTAGTCCACGGCTGTAGCTACCTCTGTGTCGGCAGTCGCTCGTCCATCCATAATTGTATACCACCTATCTGTTGTGTTTTTTTTTCTATCTTCTTGATACTAGTAGCTTACTTTAGGAGTCTGCAGTGCTGACAGTGTCCAGCAGGTCCGTCATTATATAATATATACCTGTCCGGCTGCAGTAGTGATATATA
Source organism: Pseudophryne corroboree (assembly GCF_028390025.1). Lineage (NCBI taxonomy): Eukaryota > Metazoa > Chordata > Amphibia > Anura > Myobatrachidae > Pseudophryne > Pseudophryne corroboree. The sequence continues at coordinate 784,791,783 of NC_086449.1, read as the reverse complement.
TATATTTTTTATATCATTATCATCCAGTCTATATTAGCAGCAGACGCAGTACGGTAGTCCACGGCTGTAGCTACCTCTGTGTCGGCAGTCGCTCGTCCATCCATAATTGTATACCACCTACCTGTGGTGTTTTTTTCTTCTTCTATCTTCTTGATACTAGTAGCTTACTTTAGGAGTCTGCAGTGCTGACAGTGTCCAGCAGGTCCGTCATTATATAATATATACCTGTCCGGCTGCAGTAGTGATATATATATATTTTTTATATCATTATCATCCAGTCTATATTAGCAGCAGACGCAGTACGGTAGTCCACGGCTGTAGCTACCTCTGTGTCGGCAGTCGCTCGTCCATCCATAATTGTATACCACCTACCTGTGGTGTTTTTTTCTTCTTCTATCTTCTTGATACTAGTAGCTTACTTTAGGAGTCTGCAGTGCTGACAGTGTCCAGCAGGTCCGTCATTATATAATATATACCTGTCCGGCTGCAGTAGTGATATATATATATTTTTTATATCATTATCATCCAGTCTATATTAGCAGCAGACGCAGTACGGTAGTCCACGGCTGTAGCTACCTCTGTGTCGGCAGTCGCTCGTCCATCCATAATTGTATACCACCTACCTGTTGTGTTTTTTTTTTCTTCTATCTTCTTGATACTAGTAGCTTACTTTAGGAGTCTGCAGTGCTGACAGTGTCCAGCAGGTCCGTCATTATATAATATATACCTGTCCGGCTGCAGTAGTGATATATATATATTTTTTATATCATTATCATCCAGTCTATATTAGCAGCAGACGCAGTACGGTAGTCCACGGCTGTAGCTACCTCTGTGTCGGCAGTCGCTCGTCCATCCATAATTGTATACCACCTACCTGTGGTGTTTTTTTTTTTTTCTATCTTCTTGATACTAGTAGCTTACTTTAGGAGTCAGCAGTGCTGACAGTGTCCAGCAGGTCCGTCATTATATAATATATACCTGTCCGGCTGCAGTAGTGATATATATATATTTTTTATATCATTATCATCCAGTCTATATTAGCAGCAGACGCAGTACGGTAGTCCACGGCTGTAGCTACCTCTGTGTCGGCAGTCGCTCGTACATCCATAATTGTATACCACCTACCTGTGGTGTTTTTTTTTTCTATCTTCTTGATACTAGTAGCTTACTTTAGGAGTCTGCAATGCTGACAGTGTCCAGCAGGTCCGTCATTATATAATATATACCTGTCCTGCAGTAGTGATATATATATATTTTTTATATCATTATCATCCAGTCTATATTAGCAGCAGACGCAGTATGGTAGTCCACGGCTGTAGCTACCTTTGTGTCGGCAGTCGCTCATCCATCCATAATTGTATACCACCTACCTGTGGTGTTTTTTTTTTCTATCTTCTTGATACTAGTAGCTTACTTTAGGAGTCTGCAGTGCTGACAGTGTCCAGCAGGTCCGTCATTATATAATATATACCTGTCCGGCTGCAGTAGTGATATATATATATTTTTTATATCATTATCATCCAGTCTATATTAGCAGCAGACGCAGTACGGTAGTCCACGGCTGTAGCTACCTCTGTGTCGGCAGTCGCTCGTCCATCCATAATTGTATACCACCTATCTGTTGTGTTTTTTTTTCTATCTTCTTGATACTAGTAGCTTACTTTAGGAGTCTGCAGTGCTGACAGTGTCCAGCAGGTCCGTCATTATATAATATATACCTGTCCGGCTGCAGTAGTGATATATATATATTTTTTATATCATTATCATCCAGTCTATATTAGCAGCAGACGCAGTACGGTAGTCCACGGCTGTAGCTACCTCTGTGTCGGCAGTCGCTCATCCATCCATAATTGTATACCACCTACCTGTTGTGTTTTTTTTTCTATCTTCTTGATACTAGTAGCTTACTTTAGGAGTCTGCAGTGCTGACAGTGTCCAGCAGGTCCGTCATTATATAATATATACCTGTCCGGCTGCAGTAGTGATATATATATATTTTTTATATCATTATCATCCAGTCTATATTAGCAGCAGACGCAGTACGGTAGTCCACGGCTGTAGCTACCTCTGTGTCGGCAGTCGCTCGTCCATCCATAATTGTATACCACCTACCTGTGGTGTTTTTTTCTTCTTCTATCTTCTTGATACTAGTAGCTTACTTTAGGAGTCTGCAGTGCTGACAGTGTCCAGCAGGTCCGTCATTATATAATATATACCTGTCCGGCTGCAGTAGTGATATATATATATTTTTTATATCATTATCATCCAGTCTATATTAGCAGCAGACGCAGTACGGTAGTCCACGGCTGTAGCTACCTCTGTGTCGGCAGTCGCTCGTCCATCCATAATTGTATACCACCTACCTGTTGTGTTTTTTTTTCTTCTATCTTCTTGATACTAGTAGCTTACTTTAGGAGTCTGCAGTGCTGACAGTGTCCAGCAGGTCCGTCATTATATAATATATACCTGTCCGGCTGCAGTAGTGATATATATATATTTTTTATATCATTATCATCCAGTCTATATTAGCAGCAGACGCAGTACGGTAGTCCACGGCTGTAGCTACCTCTGTGTCGGCAGTCGCTCGTCCATCCATAATTGTATACCACCTACCTGTGGTGTTTTTTTTTCTATCTTCTTGATACTAGTAGCTTACTTTAGGAGTCTGCAGTGCTGACAGTGTCCAGCAGGTCCGTCATTATATAATATATACCTGTCCGGCTGCAGTAGTGATATATATATTTTTTATATCATTATCATCCAGTCTATATTAGCAGCAGATGCAGTACGGTAGTCCACGGCTGTAGCTACCTCTGTGTCGGCAGTCGCTCGTCCATCCATAATTGTATACCACCTACCTGTTGTGTTTTTTTCTTCTTCTATCTTCTTGATACTAGTAGCTTACTTTAGGAGTCTGCAGTGCTGACAGTGTCCAGCAGGTCCGTCATTATATAATATATACCTGTCCGGCTGCAGTAGTGATATATATATATTTTTTATATATTATCATCCAGTCTATATTAGCAGCAGACACAGTACGGTAGTCCACGGCTGTAGCTACCTCTGTGTCGGCAGTCGCTCGTCCATCCATAAGTATACTAGTATCCATCCATCTCCATTGTTTACCTGAGGTGCCTTTTAGTTGTGCCTATTAAAATATGGAGAACAAAAATGTTGAGGTACCAAAAATAGGGAAAGATCAAGATCGACTTCCACCTCGTGCTGAAGCTGCTGCCACTAGTCATGGCCGAGACGATGAAATGCCATCAACGTCGTCTGCCAAGGCCGATGCCCAATGTCATAGTACAGAGCATGTAAAATCCAAAACACCAAATATCAGTAAAAAAAGGACTCAAAAATCTAAAATAAAATTGTCGGAGGAGAAGCGTAAACTTGCCAATATGCCATTTACCACACGGAGTGGCAAGGAACGGCTGAGGCCCTGGCCTATGTTCATGGCTAGTGGTTCAGCTTCACATGAGGATGGAAGCACTCAGCCTCTCGCTAGAAAAATGAAAAGATTCAAGCTGGCAAAAGCACAGCAAAGAACTGTGCGTTCTTCGAAATCACAAATCCACAAGGAGAGTCCAATTGTGTCGTTTGCGATGCCTGACCTTCCCAACACTGGACGTGAAGAGCATGCGCCTTCCACCATTTGCACGCCCCCTGCAAGTGCTGGAAGGAGCACCTGCAGTCCAGTTCCTGATAGTCAGATTGAAGATGTCAGTGTTGAAGTACACCAGGATGAGGAGGATATGGGTGTTGCTGGCGCTGGGGAGGAAATTGACCAGGAGGATTCTGATGGTGAGGTGGTTTTTTTAAGTCAGGCACCCGGGGAGACACCTGTTGTCCGTGGGAGGAATAGGGCCATTGACATGCCTGGTGAAAATACCCAAAAAATCAGCTCTTCGGTGTGGACGTATTTCAACAGAAATGCGGACAACATTTGTCAAGCCGTGTGTTGCCTTTGTCAAGCTGTAATAAGTAGGGGTAAGGACGTTAACCACCTCGGAACATCCTCCCTTATACGTCACCTGCAGCGCATTAATCATAAGTCAGTGACAAGTTCAAAAACTTTGGGCGACAGCGGAAGCAGTCCACTGACCAGTAAATCCCTTCCTCTTGTAACCAAGCTCACGCAAACCACCCCACCAACTCCCTCAGTGTCAATTTCCTCCTTCCCCAGGAATGCCAATAGTCCTGCAGGCCATGTCACTGGCAATTCTGACGAGTCCTCTCCTGCCTGGGATTCCTCCGATGCATCCTTGCGTGTAACGCCTACTGCTGCTGGCGCTGCTGTTGTTGCTGCTGGGAGTCGATGGTCATCCCAGAGGGGAAGTCGTAAGCCCACTTTTACTACTTCCACCAAGCAATTAACTGTCCAACAGTCCTTTGCGAGGAAGATGAAATATCACAGCAGTCATCCTGCTGCAAAGCGGATAACTGAGGCCTTGGCATCCTGGGCGGTGATAAACGTGGTTCCGGTATCCATCATTACTGCAGAGCCAACTAGAGACTTGTTGGAGGTACTGTGTCCCCGGTACCAAATACCATTTAGGTTCCATTTCTCTAGGCAGGCGATACCGAAAATGTACGCAGACCTCAGAAAAAGACTCACCAGTGTCCTAAAAAATGCAGTTGTACCCAATGTCCACTTAACCACGGACATGTGGACAAGTGGAGCAGGGCAGGCTCAGGACTATATGACTGTGACAGCCCACTGGGTAGATGTATGGACTCCCACCGCAAGAACAGCAGCGGCGGCACCAGTAGCAGCATCTCGCAAACGCCAACTCTTTCCTAGGCAGGCTACGCTTTGTATCACCGCTTTCCAGAATACGCACACAGCTGAAAACCTCTTACGGCAACTGAGGAAGATCATCGCGGAATGGCTTTCCCCAATTGGACTCTCCTGTGGATTTGTGGCATCGGACAACGCCAGCAATATTGTGTGTGCATTAAATCTGGGCAAATTCCAGCACGTCCCATGTTTTGCACATACCTTGAATTTGGTGGTGCAGAATTATTTAAAAAACGAGAGGGGCGTGCAAGAGATGCTGTCGGTGGCCAGAAGAATTGCAGGACACCTTCGGCGTACAGGTACCACGTACAGAAGACTGGAGCACCACCAAAAACGCCTGAACCTGCCCTGCCATCATCTGAAGCAAGAAGTGGTAACGAGGTGGAATTCAACCCTCTATATGCTTCAGAGGTTGGAGGAGCAGCAAAAGGCCATTCAAGCCTATACAACTGAGCATGATATAGGAGGTGGAATGCACCTGTCTCAAGCGCAGTGGAGAATGATTTCAACGTTGTGCAAGGTTCTGCAACCTTTTGAACTTGCCACACGTGAAGTCAGTTCAGACACTGCCAGCCTGAGTCAGGTCATTCCCCTCATCAGGCTTTTGCAGAAGAAGCTGGAGACATTGAAGGAGGAGCTAACACAGAGCGATTCCGCTAGGCATGTGGGACTTGTGGATGGAGCCCTTAATTCGCTTAACAAGGATTCACGGGTGGTCAATCTGTTGAAATCAGAGCACTACATTTTGGCCACCGTGCTCGATCCTAGATTTAAAACCTACCTTGGATCTCTCTTTCCGGCAGACACAAGTCCGCTGGGGTTCAAAGAACTGCTGGTGACAAAATTGTCAAGTCAAGCGGAACGCGACCTGTCAACATCTCCTCCTTCACATTCTCCCGCAACTGGGGGTGCGAGGAAAAGGCTCAGAATTCCGAGCCCACCCGCTGGCGGTGATGCAGGGCAGTCTGGAGCGACTGCTGATGCTGACATCTGGTCCGGACTGAAGGACCTGACAACGATTACGGACATGTCGTCTACTGTCACTGCATATGATTCTCTCCCCATTGAAAGAATGGTGGAGGATTATATGAGTGACCGCATCCAAGTAGGCACGTCAGACAGTCCGTACTTATACTGACAGGAAAAAGAGGCAATTTGGAGGCCCTTGCACAAACTGGCTTTATTCTACCTAAGTTGCCCTCCCACAAGTGTGTACTCCGAAAGAGTGTTTAGTGCCGCCGCACACCTTGTCAGCAATCGGCGTACGAGGTTACATCCAGAAAATGTGGAGAAGATGATGTTCATTAAAATGAATTATAATCAATTCCTCCGTGGAGACATTCACCAGCAGCAATTGCCTCCACAAAGTACACAGGGAGCTGAGATGGTGGATTCCAGTGGGGACGAATTGATAATCTGTGAGGAGGGGGATGTACACGGTGATATATCGGAGGATGATGATGAGGTGGACATCTTGCCTCTGTAGAGCCAGTTTGTGCAAGGAGAGATTAATTGCTTCTTTTTTGGTGGGGGTCCAAACCAACCCGTCATTTCAGTCACAGTCGTGTGGCAGACCCTGTCACTGAAATGATGGGTTGGTTAAAGTGTGCATGTCCTGTTTATACAACATAAGGGTGGGTGGGAGGCCCAAGGACAATTCCATCTTGCACCTCTTTTTTCTTTCATTTTTCTTTGCGTCATGTGCTGTTTGGGGAGTAGTTTTTGGAAGGGCCATCCTGCGTGACACTGCAGTGCCACTCCTAGATGGGCCAGGTGTTTGTGTCGGCCACTTGGGTCGCTTATCTTAGTCACACAGCTACCTCATTGCGCATATTTTTTTTCTTCTTTGCGTCATGTGCTGTTTGGGGAGTAGTTTTTTGAAGGGCCATCCTGCGTGACACTGCAGTGCCACTCCTAGATGGGCCAGGTGTTTGTGTCGGCCACTAGGGTCGCTTAGCTTAGTCACACAGCTACCTCATTGCGCCTCTTTTTTTCTTTGCGTCATGTGCTGTTTTGGGGGTGTTTTTTGGAAGGGCCATCCTGCGTGACACTGCAGTGCCACTCCTAGATGGGCCAGGTGTTTGTGTCGGCCACTAGGGTCGCTTATCTTAGTCACACAGCTACCTCATTGCGCATCTTTTTTTTCTTCTTTGCGTCATGTGCTGTTTGGGGAGTAGTTTTTTGAAGGGCCATCCTGCGTGACACTGCAGTGCCACTCCTAGATGGGCCAGGTGTTTGTGTCGGCCACTAGGGTCGCTTAGCTTAGTCACACAGCTACCTCATTGCGCCTCTTTTTTTCTTTGCGTCATGTGCTGTTTGGGGGGTGTTTTTTGGAAGGGCCATCCTGCGTGACACTGCAGTGCCACTCCTAGATGGGCCAGGTGTTTGTGTCGGCCACTAGGGTCGCTTAGCTTACTCACACAGCTACCTCATTGCGCCTCTTTTTTTTCTTCTTTGCGTCATGTGCTGTTTGGGGAGTAGTTTTTGGAAGGGCCATCCTGCGTGACACTGCAGTGCCACTCCTAGATGTGCCAGGTGTTTGTGTCGGCCACTTGGGTCGCTGAGCTTAGTCATCCAGCGACCTCGGTGCAAATTTTAGGACTAAAAATAATATTGTGAGGTGTGAGGTGTTCAGAATAGACTGAAAATGAGTGGAAATTATGGTTATTGAGGTTAATAATACTTTGGGATCAAAATGACCCCCAAATTCTATGATTTAAGCTGTTTTTTAGGGTTTTTTGAAAAAAAACACCCGAATCCAAAACACACCCGAATCCGACAAAAAAAAATTCGGTGAGGTTTTGCCAAAACGCGTTCGAACCCAAAACACGGCCGCGGAACCGAACCCAAAACCAAAACACAAAACCCGAAAAATTTCCGGTGCTCATCACTAATAAACAGGACATGCACACTTTAACTAACCCATCATTTCAGCGACAGGGACTGCCACACGACTGTGACTGAAATGACTGGTTGGTTTGGGCCCCCACCAAAAAAGAAGCAATCAATTTCTCCTTGCACAAACTGGCTCTACAGAGGCAAGATGTCCACCTCATCATCATCCTCCGATTCCTTACCCCTTTCACTGTGTACATCCCCCTCCTCACAGATTATTAATTTGTCCCCACTGGAATCCACCATCTCAGATCCCCGTGTACTTTCTGGAGGCAATTGCTGGTGAATATCTCCACAGAGGAATTGATTATAATTCATTTTGATGAACATCATCTTCTCCACATTTTCTGGAAGTAACCTCGTACGCCCATTGCTGACAAGGTGAGCGGCTGCACTAAACACTCTTTCGGAGTACACACTGGAGGGAGGGCAACTTAGGTAGAATAAAGCCAGTTTGTGCAAGGGCCTCCAAATTGCCTCTTTTTCCTGCCAGTATACGTACGGACTGTCTGGCGTGCCTACTTGGATGCGGTCACTCATATAATCCTCCACCATTCTTTCAATGGTGACAGAATCATATGCAGTGACAGTAGACGACATGTCAGTAATCGTTGGCAGGTCCTTCAGTCCGGACCAGATGTCAGCACTCGCTCCAGACTGCTCTGCATCACCGCCAGCGGGTGGGCTCGGAATTCTTAGCATTTTCCTCGCACCCCCAGTTGCGGGAGAATGTGAAGGAGGAGCTGTTGACGGGTCACGTTCCGCTTGACTTGATAATTTTCTAACCAGCAGGTCTTTGAACCTCTGCAGACTTGTGTCTGCAGGAAAGAGAGATACAATGTAGGTTTTAAATCTAGGATCGAGCACGGTGGCCAAAATGTAGTGCTCTGATTTCAACAGATTGACCACCCGTGAATCCTGGTTAAGCGAATTAAGGGCTCCATCCACAAGTCGCACATGCCTAGCGGAATCGCTTTGTTTTAGCTCCTCCTTCAATGTCTCCAGCTTCTTCTGCAAAAGCCTGATGAGGGGAATGGCCTGACTCAGGCTGGCAGTGTCTGAACTGACTTCACGTGTGGCAAGTTCAAAGGGTTGCAGAACCTTGCACAACGTTGAAATCATTCTCCACTGCGCTTGAGTCAGGTGCATTCCCCCTCCTTTGCCTATATCGTGGGCAGATGTATAGGCTTGAATGGCCTTTTGCTCCTCCTCCATCCTCTGAAGCATATAGAGGGTTGAATTCCACCTCGTTACCACCTCTTACTTAAGATGATGGCAGGGCAGGTTCAGGACTGTTTGCTGGTGCTCCAGTCTTCAGCACGCAGTGGCTGAATGCCGAAAGTGGCCCGCAATTCTACGGGCCACCGACAGCATCTCTTGCACGCCCCTGTCGTTTTTTATATAATTCTGCACCACCAAATTCAATGTATGTGCAAAACATGGGACGTGCTGGAATTTGCCCAGATGTAATGCACGCACAATATTGCTGGCGTTGTCCGATGTCACAAATCCCCAGGAGAGTCCAATTGGGGTAAGCCATTCTGCGATGATGTTCCTCAGTTTCCGTAAGAGGTTGTCAGCTGTGTGCCTCTTATGGAAAGCGGTGATACAAAGCGTAGCCTGCCTAGGAACGAGTTGGCGTTTGCGAGAGGCTGCTACTGGTGCCGCCGCTGCTGTTCTTGCTGTGGGAGGCAATACATCTACCCAGTGGGCTGTCACAGTCATATAGTCTTGAGTCTGCCCTGCTCCACTTGTCCACATGTCCGTGGTTAAGTGGACATTGGGTACAACTGCATTTTTTAGGACACTGGTGAGTCTTTTTCTGAGGTCTGTGTACATTTTCGGTATCGCCTGCCTAGAGAAATGGAACCTAGATGGTATTTGGTACCGGGGACACAGTACCTCAATCAAGTCTCTAGTTGCCTGTGAATTAACGGTGGATACCGGACACACGTTTCTCACCACCCAGGAAGACAAGACCTGAGTTATCCGCTTTGCAGCAGGATGACTGCTGTGATATTTCATCTTCCTCGCAAAGGACTGTTGGACAGTCAATTGCTTACTGGAAGTAGTACAAGTGGTCTTCCGACTTCCCCTCTGGGATGACGATCGACTCCCAGCAGCAACAACAGCAGCGCCAGCAGCAGTAGGCGTTACACTCAAGGATGCATCGGAGGAATCCCAGGCAGGAGAGGACTCGTCAGACTTGCCAGTGACATGGCCTGCAGGACTACTGGCTTTCCTGTGTAAGGTGGAAATTGACACTGAGGGAGTTGGTGGTGTGGTTTGCAGGAGCTTGGTTACAAGAGGAAGGGATTTAGTGGTCAGTGGACTGCTTCCACTGTCATCCAAAGTTTTTGAACTTGTCACTGACTTCTGATGAATGCGGTCCAGGTGACGTATAAGGGAGGATGTTCCTAGGTGGTTAACGTCCTTACCCCTACTTATTACAGCTTGACAAAGGCAACACACGGCTTGACACCTGTTGTCCGCATTTGTGTTGAAATAATTCCACACCGAAGAGGTGATTTTTTTTGTATTTTGACCAGGCATGTCAATGGCCATATTCGTCCCACGGACAACAGGTGTCTCCCCGGGTGCCTGACTTAAACAAACCACCTCATCTCAGAATCCTCCTTGTCAATTTCCTCCCCAGCGCCAGCAACACCCATTTCCTCATCCTGGTGTACTTCAGCAGTGACATCTTCAATTTGACTATCAGGAACTGGACTGCGGGTGCTCCTTCCAGCACTTGCAGGGGGCGTGCAAATGATGGAAGGCGCAAGCTCTTCCCGTCCAGTGTTGGGAAGGTCAGGCATCGCAACCGACACAATTGGACTCTCCTTGGGGATTTGTGATTTAGAAGAATGCACAGTTCTTTGCTGTGCTTTTGCCAGCTTAAGTCTTTTCATTTTTCTAGCGAGAGGATGAGTGCTTCCATCCTCATGTGAATCTGAACCACTAGCCATGAACATAGGCCAGGGCCTCAGCCGTTCCTTGCCACTCCGTGTTGTAAATGGCATATTGGCAAGTTTACGCTTCTCATCAGACGCTTTCAATTTAGATTTTTGGGTCATTTTACTGAACTTTTGTTTTTTGGATTTTACATGCTCTCTACTATGACATTGGGCATCGGCCTTGGCAGATGACGTTGATGGCATTTCATCGTCTCGGCCATGACTAGTGGCAGCAGCTTCAGCACGAGGTGGAAGTGGATCTTGATCTTTCCCTATTTTAACCTCCACATTTTTGTTCTTCATTTTTAATGTGTGGAATTATATGCCAGTATCAATAGCAATGGCCTACTACTATATATACTGCGCACAACTGAAATGCCCCACAGGTATGGATGGATAGTATACTTGACGACACAGAGGTAGGTAGAGCAGTGGCCTACCGTACCGTACTGCTATATATACTGGTGGTCACTGTCAGCAAACTGCAAAACTAAAATGCACCACAGGTATAGAATCTAGATGGATAGTATACTTGATAACACAGAGGTAGGTAGAGCAGTGGCCTTCCGTACTGTACTGCTATATGTACTGGTGGTCACTGTCAGAAAAACTCTGCACTGTACTCCTCCTATATAATACTGCTGGTCCCCAGTCCCCACAATAAAGCAGTGTGAGCACAGATATATGCAGCACACTGAGCACAGATATGGAGCGTTTTTCAGGCAGAGAACGGATAAAACTGGTGGTCACTGATCAGCAATACTCTGCACTGTACTCCTCCTATATAATACAGCTGCTCCCCAGTCCCCACAATTAAGCAATAAGCACAAATATTTGCAGCAACATTAATAAACGGAGAGGACGCCAGCCACGTCCTCTCCCTAACATTTCCAATGCACGAGTGAAAATGGCGGCGACGCGCGGCTCCTTATATGTAGCGATGAGCGGGTTCGGTTTCTCTGAATCCGAACCCGCCAGAACTTCATGTTTTTTTTCACGGGTCCGAGCGACTCGGATCTTCCCGCCTTGCTCGGTTAACCCGAGCGCGCCCGAACGTCATCATGACGCTGTCGGATTCTCGCGAGGCTCGGATTCTATCGCGAGACTCGGATTCTATATAAGGAGCCGCGCGTCGCCGCCATTTTCACACGTGCATTGAGATTGATAGGGAGAGGACGTGGCTGGCGTCCTCTCCGTTTAGAATAGATTAGAGAGACACTTGATTTACTAATTTTGGGGAGCATTAGGAGTACTCAGTACAGTGCAGAGTTTTGCTGATAGTGACCACCAGTTTTATTTATAATCCGTTCTCTGCCTGAAAAAAGCGATACACAGCACACAGTGACTCAGTCACATACCATATCTGTGTGCACTGCTCAGGCTCAGGCCAGTGTGCTGCATCATCTATTATCTATATATAATATTATATATATCTGTCTGACTGCTCAGCTCACACAGCTTATAATTGTGGGGGAGACTGGGGAGCACTACTGCAGTGCCAGTTATAGGTTATAGCAGGAGCCAGGAGTACATAATATATTATATAGTGAGTGACCACCAGACACACAGTGCAGTTTATTTAATATATCCGTTCTCTGCCTGAAAAAAGCGATACACACAGTGACTCAGTCAGTCACATACCATATCTGTGTGCACTGCTCAGGCTCAGGCCAGTGTGCTGCATCATCTATATATATTATATATCTGTCTGACTGCTCAGCTCACACAGCTTATAATTGTGGGGGAGACTGGGGAGCACTACTGCAGTGCCAGTTATAGGTTATAGCAGGAGCCAGGAGTACATAATATTATATTAAAATTAAACAGTGCACACTTTTGCTGCAGGAGTGCCACTGCCAGTGTGACTAGTGACCAGTGACCTGACCACCAGTATATATAATATTAGTAGTATACTATCTCTTTATCAACCAGTCTATATTAGCAGCAGACACAGTACAGTGCGGTAGTTCACGGCTGTGGCTACCTCTGTGTCGGCCCTCGGCAGCCCGTCCATAATTGTATATACCACCTAACCGTGGTTTTTTTTTCTTTCTTTATACATACATACTAGTTACGAGTATACTATCTCTTTATCAACCAGTCTATATTAGCAGCAGACACAGTACAGTGCGGTAGTTCACGGCTGTGGCTACCTCTGTGTCGGCACTCGGCAGCCCGTCCATAATTGTATATACCACCTAACCGTGTTTTTTTTTTCTTTCTTTATACATACATACTAGTTACGAGTATACTATCTCTTTATCAATAAGTCTATATATTAGCAGCAGACACAGTACAGTGCGGTAGTTCACGGCTGTGGCTACCTCTGTGTCGGCACTCGGCAGCCCGTCCATAATTGTATATACCACCTAACCGTGGTTTTTTTTTCTTTCTTTATACATACATACTAGTTACGAGTATACTATCTCTTTATCAACCAGTCTATATATTAGCAGCAGACACAGTACAGTGCGGTAGTTCACGGCTGTGGCTACCTCTGTGTCGGCACTCGGCAGCCCGTCCATAATTGTATATACCACCTAACCGTGTTTTTTTTTTTCTTTCTTTATACATACATACTAGTTACGAGTATACTATCTCTTTATCAACCAGTCTATATATTAGCAGCAGACACAGTACAGTGCGGTAGTTCACGGCTGTGGCTACCTCTGTGTCGGCACTCGGCAGCCCGTCCATAATTGTATATACCACCTAACCGTGGTTTTTTTTTCTTTCTTTATACATACATACTAGTTACGAGTATACTATCTCTTTATCAACCAGTCTATATATTAGCAGCAGACACAGTACAGTGCGGTAGTTCACGGCTGTGGCTACCTCTGTGTCGGCACTCGGCAGCCCGTCCATAATTGTATATACCACCTAACCGTGTTTTTTTTTTCTTTCTTTATACATACATACTAGTTACGAGTATACTATCTCTTTATCAACCAGTCTATATATTAGCAGCAGACACAGTACAGTGCGGTAGTTCACGGCTGTGGCTACCTCTGTGTCGGCACTCGGCAGCCCGTCCATAATTGTATATACCACCTAACCGTGGTTTTTTTTTCTTTCTTTATACATACATACTAGTTACGAGTATACTATCTCTTTATCAACCAGTCTATATATTAGCAGCAGACACAGTACAGTGCGGTAGTTCACGGCTGTGGCTACCTCTGTGTCGGCACTCGGCAGCCCGTCCATAATTGTATATACCACCTAACCGTGGTTTTTTTTTCTTTCTTTATACATACATACTAGTTACGAGTATACTATCTCTTTATCAACCAGTCTATATATTAGCAGCAGACACAGTACAGTGCGGTAGTTCACGGCTGTGGCTACCTCTGTGTCGGCACTCGGCAGCCCGTCCATAATTGTATATACCACCTAACCGTGGTTTTTTTTTCTTTCTTTATACATACATACTAGTTACGAGTATACTATCTCTTTATCAACCAGTCTATATATTAGCAGCAGACACAGTACAGTGCGGTAGTTCACGGCTGTGGCTACCTCTGTGTCGGCACTCGGCAGCCCGTCCATAATTGTATATACCACCTAACCGTGGATTTTTTTTCTTTCTTTATACATACATACTAGTTACGAGTATACTATCTCTTTATCAACCAGTCTATATATTAGCAGCAGACACAGTACAGTGCGGTAGTTCACGGCTGTGGCTACCTCTGTGTCGGCACTCGGCAGCCCGTCCATAATTGTATATACCACCTAACCGTGGTTTTTTTTTCTTTCTTTATACATACATACTAGTTACGAGTATACTATCTCTTTATCAACCAGTCTATATATTAGCAGCAGACACAGTACAGTGCGGTAGTTCACGGCTGTGGCTACCTCTGTGTCGGCACTCGGCAGCCCGTCCATAATTGTATATACCACCTAACCGTGGTTTTTTTTTCTTTCTTTATACATACATACTAGTTACGAGTATACTATCTCTTTATCAACCAGTCTATATATTAGCAGCAGACACAGTACAGTGCGGTAGTTCACGGCTGTGGCTACCTCTGTGTCGGCACTCGGCAGCCCGTCCATAATTGTATATACCACCTAACCGTGGTTTTTTTTTCTTTCTTTATACATACATACTAGTTACGAGTATACTATCTCTTTATCAACCAGTCTATATATTAGCAGCAGACACAGTACAGTGCGGTAGTTCACGGCTGTGGCTACCTCTGTGTCGGCACTCGGCAGCCCGTCCATAATTGTATATACCACCTAACCATGGTTTTTTTTTCTTTCTTTATACATACATACTAGTTACGAGTATACTATCTCTTTATCAACCAGTCTATATATTAGCAGCAGACACAGTACAGTGCGGTAGTTCACGGCTGTGGCTACCTCTGTGTCGGCACTCGGCAGCCCGTCCATAATTGTATATACCACCTAACCGTGGTTTTTTTTTCTTTCTTTATACATACATACTAGTTACGAGTATACTATCTCTTTATCAACCAGTCTATATATTAGCAGCAGACACAGTACAGTGCGGTAGTTCACGGCTGTGGCTACCTCTGTGTCGGCACTCGGCAGCCCGTCCATAATTGTATATACCACCTAACCGTGGTTTTTTTTTCTTTCTTTATACATACATACTAGTTACGAGTATACTATCTCTTTATCAACCAGTCTATATATTAGCAGCAGACACAGTACAGTGCGGTAGTTCACGGCTGTGGCTACCTCTGTGTCGGCACTCGGCAGCCCGTCCATAATTGTATACTAGTATCCAATCCATCCATCTCCATTGTTTACCTGAGGTGCCTTTTAGTTGTGCCTATTAAAATATGGAGAACAAAAATGTTGAGGTTCCAAAATTAGGGAAAGATCAAGATCCACTTCCACCTCGTGCTGAAGCTGCTGCCACTAGTCATGGCCGAGACGATGAAATGCCAGCAACGTCGTCTGCCAAGGCCGATGCCCAATGTCATAGTACAGAGCATGTCAAATCCAAAACACCAAATATCAGTAAAAAAAGGACTCCAAAACCTAAAATAAAATTGTCGGAGGAGAAGCGTAAACTTGCCAATATGCCATTTACCACACGGAGTGGCAAGGAACGGCTGAGGCCCTGGCCTATGTTCATGGCTAGTGGTTCAGCTTCACATGAGGATGGAAGCACTCAGCCTCTCGCTAGAAAAATGAAAAGACTCAAGCTGGCAAAAGCAGCACAGCAAAGAACTGTGCATTCTTCGAAATCCCAAATCCACAAGGAGAGTCCAATTGTGTCGGTTGCGATGCCTGACCTTCCCAACACTGGACGTGAAGAGCATGCGCCTTCCACCATTTGCACGCCCCCTGCAAGTGCTGGAAGGAGCACCCGCAGTCCAGTTCCTGATAGTCAGATTGAAGATGTCAGTGTTGAAGTACACCAGGATGAGGAGGATATGGGTGTTGCTGGCGCTGGGGAGGAAATTGACCAGGAGGATTCTGATGGTGAGGTGGTTTGTTTAAGTCAGGCACCCGGGGAGACACCTGTTGTCCGTGGGAGGAATATGGCCGTTGACATGCCAGGTGAAAATACCAAAAAAATCAGCTCTTCGGTGTGGAGGTATTTCACCAGAAATGCGGACAACAGGTGTCAAGCCGTGTGTTCCCTTTGTCAAGCTGTAATAAGTAGGGGTAAGGACGTTAACCACCTCGGAACATCCTCCCTTATACGTCACCTGCAGCGCATTCATAATAAGTCAGTGACAAGTTCAAAAACTTTGGGTGACAGCGGAAGCAGTCCACTGACCAGTAAATCCCTTCCTCTTGTAACCAAGCTCACGCAAACCACCCCACCAACTCCCTCAGTGTCAATTTCCTCCTTCCCCAGGAATGCCAATAGTCCTGCAGGCCATGTCACTGGCAATTCTGACGAGTCCTCTCCTGCCTGGGATTCCTCCGATGCATCCTTGCGTGTAACGCCTACTGCTGCTGGCGCTGCTGTTGTTGCCGCTGGGAGTCGATGGTCATCCCAGAGGGGAAGTCGTAAGCCCACTTGTACTACTTCCAGTAAGCAATTGACTGTTCAACAGTCCTTTGCGAGGAAGATGAAATATCACAGCAGTCATCCTACTGCAAAGCGGATAACTGAGTCCTTGACAACTATGTTGGTGTTAGACGTGCGTCCGGTATCCGCCGTTAGTTCACAGGGAACTAGACAATTTATTGAGGCAGTGTGCCCCCATTACCAAATACCATCTAGGTTCCACTTCTCTAGGCAGGCGATACCGAGAATGTACACGGACGTCAGAAAAAGACTCACCAGTGTCCTAAAAAATGCAGTTGTACCCAATGTCCACTTAACCACGGACATGTGGACAAGTGGAGCAGGGCAGGGTCAGGACTATATGACTGTGACAGCCCACTGGGTAGATGTATGGACTCCCGCCGCAAGAACAGCAGCGGCGGCACCAGTAGCAGCATCTCGCAAACGCCAACTCTTTCCTAGGCAGGCTACGCTTTGTATCACCGCTTTCCAGAATACGCACACAGCTGAAAACCTCTTACGGCAACTGAGGAAGATCATCGCGGAATGGCTTACCCCAATTGGACTCTCCTGTGGATTTGTGGCATCGGACAACGCCAGCAATATTGTGTGTGCATTAAATATCGGCAAATTCCAGCACGTCCCATGTTTTGCACATACCTTGAATTTGGTGGTGCAGAATTTTTTAAAAAACGACAGGGGCGTGCAAGAGATGCTGTCGGTGGCCAGAAAAATTGCGGGACACTTTCGGCGTACAGGCACCACGTACAGAAGACTGGAGCACCACCAAAAACTACTGAACCTGCCCTGCCATCATCTGAAGCAAGAAGTGGTAACGAGGTGGAATTCAACCCTCTATATGCTTCAGAGGTTGGAGGAGCAGCAAAAGGCCATTCAAGCCTATACAATTGAGCACGATATAGTAGGTGGAATGCACCTGTCTCAAGTGCAGTGGAGAATGATTTCAACGTTGTGCAAGGTTCTGATGCCCTTTGAACTTGCCACACGTGAAGTCAGTTCAGACACTGCCAGCCTGAGTCAGGTCATTCCCCTCATCAGGCTTTTGCAGAAGAAGCTGGAGGCATTGAAGAAGGAGCTAAAAGGGAGCGATTCCGCTAGGCATGTGGGACTTGTGGATGCAGCCCTTAATTCGCTTAACAAGGATTCACGGGTGGTCAATCTGTTGAAATCAGAGCACTACATTTTGGCCACCGTGCTCGATCCTAGATTTAAAGCCTACCTTGGATCTCTCTTTCCGGCAGACACAGGTCTGCTGGGGTTGAAAGACCTGCTGGTGACAAAATTGTCAAGTCAAGCGGAACGCGACCTGTCAACATCTCCTCCTTCACATTCTCCCGCAACTGGGGGTGCGAGGAAAAGGCTCAGAATTCCGAGCCCACCCGCTGGCGGTGATGCAGGGCAGTCTGGAGCGACTGCTGATGCTGACATCTGGTCCGGACTGAAGGACCTGACAACGATTACGGACATGTCGTCTACTGTCACTGCATATGATTCTCTCAACATTGATAGAATGGTGGAGGATTATATGAGTGACCGCATCCAAGTAGGCACGTCACACAGTCCGTACTTATACTGGCAGGAAAAAGAGGCAATTTGGAGGCCCTTGCACAAACTGGCTTTATTCTACCTAAGTTGCCCTCCCACAAGTGTGTACTCCGAAAGAGTGTTTAGTGCCGCCGCTCACCTTGTCAGCAATCGGCGTACGAGGTTACATCCAGAAAATGTGGAGAAGATGATGTTCATTAAAATGAATTATAATCAATTCCTCCGCGGAGACATTGACCAGCAGCAATTGCCTCCACAAAGTACACAGGGAGCTGAGATGGTGGATTCCAGTGGGGACGAATTGATAATCTGTGAGGAGGGGGATGTACACGGTGATATATCGGAGGGTGAAGATGAGGTGGACATCTTGCCTCTGTAGAGCCAGTTTGTGCAAGGAGAGATTAATTGCTTCTTTTTTGGGGGGGGTCCAAACCAACCCGTCATATCAGTCACAGTCGTGTGGCAGACCCTGTCACTGAAATGATGGGTTGGTTAAAGTGTGCATGTCCTGTTTTGTTTATACAACATAAGGGTGGGTGGGAGGGCCCAAGGACAATTCCATCTTGCACCTCTTTTTTCTTTTCTTTTTCTTTGCATCATGTGCTGATTGGGGAGGGTTTTTTGGAAGGGACATCCTGCGTGACACTGCAGTGCCACTCCTAGATGGGCCCGGTGTTTGTGTCGGCCACTAGGGTCGCTAATCTTACTCACACAGTCAGCTACCTCATTGCGCCTCTTTTTTTCTTTGCGTCATGTGCTGTTTGGGGAGGGTTTTTTGGAAGGGACATCCTGCGTGACACTGCAGTGCCACTCCTAGATGGGCCCGGTGTTTGTGTCGGCCACTAGGGTCGCTAATCTTACTCACACAGCTACCTCATTGCGCCTCTTTTTTTCTTTGCATCATGTGCTGTTTGGGGAGGGTTTTTTGGAAGGGACATCCTGCGTGACACTGCAGTGCCACTCCTAGATGGGCCCGGTGTTTGTGTCGGCCACTAGGGTCGCTTATCTTACTCACACAGCGACCTCGGTGCAAATTTTAAGACTAAAAATAATATTGTGAGGTGTGAGGTATTCAGAATAGACTGAAAATGAGTGTAAATTATGGTTTTTGAGGTTAATAATACTTTGGGATCAAAATGACCCCCAAATTCTATGATTTAAGCTGTTTTTTAGTGTTTTTTGAAAAAAACACCCGAATCCAAAACACACCCGAATCCGACAAAAAAAATTCGGTGAGGTTTTGCCAAAACGCGTTCGAACCCAAAACACGGCCGCGGAACCGAACCCAAAACCAAAACACAAAACCCGAAAAATTTCAGGCGCTCATCTCTACTTATATGGAATACAAATCTCGCGAGAATCCGACCGCGGGATGATGACGTTCGGGCGCGCTCGGGTTAACCGAGCCATACGGGAGAATCAGTATGGGATTGTTCGGGGGGGTTCGGTTTCCAAGGAACCGAACCCGCTCATCACTAATTTTATCATATGTATAGATATCTACTATATAAAAGTAAAAATCTGTCCTTTTTACTTTCTATACAAATCCACAGTTTACAAGTGAAGATCATGAAATTTGACATACGAGCGTATTAAAACATGGCGGAGGCAACTAAAACAATTTGAAATCCCTAGCACCCCTAGGGGGAGACAGCAGCACAGAGTATATCAGGAGACAGCATAACTCCGGAATTACTGGAGCAATGTACTCAGAAATTGGTACACATATGCCTTACAATCTGGGAACAAACACTGTGGGAGGAAGACACCCCTAGCACCCCTAGGACTGGGACAGCAGCACAGAGTATGTCAGCAGACTTCATAACTCTGGAATGCCTGCAGCAATTTACAACAAACTTGGTACACATATGACTTACACTCTGCGAACAAACACTGTGGGGGTCACACACCCCTAGCACCCATAGGGTTGGGACAGCAGCACAGAGTATTTCAGGAGACAGCATAACTCCCAAATGCCTGCACCTATTTACAACAAACTTGGTACACAAATGACTTACAATCTGGGAACAAACACTGTGGGCCAAAGACACCCCTAGCACCCTTAGGGGTGAGGCAGCAGCACAGAGTTTTTCAGTAGACAGCATAACTCCCGAATGCCTGGAGCAATTTACACCAAACTTGCTACACATATGACTTACACTCTGGGAACAAACACTGCGGGGGTAACACACCACTAGCACTCCTAGGGGTGGGCCAGCAGCACAGACTATATCAGGACATGCATGATATGTCAGTGATGACAGGGCTGCATGTGACAGGGCCAGTGACATGATGTCAGGAGGGGAATGCAGTTAGCATGAACCCACACACTGAGAGTTATATAGTGGAAGTAGCACGGTCCCCCAACAGCACAGAGTATATCAGGAGATACATAATGTGCTGAGCTATATAAGAAACTGTATAAAAAATGATAATTTCACAGGGGCAGTGACATGATGTGAGGAGGGGATTGGAGGCAACAGGAAGCCACAGACTGAGAGTTGTATAGTGGGAAGAGCAGGGTCCCTGGGGGACCAAAAAGGGGTCCGGCCACTACACAATGTGCGTCAGGGAAGGAAGATATGCCAATATACTAGATTTCCAACCAACATAAATTAACGAACACCTATCGTTCTAATTTACCATCCTCATCCCGTAGCAAAGCACGGGTATTCAGCTATCCCCAATGTTATTTATACTGTCTGTTTAATATTTACATTTATTTTTGTAAACAGACATTCTTAAAATCCCGGGCAACTTCGAGTACTCCAACTAGTACTGTATAGATATATATTAATCTTATCCCTGCTCATATACAGTACCACTATTAAACATAAAAGTTTTTTTAAGACAATGGTAATTATCTTCTTTACATTTACTTTGAACGTTACAAAATGTTTGTTTTGTTTTCAGATTTACGTTTAGGTCTCTCAAGTGAAATGCTCTTGACTTAATTATAATTTAAAGGCTGTTAATAGAAATTAACTGCCATATTTATTAAAGTCCCTGAGATGTACTAATATCTGCTTCATATCATAATGCAATGAATGAGGCTGCTATAATGCCAATTAACTGTTTATTATTTTTTTTCTTTTCTCTAAAATATACTTTCCAGCTGATATGCTTTCACCGTAGCAGAAGGGCTCAGCATCTTGCATCATTAATTGAGTCAAATGAATTTCCCTGAATGTTTCAGTGGACGATATGTAATAACCCAACTACTGAACTATATGATACTTAATGATCCAACGCTCATTTGTCAAGCCTTACACGTCATGACACATAGACATGATAATTGACAGAATTATGTAATTGATGCAAGTTTTAATCTTTTTATATCACTTTGTGTTGGGTTAATGACTCCAGTTAGTATGGTTTAAGGGATTAGTGCAGCGGGATAATGAATGAATCCATTACTTGCGTTGAATAACATAATGGAACATGCAGACCTTAAATAATACTTAATGTCTAGTTTGGCATTCAACTGTAGAAAATGATGTAAGAGATCAGAAGTGAAAACATTTTTTTGCCCTTTCTTTTGAATGTAGCAATGCAAATATCCTAATATTATTATGTAAATCTCCTTCAATAAACATGACAAGAGGAATGGCCATTTCTTTATCAGCGAGATACCGTGGCTTGTCCAGATTTCCTAACGGGTCCTGCTAATTCTGTGCCAAAACTAGCTGTGGATGTCTTCCTTTTAATCTCCCATAATGCCTTATTCGATTATTGTCAATGCTCTCCAACCGTGTACTGTCCCTTCAAACCTCTAATTCCCTGAGCAGAGCAAGTCAGTTGAGCCTTAGCCGTGATAGTGAAATCAAAGAGCAAAAAAGTGAAGAAAACCTCCATCTACAATATGCAGTTCAGCATTGACTTATAGATAGATTATTGAAAATATATATATATATACTGTATATATATATATTTAAAATCCTATGGCATGTGAATCTTACCACGGATGACTGGGTAAACAGATTTTTCTGGACAATCTAGCTGCACTGAAGCATGGCGTGGATGATCCTTTGGTTATATTACATTGCTTTATGGTGAGTGCACAATTTGTTCTCTTAAATATAATATATTATACATTATATATATATATATATTTGTGTCCGTTAGTCCTTCCTAAGCAACATAAATAAAGACAAAAAGATGTAAGGACTGCATGGAGTCTAATCTTTTATGTGTTTACAGGACAAGCAAAGGTTTTGGGAATAATAGCGTATATGACAATATTTACTCTGAAAATATAACCCGTATCTTGGATAGGCTTCTGGATGGTTATGACAACAGACTCCGTCCTGGATTTGGAGGTAACTGATGTGAGAGTAAAAAGTTGCTATTACAGTATGTTACAAATGATAAAATAATATACAATATAGTTAATGAATATAAACTTATAGATATACATGTTACATATATATTGTGGTGTTTCTAACACTATATTGGATTTCCCTTTGATTCATGACAACAAAAGGTATTTTACTTTCTGTAGTCATTCATAGTCATTTAAAAAATGTCTTTCAGGTCCTGTAACCGAAGTTAAAACTGACATCTATGTAACAAGCTTTGGTCCAGTTTCAGATGTGGAAATGGTAAGCAACATCTGAAATTGCCTATGAAAAATAAAGTGTAACATTTAAATTTATGGTATTTATGGTCCCTGTCAGTTTTGTTTTTTTGTGTTGCACTATATTGGTAGTGTCTAAGCAAACTGATTACAACAGATTACTTAGCATAATCTTCTTGTCATTATATGCTACAGAAGGTCTTTGTGCTCTGTAGCTGTTTCTACAAATGTGCTTTATATGCTGTTGCGACCTGCAAAATAAAAATACAGGGATTTTTAAAACTTCAAAGAAAATTATAAAGGTGACTGATTCAAACTGAATTAATATTAACTGCAAACCCTTCAGAGCTTCAATGTTACATATGAAATATCCTATTTATGTAGGTGTCTTGCCAATGATGGAAATGTAATTTTCAGTCTATCTTACATTGAATACTTCTTGCCTTTAATACAAAATTGTTCACTTCCATATAATCAGTTCACGTTTTGTTTAGCCAAACTAGAAATATCATAAGACTAAGTTAATAATATATAAGCTATCCTTCTTTATTTTTTTTTTCAACACGTATAGACATTGGATTATATATTAATTGTGAAAATAATTCAACATAAAGGTAGCCAAATTGAAATGCAATCTGGTAAAGTAATGTACAGACATAGGCGTGCGCAGAGACTGACTGGCGGGTGCCGCTCCGGACTTCCCCCCCTCCACGGCATTATAGCGTTCTCTCACCTCCCCTGTCCTGGATATAGACTGCTCACCTGGGCCGCCCAGGTGAGCAGTCTATGGGCCGCCCAGGTGAGCAGTCTATATCCAGGACAGGGGAGGTGAGAGGACACTATAATGCTGTGGAGGGGGGGGGAGTCCGAAGCGGCACCCGCCAGTCAGTCTCTGCGCACGCCTATGTGTACAGATAACTTTGTAAAAGAGAGGTAACAATCAACAATCTTTCAAAATGTTAAAGTTTCAAAATTGTACTAGGAATAAACCCATTGCAATTTAAATGATGTTTCTCGACTTTTGCAGTTACCTATGCACCAGAAACATAAATATCCTGCTTGATTTAAACATAATGTACAATTGGACACCCCATCTCTTATGATGTCACTTGTAAATTTATAAATTTGCTGAATAATCACATACTATATACACATTGAGACTTATGTAGATATGTACCTGTAAATACATTCAAAGAACCTACAGGTAGTAAAGCTGAAAGTTACATACTGTAGTTACTTTGTAAAGTTTTAACAGTACAAATGCATCAGGTTCATTTACACTCAACATTAGTCCAGCTCATTCATAGTCAGGGTCATTTTAAACTGGATGGCACTTTATGCAAATAGGACAGAGAAGATGGGTTCTATATACATTCTGATAATTTAATGCTAAAGCTAGTCCCTGAAACTGTATTTTAGAATAGAGAGGGTGAAAGGGATTTTACAACACCTGATGAGAATAAATTTCAGTATTCTGATATTCACAGTTTGTACTTCATTATTAATAATGATGATGTTTTATTTCCACAATGTATTTGATTATGAATAATCTTTGTATGTTGTTATCCTTTGCAAGATGTTGACATGCTCTAACCCTAATCCCTAACCCCAACCCTAAACCTCCCCATAGTGCCAAACCCTAACTTCCCTTCCCATATCCCTTCTGCTAGTAACTAACCCTAACCTCCCCTTCTGCAGTCTAGCCCTATCCCCCCCCCTAATACCTAACCTTCTCTCTCGCAGCCTAACCCTAACCCTTGCCTTCCACAGCCTAACCCTAAACTCCCCTCCCACAGCCTAACCCTAACTCTCCTGTAAGTACCTAACCCTTGCCTTCTTTCCCACAGCCTATCCCTAACCCTCCCCATAGTTCCTAACCCTAAACTCTCCTACTGAAGCTTAACCCTAACCATCCCCATAGTGCCTGACCCTTCACCCTAACCTCACCTTGTCTTGCCTAACCCTCTAGATAGAGCCTAACCTTAACCTCTCCTCCCACAGCCTACCCCTAACCCTCCTTAACTTCCAAACCCTAACTATCCCTCCCATAGCCTAACCCTAAGCTTTCCCCTAGTACCTAACCCTCTCTCCACATTTGCTAGCCCTAATCCGCTGCTGCTGGTCCATACAGAATGTTGACATTTCACATGTAGCCATTTCAGATATCAACATTGTGAACATGTCAACATTCTGCACATGCCGACACATTCATTGTCAACAGTTTACCAATGTTGACATCATAACTGTAGACACTGTGTTGGCAACATTATGAATGGCAACATTATAAATGTTGATATTATGTCTACATCCCATTTCCATATATTCTTCACATGTTTACCTGTGAAATGTATCCCATTCTTGTCAAATGTCCTCCCAAAATTCTGGCTGTTCATTTACGGACATTTATTTTGCATGGGTGCCTGTAAAATGTTCACTGTTGGCACTTAAAGGTAATTAATGTATTAACATTCATTTATATAGCGACACTGGATGCATTTAAAAATCTATTACAAAAGATTATGAAGGATTTTTCTTAGTATTTCTTAATTTATTTTAATTTTTTTAAGAATTTGTTTATTGGATTTTCAAAAATACATAAACAAGTAATTCACATTACAGTGGCAGTCATATAGAAGAGGTAAAGTATGGAGATGATGATAACACGTAGGTATGATTATAACATAGTCATCGTCGTGGCTAGCAATCATACTTACAGTATGAGATAAACCAATCATACACTGGTGTTTCTATAATGGGTGCAGTGTGTGCGGTGCACAGGGGCCCCTGAGTTTAGAGGGGGCCCCCACCGCACACACTGCACCCAGATTTAAAATACTCACCCCTCCGAAGTCCAGCGCCGGCATCCGCAGCGCTGTTAGAACACCGTGAAAATGGCTCAGCGGCCATTTTCACGGAGTTCTGCGCATGCGTAGTAGAGAAATCTCTGGGAAAATGGGCACCGCGCCATTTTCCCGGAGATCTGCGCATGCTCGGTAGAGTCTGAGACCTCGTGCTCAGACTCTACAGCGTCTGGGCAGAGAGGAGGGGGCCCGAATGGAGGGGATGGGGAGAAGATAATCTCTACATTAAATAACACTTAATCTCCAAATATAGCTGCAGTATTTATTTCTAAATAAACTGAGAGACTCAATATGGATAGTCAATCAATATATAATATTGTTTTCTCTTTTATGCTTATATTTTGAGCATCACATTTGCTTAGTAAAGAGAACTGGTTTGTGAGGACTAACTTTACCTTAAATGGTTTTATAGAGTGTGTCAACTACAGGAGTTAGGCATCATTGAGAATATATGGTAAAGTCTCCTGATCTCTACAGCAGTGGTTCTCAAACTCGGTCCTCAGGACCCCACACAGTGCATGTTTTGCAGGTAACCCAGCAGGTGCACAGGTGTAGTAATTACTCACTGACACATTTTAAAAGGTCCACAGGTGGAGCTAATTATTTCACTTGTGATTCTGTAAGGAAACCTGCAAAACATGCACCGTGTGGGGTCCTGAGGACCGAGTTTGAGAACCTGTGCTCTACAGCAATGGGCACCCTGCCCTGTTACCATCGTACTATTGCTTACAAGGACTTGCCGGCTTGTAATGAGAATTCTTAGCTCTTATTCGATATGTTTGCATCTGGATGTTCTTAAGTTTATAGAGTTTACTTGAATACAACCTCAATATTTTAGGGTCTATTTACTAAGCCTTGGATGGAGATAAAGTGAATGGAGATAAAATACCAGCCAATCAGCTCCTAACTGCCATGTCACAGGCTGTATTTGAAAAAATTACAGTTAGGAGCTGATTGGCTGGTACTTTATCTCTGTCCACTTTATCTCTACCCAAGGCTTAGTAAATAGAGCTGTAAGTATATTATGTGTAAACCAAAAGGCAACTATTTATTTTCCAAATTATAGACATTAATAATTCATTCATGTATTTATATTTAATAAAGTTAGTAATATCTAGTCTTATTGAAGGAGTGCTCTTGCTCCTCACAGTTAGTAGACTATTGTATGCATTTACAGCTGATCATCTCTGCCCTGCAGGATGGAATGCTTACAAGCAGGCTCGGACTGGCCCAGGGGAAATCACCGGTAGGCCTCACTGCCTGGTGGGCCCTCCTCTAGGGATCAGGTTCTAGACTGTGCACTTGAATTATACATTATACATATGTTACCTTATACTGCACAGGATTATGATGTATTCTCTACAGTACATTGCTGTAATTAATCTGGCACATTATCATGCATGCACTAGCATTAATTACATAGTAACATAGTAACATAGTATCTGAGGTTGAAAAAAGACAATTGTCCATCGAGTTCAACCTATTTGTGGTCTCCTATGCATGATGATTTGACTAAAATTTCTGACTGATGCTGCTGTCAGCCATTGCATTTTATCCCTATTTATAGTAACTATAATGCATGACTATGCACCATACCCCTGGATATCCTTATCCAATAGGAATTTATCTAACCCATTCTTAAAGGTGTTGACAGATTCCGCCATTACAACTCCCTCGGGCAGGGAATTCCAAACACGTATTGTCCTTACCGTGAAAAAGCCTTTACGCCGTATTGTGCGGAATCTCCTTTCCTCTAACCTGAGCGAGTGTCCACGAGTCCTCTGTGTTGATCTAACCAAAAACAGGTCCCACGCAAGCTCTGTGTATTGTCCCCTTATATATTTGTAGATGTTGATCAGCTTTTCCAATGTAAACATGCCTAGTCTTTCAAGCCTTTCCTTGTATTCCATCGTCTCCATGCCCTTAATTAGTTTGGTCGCCCTCCTCTGTACCTTTTCAAGCTCCAGGATATCCTTTTTGTAGTACGGTGCCCAGAACTGTACACAGTATTCAAGGTGTGGCCTCACTAGTGATTTATATAACGGGAGTATAATACTCTCGTCCCTAGCATCAATACCCCGTTTTATGCATGCTAATATCTTATTAGCCTTCTTTGCTGCAGTCCTACTTTGGGTACTACTGCTTAGCTTGCTATCTATGAGGACACCTAAGTCCTTTTCCAGTACAGAATCCCCTAATTTTACCCCATTTAGTAGTTAGGTGTAATTACTATATAAATTATCAAGGAGTCCAGACCAGGTACTCTATAATGGTTAGCCAAACCTCTGTGGTGGCTGGCCACACCTCTAATCATGGGCCCCTACCACTGCATACCCCCGGTGGGCCCTTCATGCTCTAGTCGAACACTGCTTACAAGCCAACTACAGTATCTAATAAAGTTCTAGTTGGAGTCATTTTTGATTTAGAATTCTATTAGGAACATTTGTGCATATTTTACTGTTCCAAAATGTGCAACTAAGGCGTGCAAGTTTTATGATACCACTGTACACTGCAATAAGATGTGTCAGTGTTAATTGCCAATAGGATTTACCCTTCCATGTATACTGTATGTATAAGCATGACGACATATTTCCTTAGATAATCTTAGTTGTATGCTACAGTAGTTAGTTTGTTTGTTTAACATTACATACTGTATGCCACTTGGATGCTTAGAGAAGAGAAATATAACTCACTTGCAGTAGAGTCACTTGTGTGGAATTGTGTGATTTTTATTTTAGTGCCATGTTTAGTGTAAGTCATAAACTGTAAAACTTTATTTTATAGCTATGGTAATTTTGGGAATGTAGATATGGTTATAGACAAATTTGAGTCGCTATCCCAGTTGTCCATTGTCAGGAGAACTAGAATGCATATAAACTGTATACAGTTTAACACATTTCTTGATAATCAACAATATTAATCTAACTAACACCTAGCCCAAAAAATCAGTTAGATGTAATGCATGGTAACTGTTATTCTGTGGCTCACTGAAAACCCTGTACAAACAGTCACTATTTACCTCCTTACTGTGATACTATCAATTCCTAAAGAGAGAGACACTAGTTGAAGAAAATGTACGAGTTGGATGAGGTAGGCGAGACACTGCCAGGAGCTACTGTACTCTATGACGATAGGAGAGAAGCACTTAAATATTATTATTATTATTATTATTATTATTATTATGAATATTATTATTGTATTTTAGTGCTTCCTACATACAACAGCATTATTTTTTTGTTTTTGATGGTCCATGTTGTGCAATAATTCGGAGTATGTTCTTGAAGCAGCAATGTCAGCTAGGCAGAGCAAGGCAGAAATAGTAAGCATTATGGCTGTGCTTGAATTAAAGTATATATATATATATATATATATATATATAATGCAAAGTTTCCAGTAATAATCTGCTCCATGTTCCAAAACGCTGTTTTCAAAACAACACTTTAATTGGAGCATTCTTAAAATAAACCCATTAGCATTTTTACGCATTATGGGGTTATTAAGATTTGTTAGCCAACCAGAAAAGCACACTACTGGGCAAAACCATGCTGCAATGCAGGTGGGGCAGATGTAACATGTGCAGAGATATATAGATTTGGGTGGGTTATATTGTTTTTGTGCATGGTAAATACTGTTTATTTTTACACTGAAATTTAGATTTCAGTTTGAACACACTGCATACAAATCTAACTCTCTCTGCACATGTTACATCTGCCCCACATGCAGAGCAATGTGGTTTAGCCCATTAGTGTGCTTTTTTGATTTGCTTACAAACCTGATTATGACCCTATAAGCAGCTATGTCAAAATTGCTACTCCATATGATATAAAGTATCTGATAAGTAATTCTTCTTCTTCTTCTTCTTCTTCTTCTTCTTCTTCTTCTTCTTCTTCTTCTTCTTCTTCTTCTTCCTCTTCTTCTTATCATCATCATCATCATCATCATCAACAACAACAACATCATTTTATTTAAATATGTGTAACTTTTCTGGTACATTTCTAAAGTGGAATAATTTATTAACATTATATGTTACTGTACAGTACAGAGAGAGGAGAAACATTTTCACACCTAACCTTTTAAACTGACACAAAATCAGTATTCTTCTTCTATGCAAAATACTGATATTAATTAATATTAATACAATTTAGCTCCCTAGTTCCATTTTCTTAGTCATTTTTTTAAATTCTCAAAGAATTTGCATATCATTTTTCTACAGTTTTTTCAGCTAATTTACCAGAGAACATTCATGCCATTTTGTACTGCTTGATTAAGTTTTTGTTTAACGAGACGTTAAGTAAAAAGGCCCAATCACCCTCCCCCTATAGTAGCTTTTTTAAGTAACTGCTTAATGGTAATAGGATTAAAATCATTAAGCAGTGACAGAAGTGTGGCTAACATGCTAGTTAAAATGTCTATTAAATTACTGGGTCTGGTGTTTTGGCCTGAAACCTTTTAATAGTCTTAATTTTCCTACAGGAATACACAATGGATGTATTTTTCCGGCAGACGTGGATTGATGAGCGGCTGAAATTTGATGGCCCCACAGAAATACTCAGGTTAAACAACTTAATGGTCAATAAGATCTGGACTCCAGACACCTTTTTCAGAAATGGGAAAAGGTCGATCTCTCATAATATGACAACCCCCAATAAACTCTTCAGAATCATGCAGAACGGAACAATCCTCTACACTATGAGGTGAGAGAAAGCGGAATTGTTCTAAGCCATAAATTCAAAACGCCTTTATATAGACCTGTTATAAATTACATCCAAATACTGTCTATTCTTGACATTTTCATGTGGTAAATGGTAAATCACCCTTAAATGTCATAGCCTAACATGATTATAAACTTCAGTTGACCTTGATAATTAGTGTAATAAGACAGAGCAAAAATAGGTCATGTGGAATCTCTTTGGATATTGTGGATTTTCTGGTTAATTAAATTGCATACAAGGGTATTTATGGGCCTTAATAATAAAAAATAACTGGTTATCATCACCGCCATAATTAAAGTGATGCTGCAACGTAATCTGTCATTCAAAACTTATGCTTAGAGTCATAAAGGCATTTAAGAAATTTTAAGCATAAATAATTATATTTTAATGCCCTTGTTTCTCTTTTGATCAGTGTCTTTGTGTTCAATATGGCAACCCCCACTAACACATACTGTAGATAGAGACGTATGTCTCAAATACAAGTGTAAGCAAGATAAAAATGTACATTCTACACTGCAGTTAAATATTTCCAATGAACACGGTAATATTTAGCTGTAATTACCCATTGGGAAATATGAAATCCCTAATGGACGTCACAACAAAATTCTGGTGTAAATTATATATCGGATAATCAATTCTGTATCCTGTACTGGATATTAGGGGATGTAAGCAAAATGTTTACAATAACAATGTTTACATTAATAAAGTCAACACCAAAAAGTTGACAGTTATGTCAATAAAGTGTCAACATTCTAAAATGTCGACATTTCAACACTTTCTACATAATTTCAATACAATGTCAAAAGCAAAAAAAAACACAGGGCAGGTACTTTGAGGTACAGCAAGAAGCATTGACGTTTATATAATGGGTGCAGTTTGTGTGGAGCACACGGGACCCTTGGTCCAGTGGGGCCCACACCTCACCCATTGCACCCATTTTAATACTTACCTTTCCTGAGTCCAGGGCCGGGAGCTGTGATCGCACTGGAAATCGCAGCCAAAATGGCCACTGTGCATGCACGGTAGCCAAATTGGTCTCCGGATTATGGCGGGCGCCATGTTTCCGGAGACCTGCGCATGCGCAGTAGACTCTGGCACAATGCCGGAGTCTACAGCACCGTGCAGAGGAGGGGGCCAACCAGGAGATGCACACGGGCCGCCTCCTCTGTAGAAACGCCCCTGGTAAGAAGAGTGCTATTCCTAATGATGCACATGGTTACTTAATGAAGACTGAAGTTATAGTATTGCAGATTCATCAATTACTGTATATGCAGTGAAACAGCATCAGTAACCTCATCTTATACCAATATTGTTTATAGGAGGCTTATTTACTTTGCATGCATGTGCAGCTGAAACCATTTTAAATAGGAAAAATAAAATGTTACGAAAGAAAACTATATAGGGGTAAATGTAATAAAGTCTGAGTTGCCAGAGACCCGTTATTTCACCTGAGAATGGCCATATTTTTAAGGCGGTAGTCATTTACAAGGTTAAATCAACCTGGTTTTCCTTTTTTAAAAACCTGGTCATTCTCAAATGAAATCATGGACCTCCAGCAACTCGGATCCTTTTACAATTTACCCCTTAGGGTGATATGTACCAAACCTTGGAGAGCAATAAAGTGGTGGGAGGTAAGAGACCAACCAATGAGCTCCTGTTATTTTTCAAACACAGCCTGTAAAATGACAGTTACAGTGGTGCTTGAAAGTGTGTGAACCATTTTCTATATTTTCTTTATTTCTGCTGAAATTTGGTCTAAAACTACCTCAGATTTCCAAGTCCTAAACATAGATAAAGAGAACCAAATCAAACAAAAAAATATACGTGATTATTTTTTATTTCAGAAAATGATCCAATATCACATATTTGTGAGTAGAAAAAGTATGCAAAGCTTAGCTTTCATTAGTATGACCGCCTTTTGCAGCAATAACTGCATGTAAATATTTCTGGTAATTGTTGACTAGACCTGAACATCAGCTTGAAGGGATATTACCCCATACCTCCATGGAAAATCCGCTTGAACTTTGTTATATTGGTGGGATTCCTCCCATGAGCTGCTCGCTTCAGGTCCTTTCAGAACATTAGGTCAGGACTTTGACTTGGCCATTCCATTCCAAAACTTTCAAATTATTCTTCTTTAACCATTCTTGGTTTGAATGACTTGTGTGCTTTGGGTTGTTGTCTTGCTGCATGACCAATGTTCCCTTGAGATGCAGCTCATGGACAGTTGTCCTAAATTTTCTTTTAGAATATTCTGGTATAATTTTGTATTTGTCCCATCAGTGATGGCAAGTCTTCCTAGGCCAGATGCAGCAAAACAGGCCCAAACCCTGATACCACCACCACCACCACCACCACCACCACCACCACCACCACCATGTTTCACAGGTGGAATGAGGCTTTTATGCTGGAATGACGTTTTCTGCTTTTTCTCCTATTATAATGCTTCTCCTTTAAGCCAAAAAGCTTTATTTTGGACTCATCTGTCCACAAAACATTGTTCCAATAGACTTCTGGCTTGACCAGATGATCTTTTGCAAACTGTAGACGGTCAGCAATGTTCTTTTTGTAGAGCAGCGGCTTTCTCCTTGCAATCCTGCCATGCACACCATTGTTGTTCAGTGTCCTTCTGATGGTGGACTCATGTACATTAACATTAGCTACTGTGAGAAAGGCCTTCAGTTGCTTTGTGGCTACCTTGGGTTACATTGTGACCTTGCAAACTATTAGACACTTTGCTCTTGATGTGATCTTTGTTGGTCAACCACTCCTGGGGAGGGTAATAATGGTCTGGAATTTCCTCCATTTGTACACAATCTGTATGACTGTTGATTGGTGGAATCCAAACTCTTTAAAGATGGTTTTGTAAGCTTTTTCAGCCTTATAAGAATCAACAACCTTTCTTCTGAGGTCTTCAGATTTTCACCTTTGTTTGTGGCATGATACACTTTCACAAACATGTGTGAACTGATAGAGCCCTGTTCTTTTAATAAACAGGTTGTCCACTCACACCAGATTGTCAGGGGGTCATTCCAAGTTGATCGCTCGCTAGATACTTTTAGCAGCCGTGCAAACGCATAGTTGCCACCCATGGGGGAGTGTATTTTTGCTTTGCAAGTGTGCGAACGCCTTTGCAGCCGAGCGCAGCAAAAATATTTTGTTCAGTTTCAGAGTAGCTCTGGACTTACTTCAGTCTTTTTGGTGCTGAAATTGACGTCAGACACCCGCCCTGCAAACGCATGGACACGTCTGCATTTTCCCAAACACTCCCAGAAAACGGTCAGTTGACACCCATAAACGCCCTCTTTCTGTCAATCACAATGCGTTCAGCTGTGCAAATGGATGCTTCACTAAATCCATTGCCCAGCACTGATCCTCTTTGTACCCGTACGTCGCGCCTGCGCATTGCGGTGCATACGCATGCGCAGTTTTTCTGATTTTTTACCTGATCGCTGCGCTTAAAAAATCGGCAGCAAGCGATCAACTCGGACCCCATCATCCAATAGATTGAAAATATCGGACTCTAATTTCACCTTCAAAATATCTGCTATGCCTTAAGGTTCACATACTTTGCCACTCACAGATATGTCATATTGGATCATTTTACTCAATAAAAAACTTAGCATCTCTAACAAAAAAATTGTCTCATTTGTTTGAGTTGGTTTTCTTTATCTAATTTTAGGACTTGTGTAAAAGTCTGAGGTAGTTTTAGGCCAAATGTCAGCAGAAATATAGAAAATTGTGAAAGGTTCACAAACTTTCAAGCACCACTGTATGTGCTGATTTGTTGGTACTTTATATCTCTCCCCTTCATATCTCTCCAAGCCTTGATAAATCTCACCCACAGTCTTATAAGACCCAGAACCAGGCAGTAAAATATGGGCTAAAGTTCTGCCCTAGTTGTGCAAAAGTAGTTTTGGGAAGACACATGGTACTGGATAATAATAATAAAAATATTAATCATCACCATCATTATCATCTCCAAAGCCTAATAGTCTGATCATAAAAGGACCAAAATCCTATGATCATTAAGTTGTTAAATTCATGTGTCAGAAAGGAAAAAGGACGTGATTTGGAATGAAGGAAGAATCTGTGAATATTTTATTTTTCATTACTGTAGCAGTAATTACCAGTTAATTATATAGCGCACACATATTCCGCAGCGCTTTACAGAGAATATTTGGCCATTCACATCAGTCCCTGCCCCAGTGGAGCTTACAATCTATATTCCCTAACACATATACACACAGACACATTCACATTAGGGTTAGTTTTTGTTGGAAGCCAATTAACCTACCAGTATATTTTTGGATTGCGAGAGGAAACCAGAGTACCCGGAGGAAATCCACGCAAGTACGGGGATAATATACAAACTCCGCACAGTTAGGGCTATGGTGGGAATCGAACCCATGACCTCAGTGCTGTGAGGCAGTAATGCTGACCATTACATCATCAGTACTGCCAAATCCGTGCGGTACCTCTAATACCCTTTCACACCGCCAATGCCAGATCCCACCTGGGAATTGAAAACGGGTCCTTCCCGGGTGGGATCTGGCATTGGATCCAAACATGGAGGCATACCAACCCAGCAATTTGCCGGGTCGGTTGCCATCACGGGCAGGGGGCAGAGCCGGCAGCGGGGGCAGAGGCGAGGCGGCGCTGGGAGATGAGCTTATCTCTGTGCCGCCTATCCCTATTGTAGTAAACGGGTCCCAGGTCGCATTGACCCGGGAACCCCTTCATGCTGCCACTGACCCAGTATTCAACCCCGGGAATAACACTGATTTATTCCTGGGTTGAATTACTGGGTCAGGCGACCCTGGGAATTTGACCATGGCCCTTTCACACTGCACACCAACCTGTGAACTGAGTCATTTGTGTGGTGTGAAAGGAGTAGAACATGGGCCCTCTTTCCGAGTTGTTCGCTCGCTAGCAGATTTTCGCAGCATTGCACACGCTAGGCCACCGCCCTCTGGGATTGTATCTTATCTTAGCAGAATTGCGAATAGAAAATTCTTAGCAGTTTCTAAATAGCTCGAGACTTACTCCTACACTGCGATCAGCTCAGCCCGTTTCGTTCCTGGTTTGACGTCACAAACAC
Organism: Pseudophryne corroboree; assembly: GCF_028390025.1. Classification (NCBI taxonomy): domain Eukaryota; kingdom Metazoa; phylum Chordata; class Amphibia; order Anura; family Myobatrachidae; genus Pseudophryne; species Pseudophryne corroboree. Next base: position 784,756,304 of record NC_086449.1, on the reverse strand, counting down.
GCCCTGCGTTCGGCCAGCCACTCCCCCGTTTCTCCAGACACTCCCGCATTTTATTCTGGCACGCCTGCATTTTTTCCGCACACTCCCAGAAACCGTCAGGTTCCACCCAGAAACACCCACTTCCTGTCAATCACACTCCGATCACTTCAACAATGGAAATTCTTAGTTCGGACATGAGTAAATCTAAGTGAGTAAGTTTTGTGCTAAAATACTCAGCGCATGCGCGCTGCGTACCATGCGCATGCGCATTTTTGCCTTAATCGCTTTGTTGCAAAAATCGGCAATGAGCGAACAACTCGGAATGACCCCCATAATGCCTTCACCTGCTACAAAGTATTCTGCTCTCACAATTTCCCAAAAAATTATTATCAAATTGAATGCCCTTAGTTCATATTTTTACTCTTTTTAAATATTCTTCATATTAATGGAATCAGAACAGGTAACTTGAATAGTAAATTGTTAAGCAGCAAAGGTGAATTAAGTAGGAGCAGGACTTTTTGTACCAAGTACCGTCTAAGAGCTCATGTTGGTATGCTGTCCTCATTGAATGTAAGAGTGTTTTGCTAGAGGTCAAAACACCTTTTAATCTTGTCTGATCCTGTCTGGTTGCACAGTAGTTAGGGGGGGAAAAACTGCCCTCAGTGTCATGTCAATCATTATACAAGCATTCCAGTGTCACCAGAAAGGCAAAATACATAGATATAAGGGTCATTACAGCAGCTCTGGAGTGAAGTGATAATTGTACAGTTACTTTTGTCATAAATGCATGTGTATAATTTTCTTTCATTGTTTTTGCTACATTTGTTCTTAAAACCAATTATAAAAAAATGGTTGTCACCTCCAGGATTCTTGTTCTGTACAAAACCACATAGCATGCAATTGTGTGCATTTATATTCTCATGTAATTATTTTTTTCATCTAATATCAGCGTAATTATTTTTTTCATCTAATATCTGTTTCTAACTTATAACAGGGGGATATTATATATCACAGATAGTATCAGAAGAAATATAAAGGCTCAAGACTGCAGGACCTCCGTTAATATACAAATTATAAATAACCTTTCTTGAGGTCCTATTTAGGGATAATAAGCCTAATTTAGACCTGGACACTCCGCTGCATTTTTGCAGAGGTCTGCGATCAGATAGCCGCCGCACATAGAGAGTAAAAACCCACCACATGCAAGTGTGCAAATGCATGCGTACGCCATGCAAAAACTTAGCCAGACAGCAGACAGCTGCAAATCTGTTTGCAACACACTCACCGTTTAATGATTTTTCTATTCTGTGCAGTCTGTGCGTAGCCCAGGACTTACTCCTTCAGTTCGGAAGAAACAGGCTGATCGGCGCCGGAGCTGACATCACACACCCACCCTGAAAACGCTGGGGAATGCCTGTATTTTTCCTGACACTCCCAGAAAAGGGCCAGTTTCCACCCCTAAACGTCCGCTTCCTGTCAATCACCTTGCGTACGCCTAGTGATGAAAATTGTTGCAACATTCAGCCGCTGTTTGGGCTCGTGCATTCGCATTGCGGTGCATTTGATAATCGGTCGATGTGATTTTGCACAACAGCGATCTGGTCTGAATTAGGCCAATGTCCTTAAACTTATGGTGAAGTACTAGAAGGTGCCACCGCTACTGTAAGCTACAGATGTAAGGAGTTTGGCAATGTCAGATTGGCCCATCCCTCCAAGTCCTTTACCTATCTCTCAGAAAAGCAAGGTTTAGGTCATTACTGAGAAGGTGCCCTTCGGCCTCTGACCACTTAGGTGCTGAAAGGAGAGGGAGCCTAGAGTGTCATCACTAAGCTCCTCAGACAGTAATTAGTGCACGTGCTTATGCAGAGCTAAAAATTATTATGGTTCAGATTTTTTTTTTTTTTTGGGGGGGGGGGGGGGGGGGGGAATTCTAGGAATCTTCCACAATCCCTTCCCTCCAGAACACATGACCATAATGTTATTCAGCTTTATTTATTCAATTCTTTTGAAATATAGTAAAGAACTTTTTATGAACAGAAAAAAACATATATATGTATCCTTTTTACATCTGTTTTGGTTATTGAAAATATTACAATAACAATAGTAACAGCACTGTATTAATCAAACTTTTAATGGTAACAACGATAATGGTTTTATGTTTGTTCTAGACTGACGATTAAAGCAGAATGCCCAATGAGATTGATGAATTTCCCTATGGATGGACATGCATGCCCACTGAAGTTTGGCAGCTGTATGTAAAATTTAAATATTCATTATTGGTTTCTTCAGATACACTGTGAAATCACTAGATGCTCTGTATATGCTTGTAGTGATGAGGATTGAATAAGGAAAAGATCAGGACATTTCTGTCACTGATAATTTTTACCAATTAAAGCAGAGGTTCTCAAACTCGGTCCTCGGGGGCACACACAGTGCATGTTTTGCAGGTCTCCTCACAGAATCGCAAGTGAAATAATTAGCTCCACCTGTGGACCTTTTAAAATGTGTCAGTGAGTAATTAATACACCTGTGCACCTGCTGGGTTACCTGCAAAACATGCACTGTGTGGGCCCCCGAGGACCGAGTTTGAGAACCTCTGAATTAAAGGGTTATTTATCAAGCAGTGTAGAAGTGGACCAGTAGAGAAGTTGCCCATAGCAACCATTCCATTTCTACCTATCAAAGCTTATTGGTTGCAATGGCCAATATCTCCACCTGTCCACTTTTTTCACTGCTTGATAAATAAAATCCTAACTTCTGATCTGTTAATTAAAAAAATTGCAAAAGCAAGATTTACTTAGGAAAAAAAAAAGTTTATATTAACAACAGTAATGGGTGTATTTACTAATATTTGATTTTGAGTTTTTGGTGTTTTTACATTCAATTAGCATTCGATTTGGAGATTTGCTAAAGGAAAATGTAATGTAAAATCAAATATAAAACCAAATCCCACTAAAAATCGAATACAGGTAAAACATTGGTACTTTTACATAGACAAATATAGAATCCCCCTTATTTACTTATATTCGAATTGAAACTCGAACACAAATTGAACACAACATCGAACTGTAAATCCCTAAAATAATAGACTAGTAGCAGACATTATATTCCCTAAACCTTCATTATCATGTCTATAAAAGTAGAGAAGACAGACTTTCTGCCAATGTTTTTGCAATTGAGCAATTATTGGCAAATTGCACATGCATATTCTTCACACTGCACATGTGCCAACGCCTAATAGCAGTGAGTGTTGATGGGGAAGTGGTTGCAAAAATGCAGAAAAGTTGGGGCTATTTTTGGGGCATGTCGCTGGGTGCACTTGCGAATCCGTACTCAAGCAGCTTGCCTCTGGTGTTTTCTTTTTGAGGTTGCCATGCTGCATGGCCAATGACTTAATCAAGCTTATGATTACCGATGGATCTGCATGTGTGCAGTAAATGTGTATGTGAATGTATGCAGTTGATGTGCCTCTGCGACTGCTTTGCCTGGAGTCTCTTTATTTTCAGGGCTGCTGGGTTTTATAAATAACGTTGCACAACCTCAATATAATCAATCACAGTTGCCATACCATCTGTCAATGAATCAGGCCAGATATTAATAATACTGTAAAGACTCTATGTGAAAGGTCCAATTTACATGATTTTATATGTTTTTATGAATTTTGTGCCCATCTCAAATAAAAAGGGACCCAAACATGTGGTTCACTGAGGCTGTAGGAATTATGGGCCTCATTTAGAGATGGCTGCAGTGCACATCACTCCTGCATCTTTGGATTCCTTGCTCCCAAAAAGTGACAAATTGAGGCTTGGAGGTCCAGTATGCGATGACGCAGAACCTATCCAGCACATGTAGAGAGCAGGTCCCGTGCAGCTTCTTGCATGTCATATTTTGTCCAATAGAAATACATAAAGAAGTGTATATTCTATTTCGTTCGATTTTATATTCAATTGGTGATTTCATGTTTGACATTATAATGGATATACTAAACCGAACACAAAATTACTAGTCAAAATCAAACAACATCAAAATTGATTTTGAAATTGATTTTAAAAATGAATCTTAGTAAGTATGTGATTTGATGAGTGAAAAAAATGTTGATTTGTTTTGACTTCAGTTTATTTAAATTGAAATTAAAATCAAATACAAAATCGAACATACAGTACCACTAAAAGTCCTAATGACCATTTTGACTTGATTTTATTTATCTGTGCATTCAATGCGGTAGATGTTTCCATGTTTATGTTTAGCTCACATATCAAAAAATGCTGCCCCTACAAGAGAAGAAAACAAAATTATGTTTTATGACTTTCAGGGGGCAATACAAGTCCAGACACAATTTGTTTTTGTATTAATTACAGAGGGGTATTTATCAAAGCTTGGAGAGAGATAAAATACCAACCAATCAGCTCTTGACTGTAATTTTTAAAACACAGCCTGTAAAAGGACAGGAGCTGATTGGTTGGTACTTTATCACTCTCTAAGCTTTGAGAAATCTGCCCCACAGTCTTGAATGAAATAAAATATGAGTGGGGATGAGGTCATTTGTAGAAGCATTTGGCTATATACTGGGATCCAAAAAATTTAGCTTAGGACTAATATATATATATATATATATATATATATATATCTATATCTAGAGAGAGAGAGAGAGAGAGAGAGAGAGAGAGAGAATGAAAGAGAGAGAGAACAGGAGAGATAGATAGAGAGAACAGGAGAGAGGAAAATGCACCCAATAGAGTAGTATTTAAGATAAATGTGGCAAATAAGTGAAGTAATAAATGTACGTACCAAATAAAATCTTGGTGCAGACGTATCAAATTCTCCATCTGGAATACAGCTTTGGTATGGTGATTGTAGTCCTATATAGTTTTCTTACTGGTGTGGTGGACTATGAAGAAAGAAATTATTTCTCAAAACTCATGTATGTTTTTTTTTTTTTCAAAAAGAGGGGTACATTTAATCATATTCCATGGGATATAAAATACAATATAAAATACAAAAACAGCACAGAAAGAGAAAAATAAATAAAAAATACTTAACTTAGAAATAAGATGATCACTTTTTTTAAAGTTCCAAATGGCTGCAGGAACAGTTATTTCATAGATCATATGACCATAAGTAGGGAGGAAAGGCAAATATGTTTCGGGGAGCAGTAGAATATTAAATTATAAATTTATTATAAAACCTTTACTGGTTTAGCCTCATTTGTTACTTAAATAATTTATAGAACTAAGGAGACATTTTGACTCTCAGTACATCTTGCAAGCGAAAGTACATTGGGGAATGGCGGTATAAAGTGCATTAATTTAATCCAATAGAATAAGACAGGAAGACTGACAGCTCTGGGATGTTTTTCTTGCATTAAAAAATCTGAAATCTTGTTTTTTCACTGTTTAACACAGGAAATGACCACAATTTTGCAAACTTTACTACTCAGCAAACCTATGGTATATCTCTTGGCACAATTTTATGAGCACTTGGCCAAATTAAAGTTGAGTCATTGCCAACACATTTCATTTTGAGTTTCCATAATTGCTTTCTCAGTGGACATAGTGGCTAGAAACATTGTCTTCTGGAGACAAATTTGAACATTTTTTTATTTAATAGTCATACTGTAGAGTAAAACATGTGTTGATGATTGCTACTTTACATTGCATGCACTCTGATTTACCTTATTCTGTAGTGGGCATAATTTATTCCAAATAATTTGAGCAAATCTTTGCAACTCAATTTGATTTGTATTTCTTGAATTGTGGCCAGCTATTGCATTTGCTAAAAGTAACTTTTAAAATGTAATTGTGGGGATGGGGTTAATATAGATTAGCCAATTAGTCAAATATTCATGCAATTTCTGTATAAATAAATAAAAAATCATGATAATTAAAGCTCTCGTTCACCAATTATTCCAAAATCTTTTATGGACTTTTTCCAATCTTTACTATATGTGTGGTTCATTCAATGGAATACATGTGATATGCCGCTGCTTCGGATGCCAGCTGTCAAATTACAGACAGCGGCATCCCAGTGATTAAAATTCTGACAATGAGTAACTAATTAAACTAATCCTATTGACAATCCTCCCTAACCGTAACACACCTTTCCCTATAGCCTGACCCCAGCCCCCCCCCCCGCAGCCTAATTCTAACCCACCCCAGTGGTGCCTTACCCTAACACACCTTCCTCCCGCAGCCTAACCCTAACCCCCATCTGCAGCCTAACCCTTATACTCCCTGCAGCCTCACCCTAACCCTCACTCCACAGCCTAAACCTTACCTCCTATCCCCCGTGAATTACCTTACAGCGGCTCAGCAAATCTTAATTTGGGATCCTAGCGCCTGGAGAATGATCAATGTCCGGATCCCGGAACCGGCGTTCTAAGTAGTGTTGGGATTCCGACATTGGTATTTTGATCTGCAGGATCCTGACCAGATCCCCATTCAATCCCTTTCTTCATTTTTTATCTAAAATAATTCACAATGTATCGTAAATGATGCCCTTGATTCTTTCTTGTCCTACTATAGTCCAAACAATTCTTCAGAGACCCCATCCTTCTTCTGTATCTGAGGCAGTGTAACTGCTATTAACCAAAGATTTTCAGAGGCTTATATAGAGTCTCCTCTGATCTCTGAAAGATACAGCAAGCTCAGGGTGTTAAGACTACACTGTACACAAGAAATATTGGGAAAACGCTTTGATTCCAATCACCAGAGAAGATAAACATGGGTGGGGTTTAAAACATAATATTTTTTAAAAATATTTATTTTTATTTATTTTAATCCACTTTATTCAATATTAGCAATTCAATGACAATTCAATGACTTAAATGAATTCTTGATTGTGTTACATTCCTAATTTAGTGCCTTATACTCTCTTGTAGCATATTCTGTGTAGTGTACATATAGACTCACACTGTCTGTGTTTTGTTTTTTTGCAATTTTAAATGTACAGATGCATACCCCAAAAGTGAAATTGTTTATACCTGGAAAAAAGGACCCTTATATTCTGTTGAAGTACCAGAAGAATCCTCAAGTCTTCTGCAGTATGATCTCGTCGGACAAACAGTTTCCAGTGAAACAATGAAGTCTAACACAGGTATTGAAATTTAACTACAATTCTGCACATAGTATACCTAGGTGCTTATTCAATCAGCAGCAGGGATTTTCACAAGCTTGTTACAGTGCCCAGAGCTATTCAATTATAGTTCATAAAAAGCCTGCAGGATTCTAAATCTGTGGTAAGTCGGGCTGCCGTGAGCGCATTAATGAACCCATAGTTCTGGGCACTTAGTCTGGAGCCTGTGGGTTAATATGTATTAGATATTGGCCTACTTGGAAGGAAATGGGTAAAAATGTAAGAGCTCCAGTCATTAAAGCTCGAAGCTTTCCTCCCGCCGTAAGCTCCGCGGCTAATTGAATATGCCCCTGTCACTTTGAGTGGCATTTACTAGGATTGGGGATACCAGGGGGGAAAAAAGCCCCCCTTCTCTGTCTGCTGTTTGTTTGTGACCCCTCCCATTTTTTAGCACCTGATATAATTATCTCCAGGAGCGATAGAGCAGCTACCACTTAGGAGTGGCTCTCAGGTAAGCTAGCCCTCAGTCTGGATGCAGTTTTGTATGAGCCTTTATCATGAGGCCTAACTGTAGAGAAATCACATGGCCCTATGTGGGCATTGCTATTATGTAGTGTTAGGTATGCTGATATCGGAGAAGCCGCTTACCATGTCTTTGTTAACACATGTAACCAATTCTCTGAAATTCTATTACCAGATAGGTTCAAGTATTGTTACAGGTATTAGTCAATGTGCTGGGGGGATACCGGGGAAGGGGAAATCACCCCACTCTCTGTCTACCTACAGTATTTGTCTGATATCCAAAGTCAGGACTATGTGTCAATAAACCACCAGTTTCAGGACTGCTAATAGGGCATGTACCTTCTGCTGAGAGCAGCTGTGGGCAGCAACCATGTATGGCATTATAACCATTCATGTGGATGAGCCATACTAAGTAGGATGGCATTGAAGCCGAACGTGGAAAGTTGTAAGGATGACAAATGTACTTTTAATGTGCAGTGAAAATATTTCAAATAATACAACTAAATAAAGGTTAACAATGTGTCCCTCTGATGCCTATGAATTACATTCAAGGATCAATCAATGCTCCACTTGTGGAGAAATATGTCCTCTGCTCACTAGAAAAGAGAAGAACAGCTCTTGAGCTGTAACCCAGAGATCAATGTCAGGACTTTTATTGTGATGGCACCGGATGTATAAATTATATCAAAGTTATTCTTAACTATAATTATTTAATTACAATGAATGAATCAGTATTAATATTGTAACAAAACTGCTTTATACTTATTAATTGTGTTATTTTTACTCATGTATTGTAAGTAATGAGTGAAAATAATAAATCTGAAATAAAACCAGCTATGAGTAAAAATAAGTAAAATGTATTCTACTTCGCCATACTCAGACCCCGAAACAACATTGGTGTGTGACTGGTGTTGCTGAAATATATTTCTTAGATCAAGTATTAACGAACAGGGAAGGTTGCGTGTTGACCAGAACATGTAAATATTTATACTGTAACATAACAGGGTCGATTAATAGGAACGAGTTAAAAAATAGTACACTCTCAAGAAAAAGAACAAGAAGCGTGTACATGGAAAAAACTTAAGTAACGGGGCAATCAACTGCTCATCAGTATATCCTTAAAGCAACATTTAGATCCCTTTTTCATAAAAGCTTGTGATTTCTTTAAAACCTTATACTGATCAACCTTGTCTTTGATTGTCTTTTATTTTGCATCTAATGTATTTCCTCTCTGCTGACAGTTCAGTGAGCACACAGGTTTGGTTGTAAGGCACTGACTTTTTATCCTCTTTAACTTTGTCCATCTGTTGGCTTATGAAAGACATTTTAATTCATGATAAGGCTCCATGTATTCAAAATGCACTGACTTCATATGAGAGGTATACAGTATGAGTGGATTCTCCTTGCAGTTACTTGTTGAATGCCTCTACTTTGTTCTCTGTTCTTGACTGTGTGTCTAGTGCCCAAATCTTCACTGATCTGAAATGTTTGCTTAAAAGATATCTTGTAGATCTGTTTAGTGTTGAATTTTTCTTCTGTACTTAAGTCTAATGAGTCCATCACGTCATACCTTTTGTCTTCAACAAAAGTCATTATGCTATGCCTCTACATTCTTTGGAATTCTCACTCTACCAACAAGAATCATCTCCATTGCTTTGTCTTGTAACTTACTCAAGAATGTAAACAAATGCTTTGCACTAATAAACTGTAAAGTGTTTTAAGTTAGGTTTGTCATCATGGCAAAGTTCATAAGGAGTTTTCTCTAATATTCTGGAAAATAATATTTTTTTCCCAAGTAAATAAAGCTGTCATTGCTGCCTCAGCTCAGAATTTTTCAGATAATCCTCAATCTTTTAGCATGCATTTTATTATTTAAGTCCGGGATCTGTTCCCCCTTTCAGCTATCCTATTTATTCTGGTGTACAGTATATGTACTGTCCTTTGATTCTGTATGATGTGTTAGCTTAGGAATTTCTCTATGTCCTGTAAATTTACCTCCAATATCACTTTGAAATGTGAGTGAATTTTGATGGAACTTGCTCCTTATCATGATTGCATAGCCCTCTAACGTTCCCAACACTTTATTTTTGCTCTACATGATGTTTGTGTTGGTATACAGTGTATTAAAAAGTTTTCTTTAAAAGTCACTATTTATTGCCCCTGGTATGGGTAATTTCATAGGTTTACACATGTCACTTTGAAGTCAAGATGGTCTTGAAGTTCAGCTTTTACTAATTTTAGACAATGCTCTTGTGACTTCAGCAATTGTTAAAGGATTGCAGCTCAAAATTGCTGAAAAACATGATGGCATTAGATACATTTGCAGTTTCAGTATGGTGTCACATATGAATGTCATTACTGTGTCTGTGTGTGCTTAATCTCACCTGTTCCTTTGCAATGTTGATTTGAAGGGGGGAAGGCACCTGGACTGCACACCCTATTACTAAAGATATAGATTTAGATAGATTTAAGTGAAGAGTCCATCCACTGTGGCTTTGGCTATCACAGTTCTTTTATTCACTAATATACACCATTGCTGCCTTGTGCTTCCCAAGCTAAAAACATAGGGGGTCATTCCGAGTTGTTCGCTCGTTATTTTTTTCTCGCAACGGAGTGATTAGTCGCTAATGCGCATGCGCAATGTCCGCAGTGCGACTGCGCCAAGTAAATTTGCTATGCAGTTAGGTTTTTTACTCACGGCATTACAAGGTTTTTTCTTCGTTCTGGTGATCGTAATGTGATTGACAGGAAGTGGGTGATCTGGGCGGAAACCGGCCGTTTTATGGGTATGTGCAAAAAACACTACCGTTTCTGGGAAAAACGCGGGAGTGGCTGGAGAAACGGAGGAGTGTCTGGGCGAACGCTGGGTGTGTTTGTGACGTCAAACCAGGAACGACAAGCACTGAACTGATCGCAGATCCCGAGTAAGTGTGGAGCTACTCAGAAACTGCTAAGAAGTGTCTATTCGCAATTCTGCTAATCTTTCGTTCGCAATTTTGATAAGCTAAGATTCACTCCGAGTAGGCGGCGGCTTAGTGTGTGCAAAGCTGCTAAAAGCAGCTTGCGAGCGAACAACTCGGAATAACCCCCATAAAGCACACCCTTAATGGCTCTGCTAGATTATTCCAGTTTATATTGGAGCACATGTGTATAACAGGTCCAATTTCTTAAGCAGTTATGCTACTTCCTTCTGCAAGATATATTAACTCTTTGTGATACAGGTCATGTTCTGTGACTGTGAGAGGTTTGTCATGTGACTTGTTCCTCACAAATCTATGCACCAACAATGGCACAGATTACTTTTGGTTGATATAAAGGTTCAACTCCACTTTATGCATCAGTGAGTATCTATATATTAATTCTATAAGTTTTTTTTACTGTGAGGCCTATTGTGAGAGAAAGGCTGGAGGTAAAAATATGGTTGAGGTATCAGAATAAAGGTCTTACCATGTAGATGTGCCAGTCAAAGAGAAAAATGAGATTGTTGCATTGCGGAGCAGCAAAGTTCAAATGTAAAATCTATGGGAGAAGCGTGCATGACCAATGTAAACATTTGCTCTACTGCTAGATCCAAAATGTCCTCTTTATTTGTTCACCTTGTGAAGGGCATTATTGCCCTTATACATATGGTGCTCAGTTCAGTGTCAGACATGTTGTGTCTACAGTTCTAAAGTAAGTAAATACTTAATTGCATACTTACTCTTAACAGATTGTCTCCCCCTAAGCAAAAAGCAAAAAGAAAATGTAAGAGCCTAACTGGAAGGCATGAGTGATCAATACTGTAGGTTGTACTACACTGTATGTATCAGACAAGAGAGAATGAAGAGTATTCCATCGATTTTGATGGGTTTCCACTAGGAATGTGGTTCATTAGGTCGACATGCATTAGGTCGACATCCATTTGGTTGACCACTGAAGGTCGACATGCATTAGGTCAACATGGTCATTAGGTCAACATGGACATTAGGTTGACATGTACTAGGTCGACATGGAAAAGGTTGACATGAGTTTTTTGACTATTTTTGGTGCTGTTTTCTTCGTAAAGTGACGGGGAACCCCAATTAGTGCACCGCGTCCCCTCGCATGGCTCGCTTCCCGTCCAGATGGAGATGCTCACAGTGACTAGGTGCGCCAGGCGGGCGCGCTTAGTCACAGACGGAGCAATAATAACAGAGGCTCCATTTGTATAGAATGAATGATACTGTTCTCAATAGACAAAATAATGGACACATTCAATTTTATAGCGCAAAAAACCATTGTTGACTATACTAAACGCATAAAGATGTGTTCTCTTATAAAGTATCTATCATTTCTGTGATATGTGGCATGAGATGTTGCCTGGTATGACTTAAACACTCTGCCATGGGTAGCTAGTCCAGTTCTTAAGTACTTTTTCTGAATTATGTGGAATTTTTGCTAGTGGTGTACTGAGTAGCGAATAATGGGGGTCATTCCGAGTTAATCGTAGCTGTGCTAAATTTAGTTTCGCCCCCTCCCGCCCATCGACCACCTCTGCCTGTCAATCAGGCAGAGGCGATCGTACCACAGCAGTTCTGACCCGATCGCTACGCTGCGAAAAACTGCAGCGTGTGATCGAGTCAGAATGACCCCTAATGTACTAAGTACTGTATTTTTTCCCCCAAAAGGAATTTGTATAAAGTAGCAGATTAAGCAAAAGGCTGCATGGCACAAGTCACTCATATAGGACCTCTGGGTTTTGCCTTTTAACCCAGATTATGTACCTTTTCATTAATTTTGTGATGTTATCTGCTCATAAGAGATCCGGTTAAGATGCTGTCTTGTCAGGATCCTTGCAGTCAGAATGCTGATGCGAGAATCCTGACAGCCGGCATCCTCATTGTAACTATAGCGGACGGACAAGGGCGTAGCTACCATAGGTGCAGGGAGTGCAGCTGCTATGGGGCCAAGAGCTGAGAGGGGCCCGCCTTCCCTGTCAAAGTTGCATGCGCTATGAACATTTTTCACCACTGGGTGGTACATAGGGACCCTTACAAACTTTTGCTTTGGAGCCTACAATATACCTAGTTATGTCCTGGGACCTGCTCAATGTAATTTGGTATAAAATGAACTGGGGGGCATTATAGTGTTCATACTGTAATATAAACTGAGCTCTGTAATGTGGCATAATATGAACTGGATTAACTGTATGTCATAATGTGAATTGGGGGGGTACTGTGCCCTAAAATGATACATAATGTGAACTGGGGAACTACTTTGGTCCATAAAATAAACTAGGGCACTATTATATGGCATACAATTATCAACTGCTGCAGAGAAGTGTCTCTAGAAGCATTGGTATGGGGCCCCTTTAATGTGCTGCTATGGGGCCCACAAAGCTCTGGCTATGCCCCTGCGGACGGGTTAGGGTTAGACTGGGAGGTTAGGTTTAGGCACTAGGGGGGATGGTTAGGGTTAGGCTCTGGGGCAGGGAGTGTTAAGTTTAGGCACCACTGGGGAAAGTTAGGGTCATGCACTAATGTGGAAGGTTAGGGCTGCAGAAATAGAGGGTTAGGGTTAGGAGGTAGGGGAAAAGAGGGAACAGACTTGTTGGGATTTCAACTATCGGTATACCAGCATCGGTATTGTGACCGGCGGCATCTCGTCCACTGGGAAATCAAATTCAATCTGCTAATAATGTACAAAGTTGCTAATACTGTACTGAACTTGGGGTTAGTGTCTTTTGTTGCATAGGAATTGTTATAGAGTAGCCCATTAAGGGTGGTATCCATTTATTGTAGCTGCAGTAATTCCCCTCAGCTAATTTACCTTCCCGGTGCTATCCAATTAGCCCTAAAACTGGCTGCAATCGCGGCCGTAAAAACACGTAGGCCTGCAACTTTTCGTGGATCCTATGGGTTTTTGCAGGAAAATTTAAAAAATTTTAGATGGGAAAAAAATGGAATCTAATTGGATAGGACAAAAACATTGCTGCTAAAAAATGCACAAACCCCCTGTTTTTCATGGCTGAAAATGTTTTGGGCCTAATTGGATACCCCCCTAAAAAGAATATTTTAAGAAAAAAATCAGCACCTCTGTGGCATTTAACCTTATGCATCCAACACCTACAGTATTAGAACCTTCTTAATTCTTTATCTATTTACTGTATAACCCAGTCCTGTTTTAGTAGTTCTTTCCCAATTGTAAAGAGCTTTAGAGAAAATGCAGCCTACAGTATGTTCAAATTGATTCCACCTATATAACCTAGAGTTGTGTTATGACAAATAATGTTTTACATTAAAACCATAACAACCAATTAACTGCTTATTAGTTGGTATGGTCCTATTACAGATTTGTATGACCGAGAAAAATTTATTAGAGACATATACCCTACACTCTTATATTACCAGTTTATAGATGTTAACAATTTTGCTAATGTTTTCTTGTATGGGGTATATTTTATATGATGCTCACGCTGTGATTTCAATAATAAACTAATAACTAATTTGACAAATTTGCACTGAATTCATTTGCCTCACTGCTTGCAAAAACAGTTGTTGACTGAAACTGGCTTCTAACAGTTTTGCTTCATGAAAAATATGTAATTAATTAGTAATGTGAACCATGAGTTCTATTTATTTATCTATTATTATTTTGTAAAATCATTTGATACAATTATCATAACAATAATGTTTTGGTAACGTATTTCTTTTGATAGTTTACAGTCATTTGTTGGTTCTATTGAGCTAGTTTACAGTATACAGATGGAGCCAGTGTTATCAAACCCTGCCTAGTCGCAGGTGTGCACTCCCAGTGTGACTAGGCGCTCTGTCTGCTTAGTCACGCCGGGAGTGCACGAACCACTTTCTCTTCAGAGCTTCTTATTTCGGGTGCACAGACGGAGACGCTCTCCATTAAAGTGAATGGGGAGTGTCTCCTACTGGGCGCGCGCGCCCAGATGGAGATGCTCCCAGTGACTAGGTGCACCAGGCGGGTGTGCTTAGTCACAGACGGAGCAATAGTAACAGAGGCTCCATCTGTATAGTGGATTTCATTTTGAATGAATGATACTGTTCTCAATAGACAAAATAATGGACAAATTCAATTTTATAGCACAAATACCCATTGTTGACTATACTAAATGCATAAAGATGTGTTCTCTTATAAAGTATCTATCATTTCTGTGATATGTGGCATGAGATGTTGCCTGGTATGACTTAAACACTCTGCCATGGGTAGCTAGTCCAGTTCTTAAGTACTTTTTCTGAATTTTGTGGAATTTTTGCTAGTGGT